>NW_024352785.1:14686011-15036566 GCF_902729225.1 Pteropus medius | reverse complement strand
TTTTTTAAAGTCTTGACATGGTGCCTGGTCTTTTCCCTTGAGTTCTTTCCTCACCATTGGTCATATAAATATTATTGTATTATTCATTGAAATAATAACAAAAGCTACCATTTTTAAGAGCAACTTACTGTGTGCCAAGCTAAGCGCTTCACATATATTATTATTTCACTCGATCCCCCAAAATACAACCTTAAAAGTTAGGTAGGTTTCTCAGAGTGGTGAAACTAATGTGCTCCAGCCAGCAAAAGTCAGAACAAGTCCAAAACCTAGACTGATGCCTTCAAAGCTTACGCTCTTAAGATGCAACTTCCCTATCAAAGCTCAGAGAGCTACCCGAAAACTCTTAATCATAACACAAGCTTCCCTTTCTAAAACACTTCCACCCTACCCGTACCTTCTCATACTTTCATTCACTTTCTTCGCTTTCCCCCATTCAGCTAATAATACCTCGAGGAGAGTAGTTATAAAAGAACTACGCTCTGAACACTTTTAAGTCAAGCATAGTAATTTAAAATGAGAGAGGCAGAGACAGACAGGTATTGGGGAAAGGAAGAAACTCACTTCACATTGGGCTTAACAAGGATTAATAAAATTATCTAAAAGTTGAGTTAGGGAAAGGCTGAAATCCCATTTTCCTGGTATGAAGAAGACTCGCCCAAGGTTGTATAGGTTAGATCACTCACAAACTCATCCCAGTAATCCAAGTTTTATGTACAGTATGCAAATTTTACTTCAAACTAAGGAGTGCAGGAGAGGAATAACGCTGTTGCCAGAGGCATGTCAAAGTAAGCTTATCTTTTTGAGACAATTTTTAGTGGTGACCCAAAGAAAGCTCCATACCGGAGAGAGCATTGAAAAGTAAGTCAAAAACTGTGACCTTGGAGGTTCTAGGAAGAGAAGTCATATGACTAGTTAAAAAACAGCAATCTTCTCATCACCCAGTTTGGCTGGGAGAGTGCGAGAGACCAACATGTTTACTGGTTGGCCTCTATGGCAGAGTGACTGTGTGGCCCAGGATAAATCACAAGCAACTCTAAGCAGGGTGCATGCTGATGACCCAGTCAGAAGAGCTATGAGTTCTAAGAAGCTGCACAGCTCACCACATTACAGGATTAAGCAGAGTCTCAGAATTCAGCTAGTCCCCTCCTAATACGCATAAGTCTTCCTCAATATCTCCAACATGCATCCAACCTATGCTTTGAAACCTACAGTGATTAGATGGATTCGTCTTATTATTCATCAGTTAATAATGTGGCCATCCTTCAGTCCATATGCTTGTGATCACTAGAGAACGTTGGCTGTGCCATGGCCATCACATAAAGGGAATTAACACTGATATAGTTAATTATGTACATAAGTAACTATATGAAAGCACCTACTATAGGCAGGCACTTTATACATTTACTCAGTGAATAATTTTGGCAACAATAAAAGAGATTAGGGATGGGAGGCTCCTTGAAGTTAAATGCCTTTCCCATCCAAGCTCATACACAATTAAGTGGGCAGGATACACTTCTTGGTCCAGGATACCCCAAAACCACACTTTGCCCGCCACACAGGACACTTGCTGTCAAGTTCTAAATGAGGTTGAAAGAGTTTAGGATATTCAGACTAATAGAAAAAGCAGCCCGTGTAGGTGAAGGGAGAATGTCCCGAATGTATTCCTTGTATGTAGTAACACTTACAGATATGTCATCACTGAAGTCAATTTCATCCAAATCAAGGTATTCAGGGGCTTCCATTATTCTTCTTTGCACATCTTGAGTAAAGTCAAATATTTATAACTTCCTGAACAGGACAGAAGCAGAAAAGAAAGGCAAAGAGATTAGCTGTTTTATAAACAAAAACCATATCTACATTTAAACAAACAAAATGAGAAAGGTAAGTGGGTGCTAGTGCTGCCTTTGACATTTCCTCTCTGTCCCCAGCCTGGCTTTTGGGAAATGTGAAGCACAGCTCCTCGGGCTCTCCGGCACTGCTCCCCAGCGAGCACCCACGGTCCTCTGCTTCACTTCCCTCGTGCCTGCTTGTCTGTCTTTCTAGAACACTAACTCAGCTCAGATTCTTCCCCTGTCATCAATATCAGCACTGGCCCAGCCCTCACCTAGCACACACCGCACCTTGGGTGAAAGTCGGGCTTTGGGGGTGAGCAGCCCTGAAAGCTTCGGAAAGCCATATTCGAATGTTTATGTGGGCATATCCCTGGATGCTGTGTACGGAGCAATGAATACTGAATCTCCACAGTAATAACGAACACAAGACAGATACCAGCTAACCAACAGTAATGGGTATGTCAGAATTTGTAGGACAACTTCCAGCTCATCCCTCAAAAAATTTTTTTAAAAAAGGATCTAAATGCAGATTTATACCACAGAGTTATTGCATTGCTCCTGCTTTTAACAGCTTTGCCTGACAGTGCCAGAGTGACCTGCCGCAGGCGCCAGAATGTCCTCAGGCAGTGCTTGCCTCGGGGCTGCCTGTGGCAATTCTCTAAATCTGTCAAGGAAGATACATCACCATCTAGTTCATTTTCTCATCACTTATCATCATCACCAACAGCGGTGGCAGTGGCACCTACAGATGTCAAGGACAGAAATATATAGACCTCCTGGCAGTGCCTCAGTGTGTAGTTATCTTCCGCAGAGCCAGCTCTCAGATATCGAAAAAGATTCCATTTCCTGTGACTTGTCTTTATTATGAAAACAGCCTTATGTACTAAGACATGAGAAGTAATTTATTTTCACCTCCTTCACTTCTCTAATCAAGGGGTACTTAGCCAAAGAGGAAGGAATACATTACTGGAAAGTGAAAATAAATCTAGGCCAATGAAAATTGGCTAATTAATGTAAGATACAGAATGAAAAATACCTATTTTTTAAAAAGAAACCCTTACTCTGAAGGCATTGCTTTCTCGTTTTGAGATTTTGTTTGTTTGTTTGTTTTTAAGCTACACAAATAGTAGAATTACAATAAAGGGGGAAATGATCACTTGCCATCCCATACCTCAAAACCGGCCCTTGATTTAATTTTCAGTGTTTCCTCTCCTGTCCTTCCCACATGCATGTACCATTTATACATTCTTTTTTTTTAAATACAGCAGATGCAGAATTGGTCCAAGAAGAGATCAGGAATGCTACTACCATGTTCAAATGAGATTTTCCATTTAGAATAAATATTAAAAGTTCTTCTGAGATCACGGTGAGGTTTAAAATGAAAACATACTTTTATTTGCAATATATATGTATATATATCCAGAAATTTTATTATTTATAGAAATCCAAAAATAGCTTCTTAAACCAATTGCTTGGTACAAAAAATATATATCACTTTTCCTCTAATCCTCACAAAACTTTTTGGAGAAAAACACACATACTCATATTTGCAAGTAACTCAAAATAATGTCCTCTTCCATTCTGGTGGATTCTGAGACAATCCAGACTCTGGATTCCAGCTCATCAGCTAACAGACTTTCTTTCAATCCAATTTCTTTTCACTAAGTCTGTTTTCCACAATGAATTGTTGATTTACAGGCTATTGCCATGGCTCTGGTGAACATAAAGATGATGCTTGGTGTCGGAATGGGGTATGAACAAAAATATCACCAGAAACATGGAAATATGGGGAGATGAAGCAGAAAAACATGCATCAAAGTGGGGACCATGTGGATCTTCACATATATGGAAATACAAAACTAAATGCAAAATGCAAATGAACACGTCTTAACCAAGTAAATTAACAAATATTCACTAAGCCCATGTTTTGAGTTGTTCTGACAATATAAAGAGCAATATACATTCAAGTATAGCCATTCTCATGGAACATATCCAGTGGCTAATATAAATCATGTTATTAAAGCAGAAAATCTTTACATTTGGACGTGGAGGATGGTAGTGAGATAATTCTATAGTCCAGAACACAAGAGTTACAATAGTTCCAGCCCATTATAGGAAGACCTGGGCCACTGCTCATATTTACCTCAGTGGATTGGATGGTCCAGCCTCAGCCTAAGGGGTCCAAGGCATCCAGGACTCTTCTTTACTTCCTAAAGGCCCTCCATGTGCAGTCATCCCCTTTAAGATGCCTTATTCTATCTATAACCCAATTCCTTTGGTCTGGTTTCAATGCTCTGTCCTGCAAGGTGCCACTTGAAAGTATTATATCCTCATTTGTAACGTGCAAAAATCCCTGTGGTTCACCAACCCCAGCCACACATTCCCAACATTGATTGCTTCTTTTCAGTTGGGGTGAGTCCACAGTAGTCCTAGTGGCCATTGCCTCCTCCTTCCTCATCTGCCCTTCCACTTAGCACTCCACTGGGCACTCCAGTCTGAGGAATTAGGGAAGCTATGAGAAGGATGAGGTCAGGTTAGAGCAGTGGCTACGAATAATCAGCATGATAAGGAAACTGAGCTGGGCTGCGAGAGCTTTTCTCATGCTGCTCTCCTAGCGCCATCCACTCCATAGACCGCCTACAATGGAAACCCCTTTTCTGACCAAGAACACACCAGTTCTGATGGAATGTGCAGCTACGGAGGGCACACATCAGAGCCAAATCTGGCCTACAGATGTGATGATGTGTTTGGCCTTAGCAGTATTTTAAAAATAATCGAATCAGTTGCCAACAGGTAGACCTTGGGTGATTTCACATAAAATTCTGGGCTTTTGGCTTCACTTTAAAAATATCTGAAGCTGTGGCAGCACAGGTCTACGTGACAACAGTTGGCTTTGGCTGAGCTGCAGCTGCCCCTATCTGTCCACGAGGCCTGCTCCCCAGTTCACCAGCTCCCCACCCATCTGCTCTTCATGCTGACACACCCTGCCTGGCCTTTGGGGAATTTGAGTGTTGGATTCTTCAACGGAATTCAGTATTAAACAATAATTACCAACATCTCCCCACTTTTTAAAATTTTCCTGCCAAATAATGTTTACTTCATTTGTATTCTAAGATTGAATTTGTATTCTAAGATTGTTTTAAATTCTCATACCACAACGGCAACAAAATAAAAGTTCTTACAAATAAACTACCAGCATGTTACAATTTGTGCTTTTACAGAGCCTCCATTCTATCTCTTAGAACTAAAAAAAGAAAACCTTCATAAACATCATAAAATGTTACAAGGTGGAGATTATGTTTCCCTCCCTTTACAACTGGAGGAAGGAAGGGTTCTTGCCCTGTTGTGATTGGCCTTGTGGGTTTACATGGTGCCACTCCACTGTTATGACTAGACGGGAAGGGCAAGCTGTGCCAAGTTCAAGCCCAGAAAATGACCGAAGCCATCCTCCATCTGGCCAGACCAGCAGCTTGGACGCAGGAGCACCACCAACCTTACTCAAGGACAACGAGAGTGGGGTTATTCCTAAATCAAAGATATCTTTCAGCCTCCCTTTACATGAGACTTTATTGATATGCATCATAGTTGGCCCTGGGCCCCTTGGGATCTCAAGACCCAGTCATTTATGTTTGTACTGCACCCCAGCCTATCAGCCCTGACCCTACAAGCTGTAGTTACTCCTCCCAGGTTCACTGAGGTCCTTTGGGCTTTCTTTTATATTGCTGCCCCCTTACCCCAACACACCTCTCATAAGATACAGCTGACTCATTGAAATGATCCCATTTCATCTCAGCTGGGCTTTTAAATTCTCTTCATTGACACTGGCAATTTTTAATTTGTTATTCAATTAGGCAGGTATGTTGTGTGTTTGATTTTTTACGGGGGGCATAGAGGTGAAGGTGGAGATTGGGCAAGGGATGGGAGAGTGGAGAAAGATAACGGAAACATCTTCCAATGGTTCAGCTCTATCAATATGGGTAGAAAATTTTATAGGGAGGGAAAGAAAAAAATATTAGGATGTGAAGACACAGGAGTACATGGTGGAACCTGTATGCCATGCGGCTGTGGGTGACACACTGTGCCCCTTCTTCTGACGTTCCCAAAGCATTGGGAGAAACTTTACCCAAACTCTAAACTGATGCCCAGCTAGAGACAACAAAGAACAAAATAATTGGCATCAGTTATACACAATGTCTGTAGGATTTTTCCTACTCTCACTGAGTTTTGATAAACTGCCAAAAACAGAAGTCCCTCCAGTGCTTGTTAAAGTGTGTGGGAGGGGCTCATGGCCCTAATGGGTCTATCAACACCATGTCACCTTCTCATGACTGGCCTCAGTCATGGGCCAACAGATTCCTTCAAGGGAAGATTCAATTTGGGAAAGAGCTCAATGTAACTTAGAGGCCAACTGGATAATAAAAAGTAGGCAAGCAATTTAAAAAATAGCCACTTCCTCCAGTATTCTGGTTTTGGGGTGATATTTTTAATTTTTTTGTTGTTGTTGTGTCTTGAAAACTGACTCTGAATATAATTCCAAATGGAGACTTCCAAAAATCTGTTGGGTAATGGCAGCATCACTGGAAAAAGCTTGGAGTGGCCAACAAAATTTCTTTGAGAAACTACACGCATTTAACATACACATTCTGGTGTGCTTGGCTCATAAAAAGCTTACTGATTTGTGACTACAGTCACATATCACATAAATTGCTCTACTGAAATTCTTCTTAAAATGAATTGCCTCACTCCATTTTACAAGGAGTCAGCATGGACTCATTCTGAAGGCTCGTGTTACACAGATTTCTTCTTTTCTGCCAAAATCACTATTGCTACATTTACCACGTAAACTATGAGGCCGGGTAATTAAAAGTAAGTTAAGACTTGTCAAAATAAACGAGCAGAGTACATTCGGTGATGAGGTAACTTCGATCAATTTGCATTACAACTTCTTTCTTTACTCTTTAATTCACCAATACTTGGAAAAACACAGCGGCTCCCTACACCCCTACACACACACGTGTGCATGTGCACACACACATACGCAGCCATATTTGTACTGGGATAAATTTTCAGTTTGAAAGCCTGCACGTAGATACACTGGACTGACTTTCTTTAATATAACAAGAGCTCAAAAATAATTACAAACTAAGTACTGGAATGTTTGGGTGGAAAAACGCGGAATATATGAAATGTTGTCCATGGTTGGCTCAGTAGCTTGGCTGGCAAGGAAGCAACTCATTCCAAATGTTGGATTCTGATTTTTTCACTCTTTGATTCAACAGTGGCCAGAAGCATGGCAGTCACTAAATGTCTAGTCCTGAAGCAGAAAAATGATACAGGCAAGAAATTTCTATGGGAAGGAGGCAACTGAAGGAGAGCCAAGAAGTACACATGAGGAGAAAGGGGGCAAGCATATGAACTCTGTGGATTTCATTCACAGACTATTGCTGCGTGTACATGCTTGATAAGATCTACACTGCACTCTGTGCCTGCAGGGACCATGCAAATACAGTAGAGGGGAAAGAGACAACAAAACAAGCCATTAAAACACAATGCAAATAGACAAATAAATACACTGGAGTCTGAGACACTGAACTTAGACCTCGGACATAAGGGAAGACTGCCTAGTAGAGGTGCAGTCTAAGCTGAAAGCTGGAAGAAGAGGTTATGAATGGTTAGGGAATCGTAGGAGCAGTTCCTCCAGGCAGTAGTTACAGCATGAGCAAAGGCCTGGGGGTGAGAATTTCCAAAAAGATGAATAACGCTGACTTAGCACCTATTGATCTTTTCTTTTCCTACAAAAAGGGGTCTTGAAAAGTGAGGTCCAAGCTAGGGTGATAAACTGGGGTGGATGAGGGAGGATTTCCAAAGCCAGATTATAGACAGAGCACATCTTGGAATGTCAAAATTTCTGGCTTGTTTGGAGAAAATACAAGTGAATGTTTGCTATTAAACAGGGGACCTGTACCAGCTCTAACGGAAGGGGCATTGCATTTCCTGTTTGAACGCCCCCAAAATACTCATGAACCAAAATTTTGTACAAAAGTCTAGGACCGGATGCTTTTACATACACTCTCTCATATATATTTTACAAGGGCCCTGGGAAACAAATATCTTTATATTCTCCTTTGTGGATCCAAGGAAACCAAGCCTCAGAGAGGTTCTGTAATTGCTTCACAGACACATAACCAGGACTTTTGATGTTAACTTTGCTTTTCTCTCTTATTTCAACTTGCCAAAACTGCAGTGGTAAAGTAACACTTTACCTGTGTCAAAGATTTTATTTTTTTCAAATCATCTTCCAGATTTTTTTTTTTTTATCGGACTTTATTTATTACAACTCGTGAGGGAGACAGAGGGAGTGTATTGCGATTTGCAATCATATTCTTCCTATTTTACAGATGGCAAAACTCAAGAATGTTTTGGCCAAGGTTATGTACTACAAAGTAGGGGCAGAGCCAGCTCAGATAAACCACTTCCCAATAACGAGTCCAGAGCCCTTCTGATTCACCCCCAAGATTGCTCTGAAACATGGGCATGTCTTTGAATTCCATAGACATCCTCAGCCCTGAATTGTATCGTTTTTGGTGTTCAAGAACTACAACTCCAAAGAAATTGCTCTTTCCTCTTTCTGGCAGAGTCTAAATAGAAATGGCAGGCATGACCATCATCATGAAAGAAACTGTATGAACTTTTGTGTCTACAACATAACTTGCCCACGGATAACCCTGAACTAGTCTATGAAATATTATATTCCATAGCCAGTTGGTTTAATACTTCATCTTCAAAGATAATCTGATAATGATTATCTTTCCTCGTATCTTATTAATAAGGCAAGTAAGACAGCACTGTACTCATTCTAAATCAGGACTGCTCTCACAAATTTGTATAAAGGTTGACCTTGTAGTTTTCAGCCCTAGCTTTACAGTTTAAAATTCTGCAAATGATTTGAGAGTCATTTCATTATTTCTAAATTCTAAATACTGAGCATGAACCAACTTATACTAGAATGTCAGAGCTTAAAAAGACCTTAGTTTTAAGCCTAGAGGTAGAGGTATTTTAAATTTGTATTTGTGTGTGTGATTGTGTCTCTGTGTGTGTGTGATCCAAAATGAGTTTAATATTTAAAATTCTTTTCGAAAAAAAGAAGGAAAGAATTCACGCTCACAGTTGATACACAAGAGAAGATAAAAAGAATGTGTAATAGATAAAAATATATAAACACATAAACCCAAGAAAAAAATATATTGGATTCTACTTCTTAGGAAGACCAGGATAAAGTGGACTGTACCCTAGACAAAGTAAGGAAGTCAAGACAGCCAGTGGTTGGAAAACTCTGCCTCATGTAGCATAGTTAAGGAAATGTCTAACTTGGAGAAGATACAAGCACTCTGCCCTCACCCTAAGAATCTAAAGAGACATCGGGTAAAAGGAGAACTTGACTTAGGGTTTCAGGAATTCTGATCTCAGGAAAGACTTTCTACTAGTGACACTTGGAACAGGCTGACATGGAGTAGGCGGCTTTATGAGATCACAACCATCCCAGCAAGAAATTGTTCACATAGAGGTATAGAGGGATCCTCTGAGGAAGAAAAATGAGAATCACACATTGGGAAAAAGACACAGATGACGTTCTAACACAGAGATTCTATGTAGTCTGAGGTAGCAGTGGAAACAACCCTGAATCCAAACCACAAGCTCAGGACAGGACAGTCTTGACCCATTTGAACCCCCCTCCAGGGTGCTACAATGACAATCTCTGTTGACTTCCCCTTATCCTACTTCATCTGCTATCCTGATCCCACTGGGAATGTGAATGAAATTGGAGGGTAAGGGAGAAGGAGAGGAAAGGAGGGAGGGAGAGGGAGAGAATGAGAGAGAGAGAGAGAGAGAGAACTGGAATGTTGTTCATTCAGTGAGAATATGATTTACACTCTGTTGTAGATGTAAACTTATCAATTCCACAAGGACAAAACTATGACCTAATGAGGCCCAAACAAAAAGAAAATATCTGGGAAGAAAAATGAAACATTTCTAGCACTAGGAAGTTGAGCCTGGGCTTAAGCCAGCTGTGTCTTACACGGGCTTCTGGAAAGGAACTATGGAATAATTTGGGAACTGGATCCCTTACTCAGTTATTAACAGGAAACTATCTAAATCCGAGTTCCAAGTTTTTGGCACACCTGAAGTGCTCATGCTTTACTCCTGATTTTGCAAAGACTGCTTGATTTCTACAGTGTATTTGTTTGGCAATTATTATTGAGAATGTGTAGAACACAGATGACAATCCTGATTCCTATTTTAGACAGTAGACATAATAGCAATATGCATGGGGAGCATTAAAGACTACATGAGGAGTCAGTTGTCTTGGCTTCATTCTCACACCTCTCAACATTTGTGAGGATTAAACTTCCGAGCAACCCCAGACCAGTGGTTCTCAAAATTCAGTGTGCATGGGAATCAGATTGCTGGGTTCAACTCTAGGAGTTTCTGATTCAACAGGTCTGGATTGGGGCCTGAGAACTTACATTTCTAACAAGTTCCCAGGTAATGCTGATTCTGCTGGCCAAGGAACCACATTTGAGAACTACTACCTAAGATCAATGACTTGTCCCAGCCCTGGTTACATCTGCACTTAATTAAAAGATGGTGACCTCTTTCTCACATCCCCCATCTCCACAGATGTTAACTTCATCATACAGGATCCATGCCTAGTGCCCTTCTGATTAAACTGCCTCAGTGGACTTGACTAAGCATTTCCCATGAAGACCACCCAGAAACCTCAGAAGGTCTTAAATCCTGTGTGTGTGTGTGTCAGAGAGAGAGAGAGAGAGAGAGAGACTCCCAGTGCTATACAAGGGATAGACATTGACTTACAAAACTCTACAAAATGTGGGCCTTGCTTACTTTAAAATTTCCTTTCTCCACAGCACTTCATGGCAACAAAGATGTCCTAAGTTTCTCTTGTTAATAAGATCTGGGTTTATAATTTTAGATGTAGCCTTTTTAGAGCAAGAATCTCAATGTAGGGCCATCCACTCACTAGAACTACAGTATAATAAATCCCATGTCTACTAATAAAGAAGAAAAATGGAAACATTGCAAGAATCTAATAAGACTTAGTTTAAAATTCAATGCTTAAACAACATGTATGCATCATAAAATATTTTAAATAATTATGCATTGAATCTGAAGCAGTCCATATGGCTGCACTGGCTAACTGTGAAAAATAAAATACTGATCGTGTATTTTAAATTAAAATTATAATTTAAATATACTAATTTTTATTGATGCCAAATCCAGAAATCAGAGTATGACGATGTTATCAATTCTTCCAATTACAATGTACCAATTTAATAACCAAGAGGAAATGAGAGTATAGTTTGTTATTGAGAAGATTAAGCAAGTATAGTGGGCTAAATGTCTATACATATCTATACATACGCACAGAGTATAATTTAGCAAACACTAATTCTTTAATCCAATGCTTTTATCTAGCCCTAATTTACTAAAGATAGTTAATGGAAGGGAAATGAACAAACTCTGTTTCCATCTTAGATGAGTTATTATGACGATTAAAACTGTAAAAATTAAAGATTGCATACTTAAGTAATGCATCTCCAATATGTGTCAAAGCATTTCAAGAAAAACGTAAGATGAAAACACAAGATTACTGTTAAGTACCTTTAGGAATTCAGCTAGGACATGTCTTCCAGTTTCAACAATCTGCTGTTTTTTTAACACAATACGTTGCACAGGGTAAATATTTAATATATTGTTTGTTATGCTGAGTTCATGTCCAGGCTATGATCATTGTTGACTCACTTTATAATTTCTACATTTAAAAAAATCTTAGTATTGTCCTAAACAACAAATGTTGTGATGACTATTCATCTTCAACTAACAACTTAATGTTAATATATCTTCTTTTTGCACAGTTTCCCTCAGAAGTCTATTTATGAGGAGGAGTCAATCTTCTAGTCTCCCTTTCAGAAACTGCCTACGATGACGGCCACGGAAACCTTAGCTGCACCTTCCAATGATGTGGGCCAGTTTCCCACTGATTAAAACGGAGGTGTGTGTGGTTTTTGGTTTTTTTTGTTTTTTTTTTTGCCATTAAGCATATGCGAAAAGAATAACATTTGCAGGCTGTGGTGAGGGTTTTTCTCTTTAGCACCCCAGAAAGACACCAACTTCATTTTGTAATTTACCAGCATAAGCAGGAAAGGACTAAGAGCAGAGAAGCCTGTAGAGAGGGCTGTGAGAACAGCTGGGAAAAAGACACAAGCTGCCAAGTCTTTTAAGAAATAGACTAAGATATAGTGAGAAATCTAAAGTGCAGTGATCAGCCTCATTAATAAAATACCAAAGTTGGCCCCTCTAAAGATTTCAATTTCTGAATCATCGTCTCCAATCCAGGTGTCACCATATGTCATCTTCTTTCTTTCCAAAAGGAGAAGAAACATCCAGAAACAGATGAAGACTAAGATGGCTAAAGAAAGAATATCGATCAGAACTAAAAATATTTTCCCATAGTAAAACTCTACCTGCTTGCTGCCCAAGTCAATTAGGCAATCCATGTAAACCCTGTCAGTGAACAAGGGGCGTGTATCATTTCTAGCAGTCAAGTATTCAGATTTTCTAGTATAAAGTAAAACTGGGATGTACACCACCACATTAGCTCCCAAAGGGCGGAAGCCACTTTCAAGGAATGTATCTGATGGTCCAGGTTTGGAGCCTCACTTGAGGGATGGACAGTTTGGTCAAGCTTCTGGTAGCAGAGCACTGCAAAATGTAACATGAACCAGATGGCCACTGAAGTCATCAGGGCTGCCATGAAGTGCATAACTTTGCAGCCAGCTGAATCCAACACAAAACCAGAAGCGTAAACAATTTTCATGGTATTAGCCACCAAGTTTTTAATGAGGTGGACAAATATAAGACTGAAAATTAGAAGAAAGGATGTCTGTAAACTCCTGGTGATGTACTTCCCTGTAGAATAAAATAAACACACGTTTCCAACCAAGCTCACAGGATGAGAATATGGTACAAGTGTTGATCTCAAGCACATCTGCAGATGGCTTCATGGTAACTAGCAAATCAGTTATCGCAAATGTCTTTTCTTCAGTTTAAATCATAGGGCATTCAGATAACTTTTAAGAGGTCTCTAGTGAGAAGACCTGGGTTTTTTTTTTCAATCCACTGTATGTTGACAAAATCATCAGTTGGTGTCTCCCTAACAGTACAAAGATGGTCTGTAACAGAATTCTGCTTGCTCTAGTGATGAGCTGCTAAAAACAAGAGAGCTTCCCAAGATTTATCATCTCTGGAGACTTTGCTAGGATGAGAAAGTTCTAGGTACTATCACTTAATTAAAAGTTTTTATGGAAGCTAAGCAGGGTCGGGCCTGGTAAGTACTTGGATGGGAGACCACCTAGGAAGACCACCTAGGAAGACCAGGTGCTGTAGGTGTAAAAACGAACTAATGAACTAACTAAATAAGTAAATAAATAAATAAATGTTCTTAGAAATGTATTTATAGCACTGTAATGCAATTTCCTAGATACGTGTCAATAACAATGAAGGAGAGAATAAAATTAAATTTGTGACAGCAAAGGAAAAGTGGCCAGAGGTTGAAGTTACCCTTTCCACTCATGGAAAAAAAATTAAAGAAGTGAGGGTGTCTGAATGACAATGAAGATTTCCAGATAACAAAATGACAAATTACCAATGATGATAATACATAATAGAGATTTATAAAGTATAGCAGTTTTCTGTTTTCTCTACCATTTCTGGAAAGCAGGAATACTCTTACCTGTGCTGGTGATCTCAAGTGGTTGTTAGGAGTACAAAAGAGATGATAGAAAATACTTGCGAAGGCTGTAGGGAAGGGAATAAAGAAAGAAGCAAGGGAGGAAGGAAGTGATTGGGCAGACTTTCCCTCCCTAGAGCATAAGAGGCTAGGAAAAGATTTCTGTCCTCAGTATGATTGGAGAGTACAGAGCAAGGGCAGAAAAATGGCATTGAAACACGTTGCTCAAGTAATCAGGCATTAACTCACTTTGTGTATGAATTTGGTTGGCCAAGTATGTCATAATGATCCATTCTGGGGACAAACTACTTTCTCTCTACTGTATTTGCTTGTAACTTTTGCTGTCAATCATCCTATCCCCGACTGTAACAACATATGCTTCATTCTGACCCAGTGGTGTCCTGGAGCTTGCTTTCACCAACTTGGGCAATTATGCACATCTCTTTCCAACTCTGTGTTCAGTAACTTCATGTTGGGAGCCTGAAATTGGGTAGGCTGGGCATATTTACGCCATGGAAATCAGCAAATGCTACAAGTTGGGCATTTTGGTATGGGAAGAGTTGTTTTACTAGGATAACGTTGGCCTAAAAAAAAAAAAAAGATTAGAGTAATAAGAAATTAGCTGATAATTTATGTACACAAGGATAAGGTCAGTATTTGGTACTCACCAATTCTGTTAGTAAGGGTATGTGTGAGCACATAAAAAAGCGAGGCCCCACAATTCCACTGTGGGGAGGATGAGCCTGGGCAGCTGACACTTCTCATTAAACGCCTTATCCCTAATTGGCTACTAAGACAGGTAACCAGTTTAGAGTCCCCACATCACATTTTTCTTCCCTAAGAAATATCCATTACCTAAGTGTCAACTGCAGTCAGTCAAAAAGGCGGAGTTAATAAAAACAATAACAATAACAGTAATAACACAATAATAATGTTCATACTGGCTACCATTTAATACCAATTTGATCCAGACCCTACGTTGATATTTGGCTTTACGAAGATAACCTCACCTAATCATTCTCATTTCACTGATGAGGAAACAGAAGACCTGAGAGGAAAGTAAATTGCTCAAAGCTACTGAGTGACGGAGACAGGAATCAAAGCCAGGTATCAGTGATTCTAAAACCCCTGGTTCTTCTTTACTGCCTCTCCACACATGCTGTCAGATTGTGGATTTTCTGTTGACTATTTTTGATCTTCCCCTAATGATTTACAACTGGCACACTCAACATATAGAGCCTATAATAAACTCCTTTTGAGAGTTTCCTTGGGTTTATAAACCACAAGTCACACATATTTTTGAATAGCAATTAGTCATCTCCCTTCTCCTTCGATAATAACGACACACATTATGGGTGTTTACATTTCTGCATCTCATAAGGATATTTAAAAATTCTGCACACCAGTTCAAGACGCCTTCCTTACTTGAAACAGGAAAAGGCTGTTTCTAGCAGTAGTGAGCCCCTGATTCCTGACCTTGTGTAAGCAGAGGCACAACGACTGTGTGCAGTAAATGTAGAGCAGTGAACAACAACCATAAATAGCACACAACATATAGCCTGCCCTAATTTGAGATCTAATTTTGGGATAATGAATTAAGAAACTGTCAATGTGATACTACCATTTCTCAAATATGCCCATATAGAAACAATTTATGGCAAGTAACACTGACTTTCCAGATCTAAGCTCTAAGGGTAAAAAAATGTTTTGTAAACCCTCCATCCACCCCGCCGCCCGCCCCAAAGGCTTACATAAACATTTGTTTTTCAAAAGATTAGCAAACATGTAATATGTTCCTTTGCATTAGGGTTAAAGTGTAAAACATATGTGTCGTTTGTTTACTTCGGAATAATTTCTATACCAGAGTAGTAGCATACATTGAAATATAAGGGGAATAAAATTAATTTTTGTGAATATTAGCTCGGCTGATGAATAATACTTTTCCTTGTTAACTATGGCACAGTAGGGCTAAAGAGGTATCTTTGTAAGACTGCACTCAATCAGTTGTCTACCAAGGACCTATCGTGTGCCCAACATGACACTAGACTTTAAGGATGATACACAGGAGTGAGGCACTGTCCTTGCCTTCGAGGGGCATATGGTCTAGTCGTAAGAACGCACTGATATACAATGCAGATATTATATATATATATATTATGTTGTATTATGTGTATCAATACATACATACATATATATCATATCATTTATTATAAGATATATTTAATAAATATCATTTATTAAAAATTAACTAACAATACATAATACAATGTAATAAACTGTGGTCGAGAGTACAAAAATAAAACATTCAGAGAGGAGAGGAACTCATACGGGAAGGACTATTTTTTAAAAATTAATTAATTTATTTTAATTAGTTTCAAATAAGGGAAGGACTATCTTTAATCTTCAGTTCACAGAAAAGGAAACTGAAGCTTTTTAAGCCATTTGCCCCAACAGGCAGGAAGAGGTGGCATTGACTTCTCCAGACCTCTGGCTTTCAACAGTTCTTTGAAAGGAAAAAGGAATGAAGAAAGCCAAGCTGACTGACCTGTGAAGCAGAGGTGCTAAGAAACCTGGGTGCCGACTCCGGGGATCTCCAGGAGCTGCACTGAGGAGCTCTTGGGAGCAGAAAACCCATCTCTCAGAGGCACAAACGTGGCCCCGAGCCGGGAAGCAACGCGGCATCCTCCACCAAGGAAGGTAACTGTCATGTGTACACTTGAAGGAGGAAAGAAAAAAAATTCTTCCTTTGGAAACTAAACACAGGTTCTGCCAATCCAATTTCACTGAGGTCATTTGAGAACTGAGGAGTTCAAAGGTTCCCTACAGCTCCCATTTACTTTGGCATAAGATTTAACAGAAAAAGAACTAAGGGAGAATGTATACGGCCTAGGCTGTTTTCCAAATCGCAAACTGCTAAAGTTATTTAGAAGTTACTTTAACTCGCAATCACATGTAAAGTGGTTCAGATGTAAATGCTTTCCGCGCAGCTTTAGGCAATCCAGGTTCCCTCAAATGCACATGTGCAGTTCTCATACGAAAGATGTGGACTCAAAATCTCAGAGTACTTTGGGTTCCTCTTGATTAGAGACTGCTGTTACTGTAACCAACTTGGGTCGGAGGAGGAGAAATAAAACACACCACCTTCATTTGGGCATTAGGTTCTCACAGTAGCACAAAGATAAACAAACCTCACAGGCTGAGAGAAAGGCATTTACTCCTTTAAATTGAGTATGTAATATAAATAAATGTCTTTTAAGAAGGGATGCCTGAAACTTGATTCTGAGTGTGAATCTATATAAGGGCACTAATTTATTTTAATGAAGACCAGTATAGCACATATTGAGGAGGGCATGCCTTCTTGAGAACAGGCTGGTCTAACCAAGCCATATAATTCACTCAATAGAGAGATGCTGCTTCAAATCGTCTGATTTGTTCGCTGGCCAGGAGCAAATTGATATTTGCATTTTTATATAGAAGAAAATGGAGGGAATTGCCAAATCTTTTATCTTGTAATCCACAGCTGCCTGAAGTTATTTTCGATGCTAAGGCAGTGATTTTGTGACCAGCCAGGGTAGGACTAGAAACCCCTAGCTCCAAATTAGAAGTGAATGAAGAGGAACTTCAGGCTGGCTGGGGCCAGAGCAATTAAATGGTAACTGCCTTTTAGATATACTAACGCTGCTAATTATATTAGTGAGCTCAGTGCTGGGGACCGTGGATAAGAGCTCCAGGCCACTTTGGTGGAGGAAAGGGAGCTAAGATTGATTAAGCCTGGCACAGAGCTGGACCCTTCACATACATTCTCTTCTGAAATCTTCAGGATAATCTAGTATGATTAGCCTCAATAAGGCTGAGTAATTTGCCCAGTTGGTTCCAGTTGGTACGTGACTGAATCAGGAGTCTCACCAGGAATGAGCGGCTCCAGAGAGCAGTGGGTTGGCAGGGCCTTGAGTAGGAATGGGGAGAAATAAATAGTGAATTCAAGA
This sequence comes from Pteropus medius, assembly GCF_902729225.1. NCBI lineage: Eukaryota > Metazoa > Chordata > Mammalia > Chiroptera > Pteropodidae > Pteropus > Pteropus medius. The sequence continues at coordinate 15,018,939 of NW_024352785.1, read as the reverse complement.
AACTGGAAGTAATTGGGTAGCTGAGAAAGATGAGAGAATTTGAGAATCAGGCCTTAAAGAAAAAGTCTGCATGTATAAGGACCCTGTTGGTGCCTTTCCTTGCTGTATGTGGCAAGGAAGAGCCCAGGATAGGGAAGCTTTGTGGGCAGAATCTGGGGAATGCTGGATGTCAGAATACAGGAGGCTGGGAGGTGAGAAGAGTGGCTTTACGATGCACAGGGAAGCCACTTAGCACCCTGAACACTAGAGGTACCAGAGCAGAGACCCCCAAATGTCCGAGACTGATAGGCCTGGTAAACCAGAAAGTACAGCGCAGGGGGCAGTGCCTATACCTGTCACACTAGGCCAGTCTATGAGAATGACGAAGTCTGTCCCTAGGAGTCTGAAGCCAGAAGACCTGGGTTAAATAATACATGGATTGTGAAAGTTCTGTCGAGTCATATCTGCTCTGAGCCTCAGGTTCCTAATAAGGAGTTTCCCAGAGACAATAAAATATATATAGCCATTTGTGTGTGTGTGTACAACTGTATACAAGTGTATGTATACACACATACATGTATATAGAAACATACGTTTACACACACAGCTATGAGGTGATCATAGAATCAAATGAAATTGTGAACCTAACTGAAGGTTGCAAGGTATTATACAACTGCTCGTTTTTGTATTTATTTCCTAAAATCATACAATCACAGAGGTGCTACATGGGCCCTTTGCCGAAAGGCTGGAATTCTAAATGCACTGTCTTTGCAGCAAAAACTCAGTTACTTGGCAAGGAGTTATGGAAAATTTTCCCAACCTTCCCCGGGCCTGATTCTAGCCCTGAGCCCCTTGGTCTCTATCTCTCCTCTATCCTCTAAAGATTAAATACATCTCAGGCATTTTGCACTTGACCACAAACATCCTACAAACCTACATCAGCCCTACAAATAAAATCCATCCCAGCTTTGGATTCCAACCCATCTTTTCTCCCCTCTCATCGAAACGTCTCAAAAGAGGCATCTACATTCATTTTTGCCACTTTCCTGTCTCCTTTTATTTCTTAACCCAGTGCAATTTAGTTTCTACTTCTTTTTCCTTCGAAAGTGATTTAGAACAAGATTAGCTCCCACCACTAAATCCAATAACACCTGGCCCTGTCTCACATTCTTTCTCTTTTTCCTTTAAGGCTCTAATAATTTTGTTCCCTGTAGATCAAAAGTCTTGATCCACTTCCCTTCTCACTCAACCACTGATCCCTCTGTGTATAGATGTCCCTCTGCTCCTGGACATCACTACCTGGATGTCCCCATAGGCTCCCCAACCCAAACTTAACCTTACTTGGCCACACCACCATCCTCCACTCAGCCAAGGTCAGAGACTTGGGTATTATCCCCGGCTCCTCCCTCTCTCTCACTTGAACATTCAATCATTCTGTTAAATTAAATTGGTATCCCTTCATCCTTCCTACCATTTTCTTATTACTGCTTCTCATTGTTTTTTGTTTTATTTTGTTTTGCTAGAATGAATTTGAGAAGGACAAGACTAAAAGCAAGGGAATTAGTACATGTTTGCTTCTTCAAAATTGCTCTGAGTCTATGTCCAAGTGACTTAAAACACAAAGATGGCCTTACCACTTTACTACTGAAAACGCTTCAGTGTCTTCTCACTGCCTGTGGCGTAGGTGGCCAGTTCCTCCACCAGTTACTCTGAGCCAGTCATGCTGGGTGCCTGCCTATTGGTCAGCTCCTACCAATCTCTTGACTCATACCAGAAATTTCAAATTTCAATAACACTGACCGAGATTTTGCGCATAGTCCATGCTGTTCCTCGTCCCAGGGTTTTGGCTTATGCTCATATGTCTGCATATATCCTTCTCTCATTATGACCCAAAGCCACACAAACCCTCCCTCACATTTGGCTTTTCATTTGCCAATGAATGGCAATCATTTGCTTATTCTCTCAGGTAACTATATTTCTTAAGCTCGTTTGCCAGCTGACTGACTTCATGGTAGGTCTAGTCAAGGGCAGGCTGAGGTAAAAGATTAGAGGACAGAGAGAAGGGTAAGTTTCTCTCTCTCTCCCTTCCCCTCCCCTCCCCTCTCTTTCCTGCTTCTCTCTCTCTCCTTCTCTCTCTCTCTCTCTCCCACCTCCCTCTTTTCCTCCCTCCCTCCCCTTTCATACACACACACTCAGACTCACACACTCACATCGTGCACACACCCGTGCCAGACCACAAGCCATGTCTCTTCTCTGTCGTCAGCTCCTACATGGCAGAATAGTTAGCATCATTCTCTTCATTCCAGACTATTCTACAGGGCCCTAACTAGTGGGTGATAATAGATCTCTTTCATCTATCCTTTCAGCTCTAGGGATGGAGTGGCTTCCCTGCTTCTGCTAATCTCAGAATTGCTTTATCTTGCTTAGTTTGGGGTCTCTGCTCTTCTAGCACCAGAGTAACCAATGCCCTATTTTAATTTCCCCATTTGAAATATTTAGAGTGATTTCTGTTTGTTCTGACTTGACCCTAATTCACTTTGTTTACTCTTTATTCTTTAAAGACTCATCTTAGGGATTACTTAGGAAGCAACTTCTCAAAAAGCATTCAAGACTACATCTGACTTCAAGTTTACATTACCTACCTGCCTCTTCCTCTGTGCAAAATTCCTGAGCAAATTACATTCAATATACTTACCATAACATAATGTTATTATCTGCTCATGTATCTGACTCATGATAAATTCCTTTGTCTTGTTCACCATAATCCACTGTGCTCATCACAGTGATTGATGAGCACAGTGGATTATGTTCACCATAATCCACTGTGCTCATCAGTTTGACACATGGAAGTCACTCGATAATTTGCTGAATAGATGAAAAAGTTCACTGAATGAGTCAGTAAACCAAACAGAAACTTTTATAAAATGCTAACTTCAGATTAGCCACAGAAGGTATCCAAAATTTTCTGCACCCATACTGTAGAAAGTCTTACCACAAAACAAATCATAGTTTAATATTTTAAAATAAATATAGGATATACTGCACTTTGGGGAAGGGCATGTATCATAAATCAAAGTCATTACTCCAAAAAATGTAGGGTTCATGGTTCCAAACAGTCCAGGGAACTGAGAAAAGTAAGAAAAAGATGGACACTTGACAACAGTGAACACACCAAACAAGGCTGCTCAAGGGTCAAGGGAGGGCAACAGGACTCTGAGGGGGAAAAAAAACCCCAGAAATACAAATCACAGGTTCTTCTAAGATTGATTCTAGCCTTACCCAGATGTCTTGTAAGCCTCTTTTTATAACTATTCTCTTCTATGTGTCCTTTCATTGGAGAAAGCCATTGAAAACTATTTTTTAAAAAATTACCAAATAGAAGAGAAATTCTTCAACTTAATAAAGAATATTTATAGAACCCTGCAGCTAACATCATACTTAATGGTGAGAAACTCAAAGCTTTCCCACTAAGATCAGGAACAAGGCAAGAATGTCCCCTCACCACTCCTTTTCAATGTTGTACTGTAAATCCTATTTAATGTAATTAGACAAAAGGAAATAAAAGGTATACAGATTGTGAAGGAAGAAATAAAACTGTCTTTGTTTGCAGATGACATTATTGTCTATTTCGAAAAATCTGAAAGAATTGACGACAAAACTGGAATTGTTATAGCAAGGTTTCAAGATATAAAGGTAATATGCAAAAGTCAATTGCTTTCCTATATGCCAGCAGTGAACAAGTGGAGTTTGAAATTAGAAATATAACATCATTTATATTAACACCACCAAAAATAAAATACTTTGGTATAAATCTAATAAAATATGTATAACAACTATACGAGGAAAACCATAAAACTCTGATGAATGAAATTAAAGAAAACTAAATAAATGGAGAGATATTCCATGTTCATGGATAGGAAAACTCAATATTGTCAAGATGTGAGTTCTCTTCAACTTGATCTATAGATTTAATGCAATCTCAAACAAAATCCCAACAAGTATTTTGTGAATATTGGCACACTGGTTCTGAAATTTATCTGGAGACAAAAGACCCAGAATATCCAACACAATAATGAAGGAGAACCACAAAATTGGAGGACTGACACTAGTTGACTTCAAGACTTACCATAAAGTTACTGGTGAAATAATAAATAAATCAATCGATAGGACAGAATAGGGGACCCAGAAAAAGACTCACAAAGTCAACTGTGATGATAAAGAAGGAAAGGCAATACAATGAATCAAAGAAAGTATTTTCAACAGATGGAACAACTGGACATTCACATGCAAAAAATAAATCTAGACACAGATCTTATACCCTTCATAAAAATTAACTCAGAATGGATCATAGACCTAACAGCAAAATGCAAAATATAAAACTAGAAGATAACATAAAGGGAACTTAGTTAACCATGGGTATGGTGATGACTTTTCAGCTATTACACCAAAGACATGATCCATGAAAGAAATAACTGATAAACTGGGCTTCGTTAAAATGAAAAACTTCTGCTCTGTGAAAGACAGTATCAAGAGAATAAGAAGACAAGTCACAGAATGAGAGAAAACACTTGCAAAAGACACATCTGATAAAGGACTGTTATTCAAAATATAAAAAGAACTGTTAAAACTCAACAATCAGAAAGTGAACTGATTTAAAAATGGACCAAAGATCTTAACAGACATCCCATCAAAGAACATATAAAGATGGCAAATAAGCATATGAAAAGATGCTCCATATCACATGTTATCAGGGAAATGGACATTGAAACACTAGTGAGAGACCACTACACACCTGTTAGAATGGCCAAAGTCCAGAACACTGATGACACCAAATGCTGGCAAGGAGGTGGAGCAACAGGAACTTTCATTCATTGCTGGTGGGAATGCAAAATAATACAACCACATTTTTGTAAGAAGAGAGTTTGTAAGTTTCCTACAGAACTAACACACTCTTATCATGCGATCCAGCAATCACGCTCCTTGGTGTTTGCTCAAAGGAGTTGAAAACTTATGTCCATGAAAAATCTGCACTGGCATGTTTATAGCAGCTTTATTCATAATTGCCAAATTTTGGAAAGTACGAAGATATCCTTCAGTAGGTAAATAAATAAATAAGCTGGAGTATATCCAAATAGTGGAATATAATTCAGCGCAAAAATAAATGAGCTATCAAGCCATCAAAAGACATGAAGGAATCCTAAATGCATATTACTAAATGAAAGAAACCAATCTGAAAAGGCCATATACTGTCTAATTCCAAGTATTATATGACATTCTAGAAAAGGCAAAACTATGGAGAAAGTACAAAATCAGTGGTCACCAGAGGTTGGGGGTAGGTGTCGGTAGTGAGAGGAATAAACATGGAGAGCACAGAAGATTTACAAAGGCAGTGAAAACAGTAAATATGATACTATAACACTGGATACATGTCATTATACGTTTGTCTAACCCCATAAACTGTATTAACACCAAGAATGAATCCTAAGGGTAACTATGTTCTTTGGTTGATGTGTCAATTTAGGTTCATCAATTCTAACAAATGTACCACTCTGGTAGGGGATGCTGACGATGGGGGAGGATATGCATGTGTGGGGGCAGGGGACATACAGGAAATCTCTTTACTTTCCTCTCGATTTGCTGTGAACATAAAACTTCTCTAAAAAAAATTAAGTCTTTAAAAAATGCTGAGTATTTAGCACAATGTTTTAAGTTCATAAATTAATTAAGAAAATTAGAGCTAGAAGGGCCCAGTGACTTGCTGAAGACCATACGGCTTTCAAATGGTAGAATTGGGAAAAGAACACAGGTCTCCTGAGTTGTTCCGATCACTATACTTTTCAAATTTATTGGAAAATGAATAAACAATAGTAATAAAAATAAATGAAATGAAATTAGTGAAAAAAAGATTTATTTTTTTGACACTAAAGCCACTTGACCTCAATTTGGCTGCTGCCTGTGCATTCACACCAAAACACCTAGTCCAAATGACTTCATTAGTGAGACATTCAAAACACAGGTGTCCCATTTTCATTACAAGCAGGCAAAGGACATGGTACAAATAACACATCTGTCTTGAATACAGTTTTTTAGAATACACATCAAAAGTTTCACATCTATATCAAACATCTCAACAATAAGAAATTGAATATAGATGTTTATTTTTTCAGATGCATTATATGCGGTGTGTTTAAGAAATTTTTCAGCTTCAAACTATTTTAAATCAATCAGATTTTCTTTTTCTTTTTTTAATTCCTCACCGGTTTCTAGCTGTTCTAGGTACTATGGAAAGTAGTGATGTGTTTTCTTCCTTTCCTCCTCTGTGCCTAAGTCACGTTGGATCCTCATTAAGCATTAGAGTTTGCTTCTAGTTCTACACTCATTTTCCCTTTTCCTGGTCACAACTCTTCCCTGTGAGGTACAGCAAAGGGAGCCATATCAACCACCAGTGCCCTAGTCAATCTCAGCCAACTTACACAGGGCCTTAGGAGAAGGAGCTCTGTCACTTCCAGACCAAGCCCCTTCTAGGAAGCAGCACCAACTGGTAGGATGTGCAAGACAACACAGACATGTGGCTACTTGAATTGTTGTCCTTCAGTGCAACCAAGTCAGTGAGAAAAACAGTAGACGCCATGGTACCGGGAAACTGAATGTTTAAACACAGATTCTCTCCCTCTTGACAACATGTTTTGTCTGGGACTCAAATTCTTAATGAACTTTCTAAACTCCACCTCCCTTACCGCGCCTACCCCCCCCCGCCCCCCAATTCCAGGTAAAGGTAGCTAGAGCATACATTGCTGCACTATTTAATTTATCTGAATGTGTTTGTTATCATTATATAATTATCGTGAGGCTATCATTATATAATTATTGCCAAGGCTACTGAGAATGGTTCATGCTCTGTTCAGCCTCGGCTGGACCACTGCTTCATTTGTCAAACTCCAACTGAGTTCTTGGCTCACTCCATTCTTGTTATCTAGTGAAATGCAGACATTCTCCAGCTTCCTCCAACCCCTTTAAATCTGATTCTGAGCTTGGTAACCAATACGCATTCCTGTGAGTTCTTTGACTTCAAACATTCCATTTCTACTGATAAGCTTTAAATTTTCCCTGTTTTATCCACTATAATTCATTTCAAATCAATACTGTAGTTCCTCTGCAGAGCTCTGAGCTTAGCAGAGAGAAAACCTAGTTGTCCACCATTATTCTTCCCATTTGCTCCACTTCTGGGGTCAGAAAACACCCAGATTCCTGGATTTCCAACACACTCACCGTGAGTTAATTCCAATACCTCAGCAGGCAACAACATCCATATTCATCACACTCTTGTCAGATACCTTCTCCATCACCCAATGTTCACAGGAATTTAAGTGGTGGAGACTCAGTATCCTCATTTGTAAAATGGGCACATTTGAACTTTGAGGGCATTATGAAGATTAAATGAGATCATATAGGAAAAGTCCATAGAATAATAATCACTAGATATTAGTTGTTACTGTTTTTATTATTATTCACATTATAGATCTATTACAATATCTCCAATGATAAGCAAAATTACTCAGTGTAACAAGATCAGTGATGATGAGGCAATTAGGACTCTGACAGCCGGAATTTAAAACATTTACACATATTATCTTGTTTTTAGTTGTCCCAAACTGCATCCATCCTCCAGTAGTAAAAAATTACAAGGGTCATACTTTCAAAATCATTACTGGACAATTTATAGATGGTTAAAAGTTGATTGTGCTGATACAGGATCCTGTGAGGCAGCATGAAAGGTCTCTCCCCGCTTTTCTGTATCTGGCCAGTCATTAAGAACTGATTATGTGGAAGCAGATCAAATGATACTGAAGGAAAAGCTCTTCTGGAAAACCCATGGGACAGCATGAGCAAATATATTGAAAAAGATCATGCTGGGGACCTTAGATCAGTGATACAGTTCTTCATCAGGGGTTGACAATAATTCTACACAGGGAGGCCTGGTTATCCAACTTCCCACAGTTTCAAGGTCACACAGGGATATAAAAGTCATCATAACATGAAAATATTCATGAATTGGCTATTTTAAAACATTCCCCCTGCCCCAAACCTTCCTCCCTGCTCACGAGTAGCAACGCTCTGTATCTATTAAATGAACATTTTTGGAAGTCAGTCCCACACTGGTTGTGGGAGGTTTCAAACCCTCCTTTAATGCAATGCAAATACAATGTAAGTGGGTTGGAAATGAAATTGCAAAGCTTGCAAAAGACACAAGATTCATGAAGTCAGGAATAGTGATGTTGAGTAACTGCTTGAAATACACATTAAGTCACTAGAAAAGCTGGAGAAGTTAGTAATTTCAGAAACATAAACAAAGATGGTGTAACATGTTTCACAAGAGAATGATTTGATAATCAAAAGATAAAGAGATAAAGAGAAGGCTTTGGGTTATTTAATTAAGCCCAAGGACATTTTTGGGGGGAGGAGGGGGGCAAAAATGACCATCATTATGGTGACGGCACAAAATGAAGGACTTTGTGTATTAATTTATTGGCTAGGTGGAAAACCAGAGGAGAGAAGGAGCAACTAGGGGGATTGTTTTTTAAACTATATAAATGTCTAACCAATGTATTGTATACTTGAAACTAATAATAAAATAAAATAAAATAAAATAAAATAAAATAAAATAAAATAAAAGTGAATGATGTCATGTAACATGAACGTATAATTTTCTTGAAATAAATGACTTTCAAGTCATTCTAAAGTTCTAACTTAACTCATTAAATCTAGGCATAAACTTATTTTCATAATTTCAGTTTAATTTTTCATGACCAATTCCAAATAGGTGAAGTTTGTTTTACTATTTACTATGAAAACACATTGTAGTGACTTCACTTTTTAAGCAGTCTTTATTCCTCTCCTGATTATTCTCAGATAATGAGGATTCCTAGTACATATAATCATACTTTATTTTCATGGTGTATATTTGGAGATATTGCAAAATAAAACTTAAGTGCTAACTGAACATAGTCCAAAAAATGAGTTCTCTTCTCTGAGTTCCAGCTAATGAATTTCATGAAGTTAAAGAGACAGTATTGCTTTTCAAGCAACTACCACAGGCCAGGCACTTTGCACGCCTAACTGCTAAAACTTACAACTCTGTAAAGCTGGTATAATTATCCTCGTTTTAGAGACAGGAAAATTGAGACAAGGGTTAAGTAACAATCATTAGTTCACAGAGCAAGTAACTTGTAGAGAAAAGATTACGATCCGCATCGAATAAGAGCTTAAGGTTATTCCACCTAATGCTGAGGAGACAGTATACTTGATGGATGCTAGAGTTGATGGGAACCAGTAGCTTTCAGCTCAGCTGCTAATACAACCTATTCATTACTAGACCCCACAAGAAAGAAACGGAAATCTAGTTTCTAGGGCTGGCTGTAAAGCCCGTCAGGAGGAAGGAAGAAGTGGCTCCGGGCATTCTGTCCCACTGGTGCTGCCATACACATCTGAAGCACTTGCAAGCATTCTTATGTATTTGCTTCTTTTGGGATATTCTTTTGAGTAAAACGGCTGGCTATGTGACTAGATATTCAGGTCTCAAAGAGCCAAAAGCAATTCTGACATCAAGATGTTAAAATCCAAAAAGAACTCTGGGAAAGTGGTTACAGGTGCTCCCTGGAACAAAGTTTTCCCACTTCTGCATGAAAGAACTCCCACCACAAGCACAAATAATCAATCCTTACTGCACAAGGAAGTTCTTAAAATCCAGTAGGTTCTCCAAGCCTTAGCGTGTTCCACAGGAATCCTTGCAGCATGAGATCCTCCTCTGTGGAAGCTGAAGGCATTATTATAGGTGGCTAGCAACACGTTAGAGGCCAAGATCTTGATCTCTAAGACAACAGATTTGTGCGCTGCTGAGCATTCAGCTTTTAAAGACACAGTATGCTTTATCTTTTCCAATAAAAATAAAATTAATACAACTTTCCCCTAATAGCTATTATCTCTCTCTCATGAGATCTTAATAGATCTTATTAAATAAAAGTATTCACTGATTCATTAAGCTTTCTGGAGAAAGGCATAGTGGATCCACAAAGTATATTAGTTTTCTTAAAGATCTAATCTCATGTTTGTTACTTAGGGTAAGAGAACATTTGATATGAAACCCACTCAAAAATTTAAATACTCTGACATTCTGATAGTTCAAATCTAATAAATTTCTAGAGTCTAAACTTCAAAACTTGATTTGGTAAATTATTCTGGGCTTAAATGATATATTTTTCCATCTTAAAACAAAAATGACCAATAACTTTTGAAAATAACGTTTTGAAAATAATTCTTATTTGAAAATAATTTTCATATCTACACAAAATGATTTCCTATCTATACAACTGTATATTAAAATTGTTGAAAACCTTATATGTAGTATATTTTTAAAGGTTTCGGATAAATTTTAATATATTAAATTGTAAGAAAACTTTAAAAAGCCAAAAATCAAACTTATTTTTAAGAGATGTGATTTGTTACAAGGAAGACACAAATTCTAAGCTCTGGATTACCTTACTTCTTATTACATCTATTCAGAAGTTTCTCTGAGTTCAAAAGTTCACAGCAACAATTTATAAGGGTCTTAAGCTCTGAAGCAAGCCGGAGGGAAAGTGCTGCTTTTAATCAACACTCAGCTACAGTCCTTGGCTGGGGCAGATATTGCCAATCGGTATGATATAGAGTGCTCTAAGTTCACACACTGACAAGGCACTTTTAAAAAGTATGATTTTTCTACTAGGCAAATTCAGAATAATTACACAAATAACCTGCAGGTACATACATTTCATATTTCTAACTTTTGGAAACTGTAGCCTGAGTGAGGGAAAAAAAAAAAAAAACCAAAACCAACATTGTGCATACATCCTGGAGATAAAGGGAGGAAACGGTTTATCATGACAAACAGAGACCAAGAAAAATGTGTTTTTCTCCTGGAAGTCACATAACGTCTTGATTTGAAGATTGGAGTCCCCAAAGTGAGGCTCTAAGGAGATGAGGAAAGATAGCAAATAGAGGGAAATTAGAAGGGATTCCATTATGATGATTAAATATTCCTCCCAAGTCTCCTTAAGGAACAAATTTTTTAATCCTGAAATTTAAGCCTATTTAGGGGTATGGAAGGATTGAGACAAATATTAAAGTGATGATGATATCGCTTCCCTGAAAAATATAGGGCTCTTCCTTCTTTCCCCCTACTTTTCCTCCCTCCCTTTCCCTCCTTCCTTCCCTCCCTCCTTCCTTCCATTCATCTTTATTGAGCACCATGTGTCAGACACAGCCATTGGCCATTCAACAGTGGACAGACTCAATGCCCTCAGGGAAGTCCTATTTTAATGCAGTGCCATCCAACAGAACTTAAAGTGATAATGGGAAAAGTTCTATATCCGCATTGTCTGATATAATAGCCACCAGCTAAAAGTGGCTACTGAGCACTTGCAAGGTTGCTAGTGTAATCAAGGAACCAGATTTTAAATTTTATTTTAATTTATTACATTTAAATTTAAATAGCCACATGTGGCTAGTGGCTATCCTATTGCACAGCACAGTACCAATGGATTAAACAATAAAGAAGCAAACAAATAGGTATATGAAACCTTTTGGGGTTTGGATAAACGCAATAAAGAAATAAAAACAGGCCGAGGGCGACTGGGGGAAAGAAGGCTGAGATCTTTTAATTATGGTGGATAAAGAAAGACCTCTTTCTGCACAAAAGGCATCAAACCACACAAAATGGAGACGGGAGGGGCGAGATGGGAGAGGATTCCAAGTCAAGGGAACTTCCAAGTGCAAAAGGCCTGAGGTGAGCGTGAGCTTCGCACAGACACCCCAGGCCAGCGTGGAGAACGGGTTCACAGGCAAAGACTCCAAGGCGGAGAGTGAGGCCGAGATGTGAGCAGGCAGGCCCTTATGGCCCATGGAAAGGAGTCTGGGATTTACTCTGATGTGGAGGGAAGCCAGTGAATGGCTTCAAGTGGGAGAGTATCATGAGCTGATTTATGTTTAATAAGATCAGACAAATGGCTAATTGGAGACCAGACTTCAGGAGTGGAAGAGTGGAAACAGCGGTCACTTAGGAGGGAACTGCACAGTCAGGCCTGATGCTCCAGGGGCCTGTCTAGGGCCATACAAGTACCAGACTCAAAACATATCATGAGGGCAGAGCCAACAGGCCTTGGTGATGGATAACATGTGGTGAGAATGTATTTGCATGTGAGGAGGAAAAGGGAGAGATAGAGGAGGATGATTCCAAAGTTAGTTATACAGCTTATTCCAATATCATTAGGCTCTGGGGAGGGAATGACCTTTGAACTCTTGAACGGTATGAGAAAAAAAGGTGCTCAAATTCCCAAAGATAGCCAAACCAGAAAGGCCCTTATCCATATGTTAGGAAACGTGCGTGCGCGGGCACGTGTGTGTGTATGTGTGTGTGTGTGTACAATTTTAAGTAAAATGCGCCCAATTATTTAGTCTCATCAAAAAAATCTTCTTTAACCTTAGGCATATAAACTGTATAATGACCTTTTAAAAAGAGAGCTAACTCTTGCAGCATTCTATTATTGCCAAAATATACTCTGGTACATTATTAAACACAATCTACATATATTTAAACATGTATAAATGCCACCCATCTTCACAACTAGTTACTCTAAACCATAATCCAATGCTATCTAGTAGGAGAGTCAGGGTATATAGACCACTTAAATTTCTTATTATGCATGCTGTCTTCAGGTGTTTAACCCTGGAGTTGACATATTTCCTCTGTGTCAGTTGGTGTGTTACGCACAGAAAAGCTCTATAGGAGATTCATGAATAAGGTGGTATCACTACATTTATGCACTTAACCTAAATCTAATTCTACAGAGACAAGGAGAAAGAAAGGAAAGCAACTGACAGCATATGGGAAATTCCACCCACCATTCCACTCAATGAGCTGAGGCCTGATAATGAACATGGGACTCAAGACTGGAAATTAACTGTTACACCCATTGATTTGGTTCTCATTTATTTCACAATGTGGAGACCTCACCATGCCTGGTACGCTTCTAGTGTTACTTTTCCTGTAACATGGTCCTATCTTGTCTAATGCTCAAAGACAAAGTGCTGTTACCAACAAGGCTGGAGGAAACACCAGCAGCACTGGACTTGTGGAAAGTGGAGCTTAGGGGCAAATTAATGGACAAATTAATGGGCATTCAAGGGTCGTTTTGACTAGACACAATTTTGCCTCATGTACTGAGTTTATAACCTGATCTTATATGATGGAGTTCACTATATACCGTTAATGACAGAGAGATGCTTCAGCTTTTCTCAGAGGAAAATCATGAAGGATCTTATATTACTAGCTTTCAGTTTGAAAGAACTTGAAAATCAAACTCCAGTTTTTTGTTTTTGTTTGTTTTTAGGGGAAGAACATTAACACAAACAAGAGAGAAAACACAAATTTTGAGGGATCAGATCTATTAAATTTACGGCCTGTGAAACATAGTTTTAAATCTAAGTCGAATGTGTTGTATGTTTATTTATAAAACCTGTAGAGAAGAAGTATAGAAAAATCTTTGCATGGAATTTGCTCACCTCTCTAGAAATGTCTGTGGTATGAAACTAAACCCTCGAACAAAGAACGTATACCCCTCCCCCACAAACTTCTTTTCTACTAAAGATTATATGATCTCAAAACCTAAACATCCTTTTGGAACATAAAACCAGAATTTATATCCTGGCACTTGTAGATTTGGGAGTGATGCCTAGAAAAACAAACATGCTTTCTTTAATTAGTCCTAAAGGAAAAGAAATACAACTGAAAATTAATATTGGTTTAATAGAGCAATAGAAAACATGGTTCATAAACTCTGAAAGAAATCCGAATCTGTCCTATGCTTTAATCTGAATAAAAGTATAAAAATAAGTAAAAGGCCAGTTGATCTGCTTTAAAAGGATGTTTCATTTACTACCTTTGATTAGCTTGTATTTTTGCTCATGTTTAAACTCCTACTAGGCTGATCATTGAAAATATCATATAACCCGAGTCACACAATATTAACATGATTACTTCACTATATATCTGCTCCAAGACAATCAGCTCAGTCAGGGCAACTTTCCTTTCAATTGCTTTTGCTGAAAAGTTGCATAAACATCCCAGACCAGTTAATTCTTTCCATGGGCTTTAAGCCTCATTGACATGCAGATGAGAGCAAGATCAAATGACAAGCCTGGGAGCCAAGTGATGTGAATGAATTTACCCACACAGAAATGATGGGGACTCCAGGCTGCAAGCCCAGAGGAGCATGCAGCAAGAATTCTTTCTCTGCTCTCCTCATGGCCTCTCTGGATGAGTGTCTCTTACAAAGAATATTAAACTACACTCAATTCTCAAAACATCCTTTCTTGAACACAATGAAACATACAACAAGTAGAAAGGGAAAGAACATGCTAATCTGCACCTTAACAAAATGAAATGTCCAGTTTTCTGGAACAGGAAGATTAATGTGAATCAAGGAAGTGCAAACTCAAATGTCTACTGGAGTAGGGCAGGTCATGCAAATGAGTCAGCTGGAAAACCCGAATTCTAAACTTTGCAAGGGCAGGGTTTGGCTGCATTAGTCTGCTTTCCAAGTATATCCTGACATTCTGTCCCAGGTGTTTCTCTCTCTTTTCCTCCCCTGCCCTCCCCTCTTTTCTTTCTTCTTTTTCTTTCTCTCTTTCTTCCTTCCNTCTCTCTCTCCTCTCTCTGCATTATTTGGTCAACTCGCAGTCTCTGGGAAGCCCTCCTTTCCTCAGCTATAAAGTATAAACGTGGTGGTTGGGTTGCACCACTTATTTTCACACTGGCTCACTCTCGCCTCACCCCATCTTGGGCCCTCAGTACTATCCCTGCTTCCTGCTTTAACTACAGCAGTTGTCTTTTCTCCAAGTAGCTCATAACTGTTATAATTATTTTAAAATTTGGTTGAAAAGTACACACATCATAATTGTATAGCTTACTGAATTTCCACAAACTGAAGTCATCTCTTTCTCCAACCTTAGGGAATGGGCTATCCTGAATTCCAACACAATAGATTTGTTGGCCTCGTTAATTTTATACAAATGCAATCACACAGCAGGTACTCTTGTGCCTAGCTCCTTTTGCTCAACATAATGTTTGCAAGACTCGTCTACATTGTTGTGTGTAATTGTTGTTTCCTTCCAGTTCTACTGATGCTGATGACTAACCCACTATACAGGGGGAAAAAAAAACCCTTTTGAAACATCCAGGGCAGTATAATTGATCATAGTAATAAAAAGAACCATAAGTAGATAGAGCCTAGATGATATCTTTGCCTACATGTATATTAAACTATTTCCCATGTAGTTGAGGTTCTGTATCCACTGGTGATGAGTAACTAGAGGCTGGTGATGATTCCAGAACTCTTCTATATAAAGTTCCCCAGAGTCTACAGTTCTAATTAATTTTTCAGTTAAAGCCATGGCATATCACTGTGGTTAACCATATATTTATGTGTAAAGCAAGGTGATTTTGAGTAGCCTGTAACTCATTTGCATGAAGATAACAAAAGAAAATATTTGTTGAATAATTGGACTAACACCTTCTTTTCAAGAAACCCAAAGTTGTCTTCTTATGTTGTTATTTGCCACAATGATCTTTTATTGGCTTGTAACTGTGAGGGTTAAAAAGCCTGATTCTTTTCACAAGGTTCACAGTGAGCAAGAAAAAATTACCCGTAGAGAGGAAGAAATGGGTAGAGTGCAGAGGATTTAAAGGGCAGTGAAATTACTCTGTATGATACTGTAATGGTAGATATATGTCATTATACATTTGTCAAAACCCATAAATTGTACAACCCCAAGAGTGAATCTGAATGTAAACTATGGACTTTGGATGGTGTTGATGTGTCAGTGTATATAGATAGGCTCACCAGTTGTAACAAATGTACCACTCTGGTGGGGAATGTTGATAATGGGGTAGGC
Organism: Pteropus medius; assembly: GCF_902729225.1. Classification (NCBI taxonomy): domain Eukaryota; kingdom Metazoa; phylum Chordata; class Mammalia; order Chiroptera; family Pteropodidae; genus Pteropus; species Pteropus medius. The sequence continues at coordinate 15,002,973 of NW_024352785.1, read as the reverse complement.
TGTGCATGTATGGGGGGCAAGAAGTATTTAGAAAATCTCTGTAGTTTCATCTCAATTTTGCTGTGAATCTAAATCTGCTTAAAAAATGAAGTCACTTAAAAATATTATGGAAAGTGAGAGAATTGACAAATATCTAAAGACTTCTCACAAAGCATACAATTTCTGAAATATTTACTTAAAAAAAATTTATCTATACAGTTATAGCATAGGGAAAGCTGAGAGACTATTCCTATTAAACAACACAGTATTTCTCCCTTATCTGTGGTTTCATTTTTCTGAGGTTTCAGTTATCCATGATCTGAAAATATTAAATTGAAAATTCCAAAAATCAACAATTTATACATTCTAAATTGTGCGAAGTTCTGAGTATCGTGATTTTAACTCTATTAATTAGAGCCCAATAGAAATGTCAATAATTTAAAAGAAGCTATTATATCTACAGACTTTTTTTAAAAAAAGCTTAAAAAAACATAATTAAAAAAAACAAACACTGGAAACTTTGTAAAGACCTTTTAAGATTTTTATGCAAGCAATGGTATAATCTATTTGATGAGAAGGCATAACTGATATACAAAGAACTCATTTTCTAGAAATGTTTGGGTTAAATCTAATGAGAGGAACAGAGACAAAAGAATATATTATACAGGTTCCTCAAAAAAAAAAAATTCAAGAACAGAATCACCATATGATCCAGCAATCCCTCTTCTGGGTAGCTACCCCCAAAATTTGAAAACATTTATCCGTAAAGATAGATGCACCTTGATATTCACTGCAGCATTATTCACCTTGTCAACATGGAAACAACCAAAATGCCCTTCAATCGATGATTGGACAAAGATGGTGTGGTACATATATACGATGGAATATTACTCAGCCATAAGATGAAATACTGCCATTTATAACGTGGATGGATCTTGAGATTTATCATGCTAAGCGAAATAAGTCAGATAGAAAAAGTTGAGAACCATATGATTTCACTCATATGTGGGATATAAAACTGAAAGCAACGAACAAATAGGACAAATAGAGACTCATGGACATGGGCAATAGTTTAATGGTTACCAGAGGGAAGGGGAGAAGAGAGGAGGTAGATTAGGGTAAAAGGGGTCAAATATATGATGATGGAAGGAAATTTAACTTTGGATGGTGAACACACAAAGGAATATACACATGTGTATATATACACATGCAATATACACATGATGTACGATTGAATTGTACACTTGAAACCTATATAATTTTTTAACCAATGTCACCCCAATAAATTCAACTGAAAATATGACATATGTCAATTTAATGCACTTGTGACATCATCAACAAACATTGAACATCTAAGATTTTGAAAACTACACTTTTCCAATTGGTCATGAGCCTGTTGCTTCCAACACAGCCATTAGATGAAACAGACGAGGTCTGTCTCCTAGAGGATATCAGTGAGTAAGGTCACAGTATCTTGCTTTTTGGGAAACAAGAGGTCATCGTTAATAACAACTCTTCCTTCTGAGCAACATGATCATTTGGTCTTCTGGTATATAGCCAATATATTTTATACAAACTCTTTTGGTCCGGGTTAGGGCTGGTCCAATTTGCTAAGCAGTCAGCCTTCTCCCATGAAGTCAATACAAGTATCCCAGTTACAGCTGGTCCAAACACAGCTAGGAGATGTTATATGCTGCTGATTTAGTGCCCTTTGTTCAGGCCCGTCTGGGTTCTAATGATATTAAATAATGACAACAACAAAAATGCTGTTTACTAGTATGCTAAGTACACAACCACTACAGACAGAAGAAATAATATGTCTTCGGTCAATTTACAGTCTTATTTTTCCTCTGGAATAAAAAAGCACATCTATTAATGGGGGGAAAAAGATGTAAAATGAAGAGAGAAGATATCACAACACAGAATTCAGACAGGGTGACAAAAGCATGAAAAAGAGTAACACTTTTATATCCAAGAGAACACAAAGTAAATATGATGAATCAATAGAAAAATGTTGGAGCTGTAGCAGAGATAGAATAAAATAAGACTTGGGGTTACAGTAACTGATGAGTGAGACACATAGTTAACGTTTCTAATAAAGCTCTTTAAGATTAGAGAAAGTAAACAGCATTCAACATTATAAGTAAGAATAAGTACTGAATGTCTTAGCTATTACATGGTCTTTGTGTTGTGGCTTTTGTTAAGCCTCAAAAAATCCCTTAGTACCCCCTAAACCTATTCTCCCTACTTCATTGTGAATATCCGAGTCTCACTGTGTACCTTCTCTTCATTCTAGCCTCCCATCTGGGACCCACCTTTTTGTCAGGCTTTGCTAGGAAGTAGCCTAGCAAGAGAGTTGTTTGGAGGCCTATCTAATGACCCCATCATATACATTATGTGACCTCCAGGCTTCATTGTACACATAAGCATGGAAAGAAAAACTAAACTAACATGGTTGTTGCAAAAAAATCTCTTGCAATTAAGGTTGGTCAGTGATGAGCTATGAGTCAGCGTCTGAGCTAAAATACAAAAGGCAGTTTATGAGATTTTCCTAGTAATCAACAATAATTCAAGCAAAACTCTTTAATCCTTGTAAACGCTTTGTGAGGCATTACTTTTTCTGCTTGAAAGGAATGCATAAATTCAAACTATAAAAGCTACTTAACGCATACTGAAATAAAAAATAATATGGAAAAAAACTGTCATCCTGATTTTTAAAAATTCCATTAATTGAAAATAATTCTGGGAAACTGAATTAAGAAATTACCTTCTATATTTGAAAGGAACTTAAACATTTCTGATATCCCTTTCTTCTAAAACATAAAGCTCAGCAAATGTATTGTATATTTACAAGTCTTTTCAGCTGGGATAGACCTCTGAATTCAGATATTGCCATGCTTAACCTATTCCAAATGTAGAAATGTGACATGACTAAAAAGCAATTCTTAAAATAAATCTGTACAGAGTAAACTTTTATTACAGTGTAATGAAACTGAGATTTTTCTCCCACCATTATATCTTTCTCCACCATTTCCTAACTTAATAAGAACTTACTGGGTGTCTATCTAGCATGAACAATTTATAATAGCCACGTGGGAAGGAATACAATGCAGTTATTTTGAAAGAACACTCAGCTGATTGGGGAGCAAAAAGTTGAAGTTGGGAGGTGGTGTAAAGAAAGATTGGCCTGAGGGGGCTGTGATAGGTAGACGGGCAGTGCAGCCACAGGCAGGTAAAATTTCCATCAAAAGCATTATGACCCAACAAAGGAGCATAGGTTTGAGAATTAACAAAGGGTACATTTATGACTAGAGTAGGATGCCTAATGGGATGGGACAGTAGAAGATATTAGAGTGAATGAAGGTGATGAGTATGCAGTGGTCCTGTCTGCGAGGGCCTCAATCTCTTAGAGACACAAATAGTACTATGATATTTTCTCTAAAGAGAATAATGGTAGGATAAAAAAGAGATTGAAGAAACACAGAAATGAGTTGCCTTGCTTAATAATATTCTCTTTCTTGTCAATAAAGACCTAATATGCTATTTCTTTTTCCAAATTTGACTTATATTAGGGAAAACCTTAGAAGTTTTCAATACATTAAAATAGTGTGAATAGGAGAAAACTCATACCTATATTCATTTCTTTGGTTGTAAAGCTCAACGTTGGAAGTTTTAATACATTTTGATATGCCAGCAGTGCTACTCACTACGATCTCATGGGAAGCTTCAGAAATAGTTCAACCTCCACCCTTCATTCAGAGATTCTGATTTAATTGTTCTGGGAGTAGAACCTGGGCACCCGTATTTTTAGACTCCTCAGGTATTTTTAAAGCATGACCAGAGTTGAGAATAACTGTGCTAAATTAGTATTCTGAAAAGAGACAAATAAAGACTTTGGGTTTTAAATGAAGGGGTCAATAAGGCACATTCTATTCATAATTATTGGTGATGGATAATTCACAGTGGTGGCTTTCTTTAGAAGGTTTTCACTATCAGAGAAAAATTGGTAACAGGAAAAGACCAATCCAGTTTTTTACAGAAATAGTGGAAAATGTCACGCTGGGTTATCATATTAAATAAGTTCATTAAAAATTAAAAGGAACAAAGTTTAAACTATAATTGTGGCTGTGAACTGGAGTAAAGACTGAATCGAGTTGAATTTGGGGGGACATAATTTTTCTTTTCTGACAAAATTATGTAACAGTTCAGCCTAAACTAGAGCTATTATTGCAAAAAATACTGAAAAACATCATCAATTTTTCCCAAGAGTTTCTCCTATCCTTTGATTCTGAAATAATTCTCATATGAAACTTCTGCTTATTTCCTCATCCATTTTTTTAGTTAATTAATTTTTTCTGGTGACATTGGTTAACAAAATCCAATAAAGCCTCAGCTATATACTTTAACAGTAAGGCATATATATATTTACACTGTGTATTCACCATCCATAGTTAGACTTCTTTCTGTCACCACATATTTGACCCCCTTGACCACGTCTACCTTCCCGCCTCTCCCTCCTCCCTACCCTCTGGTAACCACTAGTCTATTGTCCATTTCCATGAGTCTCTGTTTCTTTGTCCTGTTCATTTGTTGCTTTTAGGTTTATATCCCACATATAAGTGATATCATGTGATTTTCAACTTTTTTCTGTCTGGCTTATTTCGCTGAGCATGATTATCTCGAGGTCCATCCATGTTGTAGCAAATGGCAGTATTTCATCTCTTCTAATGGCCGAGTAATATTCCATTGTATATATGTACCACAGCTTCTTTAGCCAATCATCTATCGTAGGACCCTTTGGTTGCTTCTATGTGCTGGCCACTGTGAATAACACCACTATGTACATCGGTGTGTAAATATCTTTTTGGATATGAGTTTTTAAGTCTTTGGGGTAAATACTCAGTAGAGGGATTGCTGGATCACATGGTAGATCAATTCTAAGAATTGATTCTCATCCATTTTTGTTCTCTTATTTTAAATGGTTCATTGATCTAACGCTGCTGGGTCCTCACTTATCAATGGATTTAGATTCGATTCAGATAGTTTTCCATTACCAATTTCTTTGAAGATTTCTTGAAAACAATTTGCTTTGTTATATGTATTGCATATGCGCTATATTTTTAGCATTGTATTTTTTGCATTAAATTGTTGTTAAGTATCTTATAACCAGCCCCAAAATGATTAACAGAAACATTAACTTGATGTGATTTTAGAAGGCTACTTTTATAATTAGTCATTTTATCAATGAATATTTCCTCTTCTGACAGCTCGCCTTGTAAATTAACTGTGAAGATTAAGATGATGAGGGTTCTTGTTACCACTACACTTATTCAAGAACTTCAAGGTAATGAGGAACTGTGATTCCCTATAGCATAATGTTCAGAAAGTGAAAGCCAGGTTTCTATGTCATTTTTTTTTTCCTTTAATAAACAAAGATGTCTTAACAGATATGAAAGAAGAAACTTTACAAATAGTTGTTTCTATATTTCACATTTCTTTAAGCAACATATAAAATGCTTGGAAATTTAAATAAATTTTTCAGCTGCTCTTGAATTGTCAAAATATTTTGAATGAAAACTATATGTTCCTTAAAATCTGAAATAATGGGGGAAAATCTCAGAAACTTGAGAAAAATATAAGTACAATCAATATTTGTAGCATTTTTTACATATTGAAAATCAATATTAAGAGTTAAAAAATCTATAATTTGATTTGCTCAAAACATGCTTGATAATATTGAATATTCAAAGGTGGAGAAAAAAGGGAAATAGGAAGTGAAACACTTTATTTTTTAACCAAAAATGGCATCAGAGGAAAAATCAAGATGAATGTTTCCCAAATTCAACTTTTTCTTCTTTCAAAGAATTTCACGATTCTATTTTAGGTGGAAAATACCATAAGATACTTTTTTAAATAGTATTCTACAAACAGACTGTTTAAATATGAGTGTTTATTATTCCAAGGTGCTGTGTTGAATACATTATTTTAGTTAAAAATGTAAAGCATTTCTAGAAATTGAGAACTTAATTAAAAGGGTGACAAAAGAAAATCAATATTTAATTATTTTTCAAATTGAGGGTGTCTACACATATGTGAAAGTACCAAGGACTTCAAAATTATCTGCAGAAACATTTTCTTATGTAGCTATGCTTATGATCTGAGCATGCTCTACACATGTGCACACACAAATGAACACATACTATTGTTATCTTTGCAGTCTGGCCTCAAGCACAGAAGCCTGTCAAGAGACAAAAAAGAAATCATTCCCTATAGCTCTCCTACAACCAGTCAAAGAAAGCAGAGCTGGGAAACAGATGTTCTTTGCGGTAAAGATGCTATGATCGCCACTTTATCCCAGCAGCTCTGAAAAGCATTTCTACACAGATCTTCCAGAAAGCTGTAATATATTATGGGTGACAAAGAATTCATAGTCTACCTTTGCAAATGATCTGTGGGTAAAATGAGGAAAATTAAATAACCTGGCTTCTTGAAGGCTCTATTGAAGTACATTTATTTTGCCCAGCAGCATGAAAATGTTGAGTTATCGCTACTCTAATGATAAAAATGAGCTCACTCACATCTGGAAATAATCATTCCTGGAAAGCTTTCCTCAAACTCTGTTCTAATTATTTATTAATATAATTAATGTGATTGGAAAAAAAAGCTACACAATTCACTGACAACTGCTTTCATTATAACCATAATTATATCCATATCATTAGTTTCTATTACAAGTGCATAGTTCAAAAATCTCAGTAGTCAATAAGATTATTACTTTCTATGAGACTACCAAAAGGTTTTAAAATTGATTTCTTGGCTTTACACTACAATGGACTGGAAATGTCAAAATAGATCATTTCAACCCTACTTTCATTTACCCAAATTCCAATAAGTTAATAGAAAAGATTGTGTAAGTCCTATTATGCAATGACTGAAGGAAGACATGTTTTTAAGCGTCCACTGATTTAGCTGTCCAGGACAGTATCTCTAATAATTTTACAGCTCTGTTAGTCCATGCGTCTATGCTTTGCAGGAGATAGGGTATAGTTGAATTTATTTGTCAAATCACCTTCTACTTGAATAAAGAGAAAAGAGGAAGTTTTATTTCAACTTTGGAAAAATCATCAGCTCCTTGAGACATGCTCTATTCCCTCATCTCTAACACTGGAATCCTACTTTGAACCTCTTTCAGTGATGTTAATGTACTTAGAAAATATAAAGCCAAATAGAACAAATTATAGGATAAATGAAATATACTTTTCAGTTTTAAAAAAAGTCTCTGAGAGGATGAATTCTAAAAGACTACAAAAATGCTCCTAGCCAAACCATACAGTGTAAGCCATTCTGTTGAGTATCCAAAAGTCATAGGAGCATGATTTTCTTGAATTTCTAACACTTCCAGAAAGATATGTAGCTATGGGCTGCACTGTACCATCTCTAGGAAGAAAATCACTAAAAGGGCATGTGTCCCTGGAGGGCAAGACCAGATAACATCATCTCTGTATCCCCCCATCACCTTTTATGATGTTTACCATCAAAGAGGAACTTACCACATCTATTGATTGAACATATACCTAAAGTGCTCTAGCAGACAGAATTTGGGGAATGACAGCCCTCTACTCTTTTCTCTCTTTCTTTGTTCCCTGTCACCTCCACTCATCCTATTATCGTTATAAAACTCTACAAAAGACCCTGGCTCCAGGCGTTATAATCCATGAGGGAACAGATGTGGTCATATTATACTATAAATAGAGGATGGGGATAATGATGCACAGAGATGATGAGAGCAAGGTTTCAGTCAAGGACTTGTCACTAATGCATTGTGTGAGACTGAGTGAGTCAACTGTTCTCCAAGCCACAACAAATAATGGAATAGGACAGAATATCTACTTTGGTTCTTCCAGTTTTATAACTAATCTATAAGAAATAGGTGCCAATCCACAGCCCTAGGTCTGCCTTGTACTTTTCAGATATACTTTATGTGTAAATCAGGAAACCGGTATGAGGAAAGGGAAAAAAAAATCCATGTTTAAAAATAAGAAACATTATATTGATCCTATGTTTAAAAATGTGAAACATTATGTTCTCTGAAACAGCTGAATAGGCATTATAATTAAGAAACTCATGAGGGCACTCTAACCAACCAAAAATTAATTTGATATTAATATTTTTTGAAAGATAAATTGTCATAGCCCTTTTGTTAATAATACTAGTGAATTCCGGCATCCGCCCATGGCCAGGTTGGTAATTCTCGTCAAATAAAATTCCAGTGCTTCTTAGCACACAGCCTGAAGGGGCTGCATTCTTCACCTCACCAGTACATATGTCCATAATTTTTCAAGACCAAAGCACATTTGGTGGAATGTATATCTTTACTATTTGCTAAGCTTACAAAATTTTAGGCCATTCATTTATGGGCCTTATAACTAAGCCAAGGATTTTGTGTTCCATCTTTATAATGAAATGCACATTTTCTATTAAAGGCAACTGCTTCAATTCAAAAGTGTAATACTACTTAAAAATATTTGCAATTGGTTAAATTTGGGGAGCTGAAAAAGAGTACAAAACAAGAAAAACTCTGAAAATATAGAATAAAAATTTTAAACTCCCAATGAATAAATTATTTGCTTTAAATCCCAACTTCAGTTGTTAGTTCTGAAACTATAAAACAAGCATTCAAAGGATTACTGTGCTTGTCTTTCCAGTGAAACCACCTAATGATAACCTTTTGCTTACTGACACGTTTTCGATGATGCTTTTAGAAGAAGTTTTGGACTTTCCCATTGTTTTCTCATTTCGTGCAATATCTGGGCTTTTACTCTCCTCACTTCCTTACAGTTCAAAGCTTTCTCTTATCCACTGAAGCCATTGCTTAGTTGACATGAAAAATAGACTCCAGTAAAACTAATTATATCAAATCAGGGAAAAACTTAAATTTCAATTATGGAATCATTAATTCTAAAACCATTAGGTAGAATTATCACACTTGAAACTGTGCTTCTTCAACAATTTATTTTAAGCTGTATTTGTGATTTTTAATTTCCTCATTCTTTACCTTTTTACAGCAAGTGTCTCTAACTAATCGACTCAGTCAACAGTTATTCATGAATTACAAATTATGTGCCAGGCATTGATCTGTGCTCTGGGTTTATAGTATTGAATAAAATACAAATTTCTTGCTTTTGTGTAGCTTACATTTTAATGGAGGAATAAAATAATCAACAGTTAAATATGCATATTCAGGTGGAGAAGGAGACTGGGGAGAGAAACAGAAGAGGATGAGTGACAGTCAAGGGTTGTACTATTTTTGCATACAGTGGTTATGGGAGGCCTGGTAAGATGACATCTGGGCAGAAATGTCTGAAAAGAAACGAAACACACCCATTTTGGCTTTAGACCTTAGCCACATTCTCTACCTTAGTTTGGCCATCAACAGTGCTAATATTTTGATCCCTCTCTAACTATGGTTTCTCATCTGGAGAAGCAGAGAGCAATGGTTCTCAACCTGGGGTGATATTGCCCCTAGGGGATAGTGGGCAATCTCTGAACATTTCTGATTGTCCCAACTGGGAGAAGGTTGTTACTCCCATCCAGTGGAGAGAGGCCAGAGATGCTGCTAGATAGCCTACAATTCACAGAGACAGCCCCGACAACAACAAATTATCTGGTCCTAAATGGCAGTAAAACCAAGGTTTAGGAAGAAACCCTGCCACAGAGGATGAGGCATGCCTGGCTTCTCCGAAACCCTCAATAACTACCTAAGAGAAAACAAACAACAGCATATCGCCCTTTAAGAATACCTACGCAGAGCTTATTTTTAAAAGTTTTAGTGACTGTGGGTCCCAGGCCTGGCTGTGATCCAGGCTGTGGCTAGAAATAGAACCTCGGATTTCGAATGTTTCATTAGTGCAGGAGGGCACTTGCGCCTAACAAATGTAAACATAATTTAGCTTATTGTATCACACGTGTGGCTGAATACCACTATTGTACTCTGATGTATGTGGAGCCCATGTGGTTCCCTAGGGAGCAGAAGAAGAGCAGAAGAGAATTGTGTTCCCCACAATAGAACTGCACTAAAGTTGGTGCCTGCCATTTCATTCTCATGTCGGCCCCTTGTGCATTCTTTCAACTGGGTGTCTCACCACCGAACCTTCCCTTCTCTATCAGCTTGACGTTGACACGTGGTGTAGCCGGTGGGATGAGGTGAGTATGGCCCCCCAGTGCTCCAGATGGTCCCCGGGTGGAGTAGACCCAGGTGGAGGACATGGGTCCCCTGCCTCCCAGTGGTATCCCATGGCTGTGTACCTGCCCACGTGGATGCCCCCAGAGGATTGGGATGGAGTGAAGCCATGTCCAGAGGACATCCAGGAAGCCCTGGAGATGTTAGAGCCAAATGTCCCGACCGCTCACTAGGAGACAGTGGGTCGGGTGGCTTGGATGTTCCTGGCGATGTGGCGGCAGGACAGCCTGGAGGTTCAGGACCAGGCTCAGCCGGTGCAGCAGCTAAAACGCCAGGAAGAAGCACTGGAAAGGCAGCTGGTGGCAGCGGAACGTATGCTGCAGGGCCCTGACGAGTCATTGCCATCATCTCGATCTGGGAGCCCGCTGGTGATACTGCGGCAGGCACGGCCGGTGACACAACAGCTGGTTGACGTGGAACAGCTGTTGGCCCCGGCGAGGGGTAGGGGGGAAGCCCCCAGGTTAAAGATCCAGTACATTTCTGCCAAACTCTGGGACCTGACAAAACAGGTATGGCAGAGAGCCAGGGAGAAGTTCCGGGATGGCTGCTGTGGCTATGGGATGACGGGGCCAAAGGGAATGAATTATCTCCGGAAGAGATGGCTCAGCTGGCCTCCGTAACAGTGATACCATCCCTCAGGCAGCACCTCCAGAATGTAGTGTATATGGCGTGGGGTGCAGGCCATCACTCCCCGATTAACTGGCTCATGTCCGCTGCATGGACCATGTGGACCAACCCCGGGGAACTGCCAGGGACAGTGAGCAGATGGACCATGTACTTAGATCTGGTCCAGATAAATGAGCATGTGACAGATGATGTTTCGTGCCCAGTATACAAGCCTCAATGAAGAGGTATTTACAATCCGTATGATGGACTTGATTTTGACTTTTGGCCGGGCTGGTACTTTTGGCACCATGGCGGCACTGCTGGCCCCTTACATAGGTAGGTGGATCCATGAGGTGACATCTGCTATGGCTAGGTTGGGGGATGTGGAAGTGAAATGCAAGGTGCATTCAACCCAGGTGTGCACCCTACTGCCTACTGCACTCCCAGACCTGCAGGTGCAGGGATGGAGGCGTGGCCAAAAAAGGGGAGCGGAGCAGTTCCCAGCCAGTTCAGCTGTGAAGTGAGCCGCAGGCAGATGTGGTTTGATCTTTTAGTGACAGGGGTCACTGCAGAAAAAATTGAGCAGCAATTTAAAGAAGTGCTGCTGGCGCTGTGGAATCATGTGTGCCCTGACCAGCAATTCACTCCTGTTCCTGGGAAAGCCACAACCTGTGAGGTGCGGCTGGCTGGTTATCTCCCTGATTGGGGATTTGGCTGGGAAACTCGATTGGTGGGGAAGCCGGTTAACCTGAGGCCGCAGGAGCTGAATAAGGTTACGCTGCCCCTGCATGTTGCCGAGCTGAACATCACCGACATCATGGACTGGTTGTCACATGAACTTGAACGATACCAATATGTGGTGGACTTGACAAGTGCCTTTTTCTCTATTGCCATAACCCCAGAAAGTCAAGAACAGTTTGTCTTCACCTGGGAAGGGCAATAGTGGACACTCCACGTCCTTCCCCAGGGCTATCTGCACAGCCCTACCCTGTGCCATGATCTCGTGGCTCAAAATTTAGTCACGTGGAAACGACCACCTGCAGTGCACTTGTATCATTACGTTGATGATATAATGCTAACCTCTGATTCTCTTACAGAACTAGAAGCAGCAGCAACCAGCCTGCGAGAAGCTCTTGCCGACTAGGGTTGGGCAGTCAGTGAGGACAAGGTCCAGGGACTTGGGTTCTCTGTCAAATTCTTGGGAGTTATCTGGTCAGGTAAGACGAAAGTAATGCCGGAGGCGGTGATTGATGAGATACAGACATATTCCTGACTTGAGACTGTGAAGCAGCTCCAAACCCATTTGGGACTCCTGGTGTTTTGGAGAGTGTTCATCCCTCATCTGGCCTCCTTGATGTGACCCCTGCACTGTTTAGTGCAACGGAGTACCCAGTGGGATTGGAACCCCGAGACAGAAAAGTTCTTTAAGGCTACAAAGCAAGCTGTAGCACAAGCCCAAACTCTATGTGTAGTAGATCCAGCCCTCCCATTCCTGCTTACGGTGCAGGTGGATGATGCAGAGTTTGGATGGGGCCTGTGGCAGAAGCAGGGTTACCAGAGGGTACCGATAGGCACCTTCCTATCCCAGTTATGGAAAGGTGTGGAAGCACGGTATTCTCTGATAGAGAAACAACTGGCTGCCATATATGCAGCCCTTCTGGCCAGTGAGGCCATCACTGACCTTAATCCCATAACCATGCAGTCCATGTACCCTGTGGAGGGATGGCTGTGGTCTTGGGTGAAGACTCTCTGCACAGGAATAGCATAGACCCCTAAACTGACCAAGTGGAGGGGCATACCTGGAGCAGAGGGCACAGTTCTCTGCGAGCCCCCTGTCAGGTCAACTGTATGCCCTGTTGGGATCGGTGCAGTTTCAAGCAGAGATCCTGGTGGAGGCTGCTGAGGTGGGAGACATACCGAGTCCCTATGTAGAGGGTTGGGCTCCCGTCCTTGAGGATGCCTGATAGACAGACAGCTCATACCATGGAACAGGCAGCGAAATGATGGGGGCTATCGCTGACCCGGGCACAAGCACAAGCTGCCGTGTCACAACATCTCTGGTATACTAAGCAGCACCCAGAGAGACAGTGGATAAAAAGTACCCTGGGGGTGATGCCCCACAGGGCTAAGCCACTCCAGGAATGGCAAGTGGGTTGTGGGCCCAAGGTAGTGCTTCCAGGCCAGATCCTGCACCGCAACCCTGTAGGGACGAAGTGTGGGTCCCAGGCCTGGCTGGTCTCAGGTCAGGCTGTGATCCAGGCTCACGCCTAGGAATAGGACCCTGGATTTAGAATGTTACATTAGCGTAGTAGGACACCTGCCCCTAACATATGTAAACATAATTCAGCTTATTGTATCACACACGTGTGACTGAATGCCATTACTGTTCTCTGACATATACAAAAGCCCACGCGGTCCCCTGGGGAGCAGAAGAAGAAGAGCGCGCTCGCCGCCATAAAGTTGGTGCCTGCCATTTCATTCTCACGTCGGACCCTTGTACATTCTTCCAACTGGGCGTCTCACCACTGAAACCCCTTCTCGATCAGCTCAGCACTGATGGTGATTCATTAAAGCAAGAGATAATTACTAAATTTTATTACTTCAGCTTAAATAAATGCTTACATATAAAAGCCACACTGTTGTTCTTTCAAATATCCTGTAATTAAAATTTGCACTAACTTCAAAGTCTCCAATTTAAATTACAGGATATTTGATGAGTTTCTACTCGAATGAAAGATTTCAAACAGTAATGACTGTTAGGAGGACAGTGAGATGAAAAAGGGACATAAGAAACTATTTGGCAAAAGTTTAGTTGTTTAATCAAATATGTAGCTATACACAACCAAGAATCAAGCAGAAAAGAATATTTGGTTGATTTAGTTGGAGAGCTAAGCACCCTAGTAGTTTCAATATTAAAATCTTCAGTTTTCATTGTGTCATTGAAAAATCTAGTTGGTATTAAGGACTCTTATAATTTTAACTCGTGAACAGATTTGCTAAAACTATTTTAAGATACCATCTGTCATGACATCTCTTCCAATACAAGTATAATCACAAGTTTAAGAGGAAGTAAAGAAAAAGACATTCTGTTTTGTTTCTTACTTAAGGCAAATATGGAGGCAGAATTTAACATATCAATTGCAAAAATCCCTTACACACCATCTAAGATAAGAGAAATACATCTTAAACATTCTGCCACTGGAAAAAGAGCAGTGCCTGCTTATCGAACTGTCACCACGAAAAAAGTGACAGCATGAGGAAGCTAACATTGTGGAATGCATTATACATACTGGAGAATGAAGTAAAACAGTTGGGAGGACACAAGGCTGAGTGAAGCTTTGGAGCCAGGGTTGGGTCCTTCTACCACCATTCACCTGAAGAATAATAACAGGCTAGTTCCTTAAGCTTTCTTTCAGCCCCAGTTTCATCATCTGTCAACTGGGGATAATGGTCATCAAAGTTCCCCCTAGGACTGTCATGAGGATCAAACGAAGCAACATTTGAGAGTACTTGCACTTCACTGGGCACTCATAAGGATTCGATGACTGACAGCTGTTAGTGATGTAATTAGCTGCATGTGGATTGAAATGATCCTGCCTTTTCATTAGCATCCAAATCCATATCCCACTACTTGAATCATGGTAAAGAGATGTCAGATCCTTGCATGCTGGAGGCCCCTGGAAACCCACAGTTGTCACCCTTGTGGACCTGTGCACTGAGGGCAGTGGCTCCCACTGGGAGGTAATTCAGCGCAACGCAGGTTCTATTCCTCCAGTCCCGAAACCACCAGCCTCAGTCTTCTCTACCCTTTGGCCTAAGTACATGGGTAACAAGACAATAGTAGATCAATCATTGGGAGGAGAGAGCAGAAGGAAAGGAAACACTAAAAATTTGTAACTTTGGGTATATTAATATTGATGGCTGGCAACCCATAGCCTGATGAGCATGAGAACATGCAGGTAATGGCAAAACACAGCTAAAATCTGAAACACCCTATATGTAACCATCCACAGAAGTGTTAGTTCTACTCTCCTAGAGAGAGAGCTAGCTTGCAAACAAATAGCATATTTTCAATTTAAATTTCCTAGAGAAACTATCTTAAAGTTTATTTGATACTCCTTTAGCTTTTGCTTCTGGGACACAACTGAGACATGAATTTATGAAAGACGAAAGATTTTGGAAGCAGCTAAATTCAGGATTGGGTTTGTTTAATTAAGTGCTGGCTATTCCCACCACACCTCAGGTATCTCCTCCTATCCAGCACTTCCAAGATCCTAGGAGTGGACTTCGAATTGTGGAGCCTGTCCGAAAACAATAGACCCCAAGAGATAAAGGCTTTTAACGATCTTCTGAGGAGGTACTGGAGGGACCACAGTTTTAAACAGTGAAAAAAGGCATAGACAATCCTATCGCTTTCCAAATAAAAGTGCAAAATCAACTGGGGGTTCACTGCAATTGTCCGAATTTAGGCAGAACTAATTTGAAACCTGTGATTGGGTTAATTTCCAAAAGATTTAATATGAGTCTTTACATGGCTTGCCTCTTTAATATACTAAATAGCTGACAGGCTTACCAAATTGGGAAATAGATTGCTCCTTTTAGTAAAGGTACCATAAAACTATACAAAATGAAAATTGCTATGAATAAGGTTGATTTTTATGTTTCAGAGTAGGCACTTCCGATTTTTATGTATTAGCTAGAATATACTGATGATTAAAATAGCCAATTCATTTAACTGACCACAGTGTATTACCTTGACAACTGAAAACAACTTAAGTTTCAAAATCTTCACGAGGCAGGGGAATTGAGACCGCTCAACCTGTAAGCTCTGTATACTTCTCTTTCAACACCTTAAAAATGTACCCTGCCAGTTTTAAGAGAGACAAGGTGCTGATTATCCTCACCGGTTAGCCAAGACATAAAGTAGAAATTTCTGGCACTAGAGATTCTAACTTTAAATATGACCTTCCTTATGGTAGAGCAGGCTCCTGGGGTTGAAAAAAAAGAAAGGGGTGGCGGGCCAAAAATGCATTAAAAAACATTTTTCTTCCCTCTTAGTCCATGATCACTTGATTCAATTTATGAATGCCTAATCTCTGTTTAAGCTTAAATCCTAAAGTACTAAAGCTAATTTATGAAAGCTCTCATGTAAGCAGTCTGAAAATCAGCCTAATAAACAGGTATTACTTACCACCAGCAAGTGCCTAATAAATTTGTCTAGACACAGGTGACGAGGTAGTAAAATTTGCTTTAAAATTTCTATGGAATTGTAGGATCATGCACTTCTTTGCAATAATGAAATATAAGTGTTTACATATTTTAATAAAAAGAGTCACTGACATGACCGTTTATATTTGCAGGACCAAATAACAGTAAATGTTAAGGATATTATGAACAATTCACTAAGGTGAATACTTTAAGGGCACATCAACTTTCTAAACTATTTTGATGGCTGCTGTAAATAATTTGAAAAACATCCCTTTGTTTTGAGGTGTCAACAGTTCTCATCAGTCTTTCACCTGGTGATTCTTAGTATTTTTTGAGTAAGGAGAGGAACTGAAGCTCCCCTGGTGAGGGAAGGGAGTTTGCATTGGACAGAACCAGAACATTTCGTCACTCCTTTCTACTTATCCCCACTCCCATCCCCCACTTAATTCTTACCAGGTATCTTAATATAAATGAGGGGAAACGTAATGGTTCTCTGTAGTCACATATACAATAAGAGAACATGACTACAGAGTACTATTTACATTTGGCTCCCCAGTATTTAAAATAACTCAGTTGCATCTTGACCCCTCCTCATCCATCACATGTTCTAGAAGCAGAGTAGAATTCCCATGTTCTCCACTGAGAACTTAACACATGGAAAAAAAAATACCTCAGGTGCAACAGGGAAAGGAATTTCCCCACAGTTTCCAACTCTAAGTAAGTTTTATACAGTGTCTTTTTCTAAACTGCTTGTAAGAACAATTTATGAGCTCTTGATTGCTATAACATATTGTGCTCTTACAAAGAAAAAAGGTAATAGTCGTTTGGCTCCTTGTTGGCATTCCATTTTTTATAGATTATTATATTGTCTTCAAGCTGAGTTGAGTCTGAAATTAATATAATTAACCTTCTGCTCAGCTACATGCATCTACTTTCCATTCTCATTCATCTTTTCTCTCTGCCCAGGAAGACAGATTTGGAAAGGAAAGAAACCTGCATTCAGTGGTCTAACATTCATTGTTAGTTCCCAGACTTCTGTTCTAGAAGCCAGTATCAGTCGAACGTGAAAACAACTTGAGAATTCACAAGAGACCCTTCACAGCCGACCGGCTTGCTTTCCATTAATAGCACTTACATTTTCTGTTTAAAATGTTATAAAAACACATCAAGGATATCAGACTGACAAAAGATTAGATAAAAACTGGCCACAGAGGCTTGAATCAAGACAAGAAATCTCATACTGAGATATAAATGAGAAAGAGGAAATTCAGTATCCAATTTTGGACCGATCAATAATAAAAGACAATCTCCCAAATGAAAGAGGATTTCAAGTAACCGCCCCTCCCCCCCAGCTTTGGTTAAAGGTACATATATGTGGTTTAAACTAGAAAAGTGGAGGGCCACTATATTTTTCATACTTAAAGAAAATGTAAACCTAACCAAAGTTGGTTTTGATTCGATTTTGAAGATTCTATTAAGATCATTAGTTTCCCACTCAAACTCTACTGGACCCAGGACTCCAGTTTCCCATGACTTAGATGGGAATGTGAACACTGCAGGCCTCTGGGCCACGTGTAGCACACATAAGGGACTGATTTGGCCCATTCAGTGTTCTAAAATAAAGAATTTTACAAAAACATCCATATTTTTGTCTTCTGTTGAAAATCAGATGTGAAAATTTTGGCACTACCTTCCCAAATGATCACACAGCCAGCTGCTTCCTTTAGATCAGGCCTACCCTATTCAATTTGCAAGTTTCAACCAATTCCACACTGTATTATACCCAAGCCCCCTCTCTGTGTCCAAATATTCCCTTCCTCTGTACCCATCTGACTTCAGGGCCCCTGACCGAGAAGCAGAGGTGCATGTGAATCCTGCTATAAACGCTTATGTTTAGCTCATAAAGAGGAGTTAGGAAATGAGCATTCCCTTGAAGACGTGGGCCAACAGACTCGAATAACACACAAAACCTCATTCAAATACTATGGGGATCTAAAATAATGTGGAAACCTGAAAGCCTTTATTAAATCATTGCACATTATTTGTGAATTCTCAGGACATGATATTAGTGCTTGATTTCTGACTTCACTGCAGGTAAATAGAAGAGAACTCAATGGCATCTTTAATCTGGTTCTCATTCATAAACCTTTATAGATTGTCAGTGTCAGTGTAACTCGATATGTGTATGTGTAGATATGAAATGGTATTTTTGTAGTCCTGTGACCATTTTAATACCCAGAATAAAAAATAAAAAATTCTCAGTTGGTCTTAACACCAGCACTAGGAGTGATAATCCAGTTTAGAGACGTTTAGATTAATACTGATAAATTGTGAAATGTATATTTTTAAGCTGACTTGTGGCAGTTAATGAACACACATGCACGCATATGTGTTCATGATGTATTAAAATCTTTATATGTTTATATACTGATATCCTTCTTTCTGCATTTAAAAAAGCAAACATATTGTCATCTGTTTTTAATAGTAAAGTTCCAAACAATTTGTAATGCAGAGTTATACAATATATATGAGACACTGCATCAATCATGCAGAAAGTCTGTTCCACCCAACTGTTCTCAAAACCCTCCACGAAATTAAGATTGAGCTAAAAACCAAAGACATATGAATAAAGTAACAGTTGCTTGAGAAAAGGGATAAAATACTTCAGATTGAGATTATTTGTCATTTACTTCATTATATCAAAGAATATACATGACTAAAAGTTACAATGACTTATTCCTTATTTTACTATAGAAGATAAAATATTATATGACAATCTGACAAATATCTTAAGGTTTTGGATTTTGACAAAAGAAAAACCCTATTAAAATAAGCAAAGGAACAAGAGAGCCTTGTCTACCTTAATTGTTCTGTCAAAAACAAACCAGAGGAAGCTGACACTCAGAGCAATGGAAGGGTGGTATCATTTGTAACCTGATTCAACTGTGGGGATCAGTCAACCATATTCTCTCAGAATATAGAACACAGTATAAGAGAACATAATTCAGACATTCTAAACAAATGAGAAGCCCACGGGAAGTTATTCTAATCTAAATGAAGTTTACATTCATTTCAAATGTCACATACTTCAAGTACATATACTTATATTTTTCCTAGTGGCCACTCAAATGATTTCTTTCTACTGGTTCCAGAATCTCCTCATCATAAATAAAATAATTATAATGGAGGGTCATTTACAGGCCGGTTTTTTCTGTCCTTAATTTACATGCATTTTTCTTTCCCTATGTTAATTCCACTGAAGTGGGAATGAAGCGTGGGATTTGGAATCAGTACACCAAGCTTCACCTCTGACTCCCACCACATTTTATATACACATCATGTATTTCCTTGACCTGCTAACTCATCTACAAAATAGGTGCAGATGTACGAGGCAGAAGTACAGGGCAGAAGCCATCCCAGAATGGAACTGTTTCCACAGGATGCGGGGTGACTGTCATCAGCACTACAGTCCTGCTAAAGCGGGCATAAAAATATCTGCCTTTTACCTACACGAGTTGTGACAAGGGTTAAATGCAATAAACACAGTTTAAAGTCGTATTGCTGAGTTTTTTAAAGGCAAAAAACTAAATAAGGAAACATCATTAAAACTAGGGTAGAAAGTTTTCTATTGCAACAGAAATTCTCTGGCTAAGATTCAAAGATTAGAACAACACAGTATAGAACCAAGAAAAAGAACTGATTTGGGCAGACTTGGCTTAGAGTCATGACTACACCATTAAGTAGCTGTGTGATCTTGGATAAGCCACTTAACCTCTGAGTCTGTTTATTTATCAGTAGAATCAGGACAATAGGGAGTTGCACAGATCAAATGATATTTTAAGCTCCTATCATTAAGTCTAATACAGTGCATAAGATTAGAAGTGGTTCACTTTATAATCAGTTGGCTCACTTTATCTATTACACACACATATATATTCTTTTGATAATCAGTGCATAACTAAATATATGACCCCTTCCCCTTTTCTGTGTGAAAAAAAGGCTTATTCAAAAAACAAAATTTCTTTTAGCTTTATTTTCTTTATACAAATGAGAATTCTGTGATAACTCTATGTATAACTTAAATGTCAACAATAAAATGTAGATATTATTTGTGATTATTTCCATTTCTTTCTTAAAATTTCAAAAATATTTTAACAAGATAATATAGAGGGCACTGTTATATGTTACCCAGATTCCATTTCAAGACTGAAGGACTTAACTCTCCCTGCTGATAGGAAGGAAGCTGCCTTCAGCTATTGGCCTTCTGTGGGAATTGCCTTTGGCTAGAGAGAGCCTCCAGGGGCAGCCTGTATTGGATGAATGACTGGCATGGAGTTATACAGGCCAGGCCTCCTTGCCCCAGCTCGGTACACTGCAGAAGCACACCCCTAGCTTCACAGCTCTCCACAGGTCGGCTGAGACCTTTGATGAGACTGCATCAGAGCCTAACTTCTCATTCTGCCCGTTACCTGCTTCCTTCTCTTCCTTCCACAGGTGTTGATCCCAAGAAAACTCTCTAATAAACCTCCTCCAGAGTTTCGTTTCCCAGGGAACCTAATATATAACAAAAACCATCAGGAACTTGATGTACAACAGTCCGAAGAAACCATTTGCCCAAACTCAGTGTGCTTTCAAGGTTACTAAGATCAGGCTTCCTGTACCATCATAACTGAAACACCTTTAATTTTTTATAAGAGCTGGTAGATTTGCTTTCTCTACAACTACAAATTGTACTTTTGATTTAAGAAGATGAGAGAAAAAATAAAAACAGGTTAATTTAGCCAATTAGTTTTACTTATTTGATCAGGGAATTAAATGGTTAATTGAACTAAGCACTTATTTTGACCTTGTAGACAAAATACCTCAGATATGGCATATAAAGTAGGCTTTTGGGTCCTTGGCAATTGTTCAACTCAAATTTCTCTATAAAATTGTTTTTTATTTTGTTTTGCTTAGTAATTTTTTTCTGATATACCTCCTCAGACAAGGGAAACAAAAGAAAAATATAAACAAGTGAGACCACATTAAACTAAAAAGATTTTGCACTGCAAAGGAAACCACCAACAAAACGAAGACAACCTACTGAATGGGAGAAGGTATTTGCCTATGATACATCTGACAAGGGGTTAATATCCAAAATTTATAAAGAACTCATACAACTCAACAAACAATCCAGTCAAAAAATGGGCAGAAGACCTGAATAGGTATTTCTCCAAAGAGGACAGAAGGCTAATAGACATGTGAAAAGATGCTCAAGGTCACTAATCATCAGAGAAATGCAAATTAAAACCACAATGAGATATCACCTCAAACTTGTCAGATTGGCTATCATCGATAAATCAAAAAACAACAAATTTTGGCGAAGATGTGGAGAAAAGGGAACCCTCGTACATTGTTAGTAGGATTGTAAACTGGTACAGCCGTTATGGAAAACAGTTTGGAATTTCCTCAAAAAAATTAAAAATACAATTACCTTTTGATCCAGTAATTGTACTTCTAGGTATTTATCAAAAGAAAAATGAAAACGCTAGTTCGTAAAGATCTATGTACCCCTATGTTCACAGCAGTACTATTCACGACAGCCAAGATATGGAAGCAACCTAAGTGCCCATTGCTAGATGACTGTGTAAAGAATCTGTGGTACATATAGACAATGGAATATTACTCGACCATTAAAAAAATGAAATCTTAGCATTTGCAACAACATGGATGGACCTAGAAGGCATTGTGCTAAGTGAGATAAGCCAGACAGAGAAAGATAAATATCATATGATTTCACTTATATGCAGAATCTAAAGAACAAAAGAAATGAATGAACTAAACGAAAACAGACTCACACATATAGAGAACAAACTGGTGACTGCCAGAGGGGAGGGGAGTTGGGAGAGTGGGTAAAAAAAGGTGAAAGAATGAAGAAGTACAAATTAGAGTTACAAAACAGTCACAGGGATTTTGAGTATAGCAAAGGGAACGGGTGCCCAACCCCAGGGCCGCGGACTGATAGTTTGGGTGTAGGAACCAGGCCGTACAGCAGGAGGTGAGCAGTGGGAGAGTGGAGCTTCATTTGTATTTGCAGCCATTCCTCAGCGCTAGAATCACGGCCTCAGCTCCTCCTAAGATAATCTAATGATTATCATAAGAGCACCGGTCCCCGGTGCCAAAAAGGTTAGGGACCACTGGCATAGGGTATATAGTCAATATTATTCTAACAGTTGTGTGTAGTGCCAGATGCGTGCTAGAGTAATCGGGGAGATCACTTCATGGATTGTATGTGTAACTTTCTTAAATTTAAGAACTAAAGAAATGAATTTTAAAATAGCATTAAAAAACTGTTTTTTTCCTCCCTTACAACTATATTCCACTAAAGATGCATGTTAAATCATTAGGTTTGTTTTTATTTAAAATAAGATTATACAGTATCTTAGTTGTCAAGAAAAGGAAAACAGGGAAAAAAATGCTTGAAAATATGTCCTTATGTTGCCGAAAAGCCTTCCTCTAACCCTTTCAACTGTGTTAGTTGTTAAAAGTGAAGGTGCTTTTAAATGCATTTAAAAGTACCTTCTGAAGAAGTGAAGATACTTCACTTCTGGTCAAGTGTATATCTTCTGGTCAAATCTACACAGATTTAATGCTATCTCTGGCAATTTCATGACATTTCTTCAAAACTGCGGTACCTAAATCCACACCTATAGGGTCAATATCACTTTTGTCCCAGGGGCATAAATTGAAAGAATCATCCACAAATTACTGGACACTTAACCCAAATCAGTGGTTTATTGGTGACAGTGAAATATTTCATATGCTCTTTAATCTAGGACTGCTGCAAAGTTGCATGATATTAGCACATTTTCCAATGAGATAATTTTTTAACTATAGAACTTTTACATGACAATTTTTCTAACATGAATCCAAAGTTCCCAGATGAAGCATCGCTAATAAAATATTTTCTTATCCTCTCACTCAATTTTACTACTTGCTATCCACTAACATGATCTTGTGTGCCCTCTTTACTCATCACCTCTCTGCTGTATGAATTAGACCTCTCTGCTGATTAATTAGTATGAATTAGTCAGGTGTTGACCTTGAACAAGGACCTGACTGCCAACACATTCTTTCATGCAACGGTTAAACTCTTACAAATAGTCTTGTCAATCCAAGACTGAAAGAGACAATTCAGTATAATAATCATGAGCATGGACTTGAATCTGAGGTCTCCAGGTTCAAATCACAGCTGTGCCTATTGTTAGCTGTGTGACTTAGGCAAGTCACCATAGAACTTTCTATGCTTCAATTTTTTTTCATCTGTATAGTGGAGATGTTAAACATTCCTATCTTACTGGGTTATTGTGAAGATTAAATTAGTTGACATATGTAAAGCATTTAGGACAGTGCCTACACATGGTATGTTTGTGTTCGCTATAATTAGTTTGCCATTCTATTTTAATTTCCCTTGAGTTCTTCTTCTTATTACCGTTTTTGTAGAATGCGAGCCTGCTATAGCAACCTCTCATGTTGTACCTGATGCGTCCTCCTGAATCACCCCTCTCTTCTTCACAAAGCTTAGTCTTCCATATGTATCTACTTTCTCTTGTGGCCACTACCTCCTCCATAACTGGCAAAACATATATTCCATTTCTCCATTATTTCTGACTTCTGTTGTCATCTGTCCCCAAACATGTCAGCCCACTGTGGCCTAACTATGAAAACATGTAAAATGTGATTTATTAACGTTGGCAGATTTCGATTTATAACCTAAAGGCACACAAAATGCAGGACTGCTGCTGTCGTGCAGTTCTGCACTGATTTTTTAATGAGTTATATAGTAAAAGCTCTTCCTTGGTTAAATTTGGCATAGAGATGTCATGATAGCTCGAGTGCTCAAGAGGAAAGGTAGGACTAGAATGTCACATGAAAAGTTTCAAATGAAATATGAAATTATATTCTGAAGAGCCCACTGCTTTGAATCAAGTGTGGTCTCCGTCAACAAAGTGCTTTTATTTCTACTTCATCTAATATCATCATCAACAATAACAGGTCTGGTTTAAAGAATTTCCAAGATTCTTCAGGGTTGTGGGAGGTAGAAAGGACTAGATCTTGTTTTTACAATAACTACTGTGTCCTGGCTATGCAAGGCAGGCAGTAGTAAAACCTAGTGGGAATCAATAAACTGAGTAGATAGGACTCGGAAAATACCTAACCAACAAATAGGTTCCATGATAATGTGACATTTTTATTGTCACATTTTTTAAACCATAACAGCACTTGAATGGTACGCATTATAGTATTTCAATTTAGTCATTTATCTAAAAATGAGTTTTATCTTGGCTCATAAATAAACAGTGACATTCCAGCAATTTGAAAAGCTCAGCTTCACCTTTTACTGCAAAGCTCATTTTACGAATACAGAAACACATGCCCTTTTGTGCCATGTTGCTTAATCTTTGATTTATGGCTCCTATCTTCGTGCTAACCTCTTTCTGTAAACTACACAAAGTTTGTACAAGCTCAGCAATTTCATTCTTATTTCTAATCTTAATGGGTTATTTTCTCCCTAGTGGCCACGTCTCTCTACCAAATAGGTTACGGAGAAAGCATTCATTCTTTCAGCTCCCCCAAATACTATTCAGTGTCTTAGTACGTTCTCTGTCTGAAATAAGCAATGCATTTCCCTAAAAGTCTGGCTAGCTCTTCCAGGAAGCCTTTCTCTTCTGTCCCCTGCTCTTCCCATTGCCCTCATCATGGGCAATGGCTGCCTCTCTCCCTACTTTCCACGCCTCCCTTTCCCAGGCTCCCTCAGCCAGCAGGCTAGGTAGGGAGAAGGAAGTTTACATGGCACATCAGAAAGGTTTCTCCTCCAGTTCCATCTCGTCCACCTTTCGGTGATGACACTAGGATGTTTGCAGAGTCACTCTCAACTTCTCTCACAGTCTACCTAGAGCTCTAGGTCTTACCACAGAACACAGGGAACAGTGGAGATGTCTTTTAAGGCAGTTAATTTGAAGGAAATCTGTGTCTTGCTCAAGGTCCAAGTTGATGACACAAGTATAGGTTGATGAGACAAGTATAGGTTCACGTCTTCCTTCTCCTGTATCCGAACATTACTGACTTGGCAGGTGTACTTCAAGGTTTGTGCTCTGGGCTTTTGGCTAATGACTTGTTTCGTTACAGGTGAATTTTCTTCTCTGCTTGGCATTATTTCTATTGTTGTTTGGAAAGTAGGGAGAAATGTACTTTTACTCCACTATTTTTAATGAAAGCCTGTATAAAATTCTTTTTTTAAAAAAAAAATAGAAACATGCTGATGTACAATACTAAGTGAAAAAATGTAGGGTACAAAATAATATATAGAGAATGACACATAATTATATCAAGTACATAAAGAGGATAACACACCAAAATGTTAAATCATTGTCTCAGAGCTGGAGAATGATTTTAAAGTTCTCTATTGATACTTTGTAGTTTTTAAGTTTTGTTTTGTGTCTTCAGTGAACGAGCATTACACTATACTCAGCAGACAATGTATACGAAAATGCATTCATGTGGCTGCACGACCTGTTTAGGACTCTCTACACAGGTGTATAATCTGTACACTTATGAATTCAACAAATATTTACTGAATTTATGCTATGGCCCAGGCACTATGCTAGGTTTGGGGAATATAGCAGTGAACAAAGGAAAGTCATCCACATATCAGCTTACACTCAGGTGAAGGAGGCAGACAATAAATGAGCAAATAAACATAGGACACACTAAGCTAGGGTAAGGCTATAACAGAAAAAATAACATAAGGTAAAGGTACAAAGAATGATAGGAGACTGAGAGGAAACACCAAACGTTTTGAGTCAGTCTGTATCCGTCAAAGAAACCAGGGAAGGCAAGGAAGCTTAAAAAGCAGAAGAGCCTCACCGGCTTAATACTACAGGTGCTTACCATTCATTCATTGTTCATTTTTGGTTAGGCAAATATTTTTTTGATTTCTGGGAAATTTTCTTAAGGACAGAATACTTTAACCTTGAAATATATAGGAACTAATTATATCTTCTGAGCATTTGGGAAGCAGCATATTTTAAGAGTTCCTCTTGTTATGATGTTTGAATGAATAACTAAAATAATGAATAGTAAAAGGGACTGCTTAATGAACATTCAAAACCAATGAACTTGAGAACTCCCACCAAGCAGGAATCAACGGTACCATATTGTAATACATAGTGCATTAAGTGATTATTCACCACTAACATTTGTTCACCTCACTAACTTTTTTTCAAGACTTGTGTGAGAAAACCAAGCACACTTAGGCTACGCCCTAATAAATACAAATTTTCTTGAAGTAAATTTTAGTATACAAAATTGTCATTTTTACCATAAAACTTCTCCTATTATAACACATCTACAAAATATAATGAAAGCCAATCGAAAACATGCAGTATAAATACAGTAGCTGCTCCCTTTCCTACTATTGCTAAGGGGTGAGGCTGTTTGCACATGGTGGTAAACTCATATTTCACTGAGTGCTTGCTACACCCCACTATGCTACAATAACACATGCTCTTTTTTATCATTTAATCATTAAAACACCCCAACAAAGAAGGTATCTCTATTTTAGAGGTTAAGTAATTTGTCCCAGGACCTACAGATAGTAAATGGCCGGGACAGAATTAAACTGGGCACTGTGATGCCAGAGTCCACACTTTTAACCATTATTCTCTAATGACAATCTCTATGCTTATGATTACATCACTCTTAAGCTTCATTTTTTGACTGAAAAAAATTCTAAATTATGACACATTTCTATACTTCAACAATTAATTTTGGATTTAATTTAATAATTTCATACATACATTTTAAATATCCATTTTTAAAAGCCATTTTTAAAAGCAGACTTTTAACGTCTGCTTCTAACTTCATTTCTTCTCAGACTGTTGCCACATAAGCTGCTCCTGCACCTAGATAAATTGCTCCTCTAGTCCTAATAAACTTGTTGCAACAAGTTAGTAAGACTTGTAAGTTAAATAAAGTGAATTCCACAGCAAGTTCTAAGGAACACATGCTGGGCTCTGTTCTTCCTCCCATCCACTCATCAATTCATCCATCCGTCTATTCAATATGTCAGGAATCACTATAATAAATTTTCTCCACTTGATTTCTATTGTTTCCACCTTAGGTCACTTTTAAATTCTCACTTGTTTTGCTGATTGGAAACCACATAACAAACCTCTCATGCAATCTTTACTTTTCTGCCACATTCCTTCTCCAAAGATAGCCTGATTTTGTTTTGCTCCTCTAAAGGAGATAATGTATGTAAATAAATTAGCACCTTGTCTTGTCTATAATAAGTGCTTTGTAACACTATTATTTTTGCTACAACTATGTGCTAGACATGAAGCTAAGCACTGGGAATATGGCAGACACGAATGAGATATGATACCTGGCCCTGAGGAGCCTGAAGTCTGGTGGAGACAGAGAAAAGTAAACAATCTATCACCACACAGTTATGGAAACACCTTATCCTCTCTTCAGTGGAGGCAGAGGTCAGGAGGAATGAGGTGACAGAGTAAGAAGGCTGGGAACAGGAACAGGAAAATTTCGAGGAGATGAATATACCAAGAATTACAGGAAGCTTCAAGTCATTTAATAAGTCTAGAGAAGGGAAGGGGATAGGGCATGGGACCCAGGACACTAGACTGGTGGGTAAGGCCCAAATCCTAAGGGTTTGTATGTCATGCTAAGGATTTTGGATTTTATCCATATGCAGTGAAAACCTACTAAAAATTTACTAGCACATTCACTGATGCAATCACAGTTTTAGAAAGATCAGCTTGGTAACAATGAGGAAATTGATCAGAAATAGAGGTTGCTGTGGTAATCAAAGAGAAAAATGATCACAACCTGAATAAAGATACTGAAAAAGGGAATGGAAAGGAAATGACGATGTTTAGAGTAATTGAATAAATAAGGCACTTGTTGAGTGTTTAAATGTTGAGAGACATTGGGGGAGAGATTTAAGAGAAGGGAATGTTATGGATAATATTCTTGAAAATTGGGGCCATTCGCTAAACTAAGAAATTGGGACAGAGCCAAGATTTTGAGGGAAAGGTGGTAAATTTACTTTGGGGTTTAGACTCTGTGAGAGCTGCTGAAACATCAAAATGCAGGTGACTTGAAAACAAAGCATTAGAGATAAAACTTTGGGCTAGACATAAAAATTTGGAGATCACCAATACAGGTGATTGTATAAGTCTTGAGAATGGATGACACAAGAATCTATGTAGGCTACCTGCAAAAGAATGAAACTAGACTGTTGTCTATCACCACACACCAAAATTAACTCAAAATGGGTTAAGGATCTGAATATAAGACCTGAAACAATAAAATGCATAGAAGAAAACATAGGAACTAAACTCAAGGACCTTGGGCTTAAAGAGGATTTTATGAATTTGACCTCGAAGGCAAGGGAAGTAAGAGCAAAAATACATGAATGGGACTACAGCAAACTAAAAAGCTTCTGCACAGCAAAAGAAACTGTCAATAAGATAAAGAGACAATCATCCAAATGGGAAAATATATTGTAAGCAATGCCTCCGATAAGGGCCTAATATCTAAAATATACAAAGAACTCATACGACTTAATAACAACAAAGAAATAAACGATCCAATCAAAAAATGTGCAGAGGACCTGAACAGACACTTCTCCCTAGAGGACATACCAATGGCCAATAAATATATGAAAAGATGCTCAACATTGCTAGCTATCAGGGAAATGCAAATCAAAACCACAATGAAATACCATCTCACACTGGCTAGAACAGCTGTAATCAACAGGACAAGTAATAACAAATGTCAGAGAGGATGCGGAGAAAAAGGAACCCTCATACAGTGCTGATGGGATGGCAAATTGGTAGAGCTGCTATGGAAAACAGTATGGAGATTCCTCAAAAAACTAAGAATTGATCTACCATATGATCTAGCAATCCCTCTACTGGGTATTTACCCTAAAGACTTGAAAACTCATATCCAAAAAGATATTTGCACATTGATGTTCATAGCAGCATTATTCACGGTGGCCAGGACATAGAAGCAACCGAAGTGTCCTATGATAGATGACTGGATAAAGAAGCTGTGGTACCTATATACAATGGATGCTACTGAGCCATAAAATGAGATGAAATACTGCCATTTGCAACAACATGGATGGACCTCAAGATAATCATGCTAAGCGAAATAAGCCAGACAGAAAAAGTTATACGTGGGATAAAAAACTAAAAGCAACTAATGAACAGGACAAAGAGAGACTCGTGGACATGCACAATGGACTAGTGGTTACCAGAGGGGAGATAGAAGAGAGGAGGGGGGAGGTAGATGGGGTAAAAGGGATCAAATATGTGGTGACAGAAAGAAATCTAACTATGGAAGGTAAACACACAATGTAAATATATATATGCCTTACTGTTAAAGTGGACAGCTGAAACTTGTTGGATTTTGTTAACCAATGTCACCATAAAAAAATAATTAATTAAAAAATTAATATAATGAATAGGAGATAAATAAAAATAAAACCTCTTCTAAAATGAGGGGGACAATCTATGTAGGATTATTTATTAATGTCACTCATTGTAAAAGATATACAAACTTCCTTTGTCTGTAGTAGGAAATAGATCAAGATTTGGCTCCAGTCATCCTTTTACCATTATCTCCTGCCACTCCACACCATGTATCTTGCTGTGAAGTCACATCAAAATACAATTTTCCAAGTCTGTCAGACCCCAATGCCTTTCCCTAAATTTTCTGCCTGGTTAACTCTCACTTGGCCTTTAACTCTAAATTAAGTGTCACTTTTCCTGTGAAGCTCTTGATAATCTGACCACCTTCCCTTAATTCCAAGTGGAGTTCATCGCTCCCTCCTACTTAGTCCATCCCTCTATGACTGATACACAAGTTTTTTCTCCCGCACTAGATGGAAAGTTCCTAGAAGGAAAAGACTGCATCTGCATAGGAAAAGGTATCAAAGCATGTTCATAGAATGACTGCATAAAGTAATGTGTCCTCTATGTGCAAGCACCATCAATTACTTTAAAGAACCCATGACAACTTCCATTTGGGAAGCAGCCACAGAAAGTTCTTAGGTAGAATGTGATATTTTCGATATAATCTACTATTGATTTGTTTTATTCTAGAATTCGTGTCAACACAACTGATGTGGTGAAAAAGTGTAATCATTTAGAATAATAATTACTATGAATACACTAGTTCCTCTCAGTGAAAATGCCACTGTAGTTCACTCAAGGCAAAAAATGAGAAGACATGAAATCTGAACAAAGGTAGAGGGCTGGGATGAAGCCATATGAGGCTTCACAGGGACTAATTTTGAGATCACTATGGTACTGTGGTGTAACATCTCCTCCAGAAAGGACAATTTAAGGACGACTGCATCTGCATAGGAAATAGATAGATGATAGGTGGGTAGGTAGTTTGGGTGGGTGGGTGGGTGGGTAGATGGATGGTTAGATAGATGATAGATGACAGATGATAGATAAGATAGATATATGATAGATATAGATTAGATAGATAGATAGATGTAGATCAACAGATGAGAAAGTTTATATTTGTTAAGTGCTCAATACATAAAAGGCATATATCTTTTAATGAAAGAAGACAGGAACCCTACCTGGGTTGACTTTAAAAAAAATCCTAAAGAATAAAGAGAGATCGAAATGTTCAAAGGACAATCATTCCTTCAAGAAGCATCAGCTCTTCTGGCAATAAGATATTTGTTTTTGCCTACTCAGCTCCTTGTACAGAAGGGACAATCTATAAATTCTTATTTGGACTGACATCAAAAGGGATTTCAAATCACTATTCCTCTCTTGATTCAACTTAATTGTAAAAAAGAGACGTTTCTAAAATTTTTTGAAAGATACATCCATATGGTCTGAAATTTCAACAACTATAACAAATTTATTATAAAATGGATAGAAATTATTAAATATTTTTTTCGAAGTGACCACTCCTTCTTCAGGAATTTGTTAGTTTTCATTCTTGACAGCTTAATGAGTCATAGACAATATGACTCTAAATATCAGAGAGTGGCCTATTTTTTTGTGACTAAACAACAAGAACTCTTAAGACAGAAGTCAGAAAAATGTATTATGTGCAAAAAATATACTATCCAAGCATCATAATGCTGGTCTCCTATTCAACTTTATTATAAATAAACAGATCTACCCTCCAGAACCTACAAGAAATTCAGTCCTAAGAATCAACTGCCTTGAAACTACCAAGAGGGTATAAAAGTGAAAATGCTTAGTCTCAGCCCTTACAGTAATTAAGTAAAGATGCTGAATTGTCCTTGATTCAACCCAATTATTATTTAGTGGTCAGGAATAGGGTTTATAACATGAGGCATACCCAATTTTATGTTTTAATTTACTAAATACTTTGATGTTGCAACTTTCTTTTACAGACATGTTGTGACTATACTCTGTACAAAGAAACAAAGTCAAAAATCTTTAATTCACTTTTCAGTTTTGCCGCTGAAGCATTGTGTGACTTTAGCCCTTGGCTTGTTTCATTTTTTCCATTTTTAACAACTGCAAAATAATAATTTTCTTCTCATCTATTTAAAATTTAAAAACAATGCTATAACAATACAGCAAACAATACTTTATAAAGAAAAAGCGATGATAATAATACTTAACTTTATTGAATACTTACTATGAGTCAATCATCTTATTAAATTCTACCTAAATCATGTCATTCTTACAATGACCTCTGAGACAGGTAATCGTTTGTGTCAGGTTCCCAGCAGGAGACAGGTAGCACATTCAAATGCAATCTGAGGGTAGTTTAATAAAGAGACCATTTGCAAAGGTATGGGCAGGGTCTAGAGAAACTACAAGAGATGGTGTGGTGAGCTAATAAGACTAAGGGGGAGAGTTATCAGTGTGAATTGTCTGGAGGACGGCATAGCTACCAGGATTCAGAGAAAGCAGCCTTAGGGAGATAGCTGCATGCCAGGAGCTGTCTGCCTACAGTAGCAGGAAGTGACCTGGTAAGGAGGGAACCCAAGGAATAAACAACTCTCTCTTCCTCCACCTGCTTGCTAACCTCCTGCTGACGCCTCCCACTGGCCAAACCCAACCAGAAGCCAGAGAACAAAGGAGCCTGCTGATCCAATCCAAACAGAGCAGGTGGAGAAAAGAAAAGAGTGGCTCTGAAAACCACTACTCCCATTTTATCCCAAGCATCCAAAACTTACCTTGCATAAATGAGGTAATTAATAAGTATTTGTGAGTGAAAGAACAAACAATATAAAAACATCAAACCGCCCAGAATCACACATAATAGAGACTCTGAGGTTCAAGTCCATTCTCATAATCAGTATGGTATTCTGTCTCCTACCCGCCATCTTTATCCCAAATCATTTATAAGCATGCTGTTGAGTGTCCTGGGAAACAGTGAAAATGATAGGAGATAATTAACACCTTCTCAAGAAGTTTGTAATCTGTGTGCCAGTTTTGTTATCTTACCTTTCCATCTTAAAATTGTCAAATCTCTAGATTCCCTTCTAGCATCAAAAATTCTATGAAAGCAGGTCTTAGGACTCTTACAATTTCATCACTTATTCCAACTAGCAGCTGAGCAGTGAAACCTTCTATCACATGGCATTTTGCCCACTTGTTTGGCAGTATCCTGTCTCAAAGGGATATTCTGAGTATGAATAACACAGGTAATATGATGCTATCTTTTGAGAAGAAAAGCCAAACCCTTAATCTCTGTTTAGTGCAATGGAGTTAGTCTTAGGTCTTATATTATTAGATTTACTTGCAAGACATGTTGAAGAATTCATTTATTAAACCAACAAATATTGATCATACAGTACATACATGAAACTGTGCTAGGTAAAATTGAGAAAATAGTTCTTACCAAAATCAACAGCTGGCTTTCTACAGGAAGGAGTCAACAGTTATCCAGAGGGAAGTTAAAAGTGCGTTAATTACCAAGAGCAGTCATGGGCATTATCCTGGAGTGCAGTCAGGATCCTGCCCCTCGGCAGCACCCTCCTCTAATTCTCGCCAGGCTGTTCTGAACTTGAATACAAGATAAAATCCTGTAATAAGCACAAGTCATCCCAACTTTGATGCTGTGCCTTGAGATAATCAAGTATTCTGTTATTTTCCATCTCTGAGGAAGGGCCTCTGCTTTGACATACCAACCTCATGTCCAGCCTCAAATAGATAATAGGAATTTGTCGTAGTAGGTTTTTTGTCAGTTCTGCTTTTGAGCTTGGATAGCCCACTCTTTCGTGTCAGAGCCTGACTGAAATAGCACATAGAAATCTTTAGTCTTTTTCAGGGACAAGGCAAGCAAGCTGGCATAGCTACTCTCTTTCATGCTGTGCAAGCATTAGCTTTGCATTTTTAAAAACTATTGTACGATGTGTCATGCAGTGAGGTTTGCCAAAGGGAGGGAAAGAGGGGGGGAAAAAAAAAAGAATAGCAGAGTTGATTTCCTACATGCCAGTTTTAATGATTTTGGAAAACCATCAACCTGGATCAAATTTATACTAATTTGACAGTTTCCCACCAATGGCAAGAATGTAAAACCATCAATTAGCCTCATGATAATGATACTTTAAAGAATAATCTATTTTCGTAATAATTCTAACAAATGGAAAAATTCATTTTATTAAAAACTCAAAGACCTGATGATGCTTATTTCATCCAAGAGCTCTAGGTAAAATCACACTTTCAATATCCTGCAAATGTTACTTAGGTATACACACCTGTGTCTTCTGTTGCCAACAAAAAACTGTGTGTGTGCAGGACTCATGCTGAATGAAATAAATTTACATATATTATTTATGAAACAGAAACAGAAGAAACAACCAGTACATTACTGAGAGAAGCTCGCATCCCTCCTCTTACCAAATCAATCTGTAACTTGCGAAGAGCTCTGCTATTTCCTAGCAACATGAGTAAACACTGTGCTATCCAGTGCCCAAGATTTATAACCGTGTTAATCTGCGAGTACTCAACTTAATTAAAGATTAGACTTTTAAATTGTATTTTTAGTGCACAACAGTACTGCTAAATTATGATGATCAGCGGCTAAGTATGCCTATGTCTGCAGAACTCGGGGAATGAAAATGAATCATTTATTTCCATCTTGATATGACTGCTCTTCTCTGAGGCGCTACTCTCCAAGTTCACGGGCCTTGAAGTTCATTGGAATTCTATGGTTAAAACACAGCTTGGAGACCTCATTTATGAAAATTCCTTTAAACCTTTCACCACTTTGACAAATCCAGTCCAAGTTCACTGAGCCAATTCAAAAGTAGCTCTCAGCCTTTTTATAGGTTTTCAATTACACCAACACAGCACACCAGAGCCACCGTCATGTTGGAAGAAGTATATTACAGTTACAAAGAGGCACAAGTTTTTTAAGAGACTCAGATGAAAGCAGCATTCCCAAAACTAGAGCCAAGAGATGCAAAGCTTTGCCTGTCTTGTACCATCTCTGACTTATTAAAGAGATCTATAAATTACTTATACATGGCAAGTGTTTAGTTATCTACTATATGATGTATGCCAAGATTTTTCTAACTTTTTAAACTCTGCAAAAATATTGGCAAGCTACCTTGCCCTCAAACCATTCCAAATAGATTTTTTGAGAAATTATTGAAAACATTTTCTAGACTTCATTCATTGTCCTCTTACACAGTGTGTGACAGTAGCATTTACTTTTCCCTGTATGCACTCTGAGAAACAAAAAAACCCCAAAGGTCAATGAGCTTTCGAGGTTGAAACTGGTAATCAATGACAAAATGGAGGTCAGGCCTAACTCCATTTTCTGTTTCAATGCGCTCTTTAAGTGGGCCTGAGGTAACCATACTCTTTTCTGAGATCAGACTCCCTTCCAAAGAAACATTTAAATGACTCAACAGATCAAACACTAATATTTCCTTCCATTTTCAAACTTTGAGTTTACTTGAATATGTGGTTAGTATGGTTTCATGGGAGTATCGATCTCTGAGACTTGGTTGCATGAATTATTTTAAGTGACATTTATCATTAAGGGTAAAGCAGACAAGGAAGCACATGCACATTGGTTGGTTAGAAGCATTTGCAAAATTTAAATACTGTATGTGTAAAGGCAAATTTGCTAAGGATATAAATCTCCCGTTCTCTTGGGGAGGGGGATAGTGATGACACTAAAACATTGGACACAGAGAAAGTACATCGTGATGACTCTAACGGCTCCCTGGCACAGGCTATTCCTTCCTTATATATTTAATGTTCTAGATGTCAGCTGGCCTTTTTTGTAATCTCAGAAGGCTTGTTCAGTGGATGAGTTTAGGTTTGGTGTTTGGTCTGTCTTGCTTTCTTGTTCTGTCATCCTGTTAAGGCCATTAGAATTTAACCTACTAGACTTCAGATAAGTTCTTCTAGTATTTGATATTAGAAGAGGTGAAACCTAAAGCTAAACAAGACCTGTAGAGGTTCAATACAATCATAGGCTAGACTATTCCTTTCCATTCCCACACCCTAAGAGTCCAGTTTCAGAGCCCAGACAGCCCTGTACACCACCACCGGCAGGGGCAATGGCAAAGGTATAAGTTAGGTCTGAGAGAGAGAGAGAGAGGCCGGGGTCACTGAGTCTGCCCTTGGGACTCCGAGGGTCTCCTCGGAGCCCAAGAGCAGTCCAGTGTGGCTAGTCTGAGTTAAGATTAAAATACATGACAAATTTCAAAGGGTTTGATAAAAAAGAATGCAAAAAAGCTGGTTAATGATTTTGTTTATATCAATTACATGGGGAAATGCTAACATTTTTGCTATATTGGGTTAAAAAATATATTATTAAAATTAATTTCACCTGTTTTACTTTTTTAAATGTGTCCCTTAAAAAATTACCTGTTTGGTTCACATTCATAGATTCTATGAGTATTTCTATCAGACAGTTCTGGTCTAAGTAGTCATAAGACAACAGCTGGGGAGGAAACCTGGGAGGCTGCCTTGGGGACAGATCAGCGAGTGAGAGAAGTGACCAGAAGGACAGAAGAGACCACGCTGCAGGGGAATCCATCAGGGGTTGTTGCAAAGAGGGAGCAGGGCTGGTGATGTACTTGCTTCCTGAAGAGTGCTTGCCTGCCAGATTCATCTGTAGCAGAAAGACCACGACTTAAAGGCCAAAAACAATGACAATAATTACACTGCAAATAAATCAGAAGCAGCCTGCGGTTTACAGTGAGCCATGCTCTGCCTGGGACCAGACCAACTAGTTAGCCCTGGCTTCACCCCACCTGTGGCCAGGCATTTGGTTACTCTGCCTTTTCAATTGCAAAGGGGGGACTGAGATGAACTGCTCTGTCTGTGTGTCCCCACCTTATTCTGTCAGCTAAATTTCTGGAAACCTGAAGTAAACACCCTGAGAGAGGGAGGAGATGGCTAGAGAAGTAGACAGGTTTGTGACTAGAGTTTTGAAGCTGCGAAGTAACAGAAACTCGCACAGAACGAATTCTTTCTATTTCCTTTTCCATAAAACATCTCTCATATTATTAGTTATTTGTTACTCCCTTTCTTGGCTAGATACAAGCTAGATGGAAGTGCCATAAGCTCAGGAACCACAATTGTACACTTACTGCTGTGACTACAGCTCCGATATGAAGGCTGGAGCATAGGAGGCCTCAAATAAATGTCTGTGGGTGGGTTCAAATTGACACTTCACAGTCGTTTTTGTTGTTATCTGTTGAGTTGAAGTTTCCAGCAGTGTGAACTGCACTTAGAAATGAGCCAGGAACTCACCTAGGGATGGTCAAGCAGTAGGGCTGGATCGCTCTAATGACATTATCTGCTCCACACGTGAAAGAGTTCTGGCAGGTGAAGGAGGACAATGAGCTGGAAACCTTCCAGAAGGCTCTTGCGGCAGAAGCAGTTCCTTGGCTGACTTTCAACAGGGAAGTTGACGACTGTGGGAAGTCAGGGCTAACAAAGGTTTGGAATTTCACTGGCACAGTTCTCATGCCCGGCTTGGGAAGATGAACGAGCATGGAGCATGGAGGCAGCCTGAGGTGGCAGTGATGCAGATTCGGGTTCTGCGTTTAGTTCCACTCCCACCACTTGGCAGCGGAGAGACTGAGAAAGTTCCTTCTCTGAACCTCACTCTCCACAGCTTAAAGCAGGGCTCGTAATGCCCCTCTTAGGGGGTCTGTTGGCTAGAATGTACTTTTCAAAAAAAGGACTGGCACATGGTGAACACTCACTAAATGGTTACATATGATACACAGTAAACACTCAACAACGGCTACATTTTTTCTGGATTACAGTTTTATACAAGGTTTAAAGCTGGCGTATAGTGCACCAAGAAATCCACAGGTGGGCTTCCGCAGATCCTGGAGATACCCTAAACTCATACAAAGTGGGGGGTGTGTGTATGTGTGTACTCATGCACATGTGTATGTGTATACTTTTTGCTCTAAGGAAAGAATCCATAGCTTTCATAAGAATCTCAAAAGGGTCTCAGACTGAAAGCAGGTTAAGCAGCATTGAGCTTCTGTGGCTTCCAAAGTGTTTAGCTCATTTTATGTATCTACAGAATAACTTTCTGAGTAATCCTCAGAACTAAGCCTTTCTCCGCCTGTTCAAGAGGCCTACCCCTTATACACTGCAGCAGAGCCTCTGTAAGAGGACTTTATTGTCTGGCAACGGCAGAATCACAGGAATCTCTAAGATAGAAATGCATCTTAATTTCAACGATAGTGCTGGAGCCCTTACCTCTTTATATACACCTTTTCCATAGCCTTTTCGACATAACTGATGGCCAAGGGAGGCAGCTAGAATGTTTTATTCTTACCAGGTGGTCACTTTATTTTAGGACACCAACAAAAAATCATAACAGATGAACTGGAAGAGCCCAGCCAAAGAGTGATTCTACTCAACAACCCAGATGGGCGCCTGGTGGTTCGACATTCTCTGAAAAGAGGAAGCTTGGTGGCAAGTGAGCCACTTCAACTCTTTAAATCATAGTCTCTTCATATGGAGAAAAAGAGTGATAGTGATAATATCTCCTTCCTGGGGCTGCTGTGAGAATTAAATAAGAAAATAATTGTAAGGCATCTGGTAAGCACCCAACATAGAATAAGCACTTCATAAATATTAACTAATTAATATCCTGTTTATGCTAGAGAAAACTTATTCCTCATCTCATCTCTGAGCCACAGATTCTAGCTTCGAGATTGACTTTGGGCCACTGACATTTTTCAGCTTCTTTCTTAAGGTAGCTCTTAGTAACTGAGAAGGAAAAGAGCACACCAACAGTTGTGAAAACTGTTGAGAGAGTCTCTGAGCAGCAACTTCAGAGAGAACCTATCATCATCTCTAACATTCTAAGGGACAAATGTGAGAATAAACCTTAAAAAAATCACCTTAATAACCTAAAGATTAATAATTTGGTATACATTTTTGTATTCATTCACTTAAAAATTATTGAGCATATATGATGGGGGAGGCGCAGGGATATACAAAGGAAAAAAACAGTGCAGCTCTCAAGACAGAGCAACAGGGGAGACAGACAAGTACACGCCCGCTGCACCACAGTGGCAGTCTGACACAGGGGCTGGGTAGGAGGTGGTGCCCAGCAAAAGCTTCAGGAAGGAGCAACACTTGGACTGAGTCTGGAAGGAGGAGCAGATGTTCACTAGGTCAAGAAAGGAGAAATATATTCCAGAGACAACAGCACATGCAAACGCAGGAAAATGAGAGAGAAAATGGAGCTTCTGGGGATCCTAATGTTATCCAGGTCAGCACAGCATGCGGCTAATGTGGGCAGCTAAGCAGCCTTTGCTGAACTCCTGCCCTCCTGTCCATTTACTGAGTCTACAGAAGGAGGCAGGGCATGCATCATAGGGATCCTTGGAATTCATGGTCAAGAGTTTGCACTTTTCCACCATGGTTATGATGTTCTGAACAGTCCTACCTATGATGTTCCATCTAGTTCTACCTATGAGGTTTTGAATGGAACATGTATCACCACACATAGTTGCAAGTTTTTTTCTTGTGATGAGAACTTTGAAGATCTACGTTCTTAGCAACTTGCAAATGTGCAGGACAGTATTAACTATAGTCACCATGCTGTAAATCACATCCCCACTGCTTATTTAATTCAAAACTGGAGGCTCGTGCCTTTTGACCATGGACTCATGATTCAATTTTTATCTATTTGTTCTTTAGAAAGAACTCTCAGGCACTGGTGAGGAGGATGACCTGGAAACAAAGAGACCACAGGCAGCCATTTTAGAGGCGACTGGTAAAGAGTGAAACAGGGAGGGTCTAAAATAAGAGAAGAAAAGAATAAGACTGAGAGATGCAGCAGAAGGCCCTGGTGATTGATTAGGTGGAAAAGGAAAGGGAAGAGGTCAGATCTGGATCATTCCCAGGTTTATGGCCTAGTAGTTTAGTGAGAGGATGATATATCCTCTAGGGAAGGCAGATGGAATAGTAGATTATCTGCTGTTTCTGCATGCATAGCATCCACTCTCTTTCAATATTTCCTTTTTAAAAGCCACCCATTCCCTGCTCTCAGGTCATTTGGTTTAGGAAGGTTTTGCTGACCATATTCCCATGTACCTCCTCCACCTCCCACCCACTCCTCACGCAGACCACCCTCCCATCCCCAAAGCCTCCAGACTGGGCACATCATCAAGGCCAGACCAACTGGCATATTCCAAACCTCTGGCCATAAAAACTGGTTCAGGCATGAGCACAGGATCAAAGTGGTCTAATTAGAGTTAATCCTGAATATTCTCTTTTCCTAAAGGGTTTAAGCCGAAGCTACTGGTGACCATTTTACCACCAAGAAGAAGAGAGGAAATCAGAAGTGGATGCTTCCTGAACTTCTCCAACACAGGAGCCCGGATACGCCCCTTCCTACTTGAGCAAGTACAGGCTTGGTTTCTGTGACTTGCTGCCAAGAGTCCTGACAAATACAAAAAGGAAAGACAATTGTGTTTCAAAAAAGAAAAAAAAAAGTACTTTTGTGAGTGGTGGATTATAAAAAACTACATTACTGTGATAATAGTAACTTAAAACATTTAAATCGACACAAGGCATTTAGAAACTTTATAGCAATTCTACTGTGAATAATGAAAAGCCAGGCCAGACTACCTTAGAAAATGTTACTGCACCAAATAATGGCACATTCGCTCATTAAGTTAACATTTATTGAATATCTTCAGAGTTCTTAGACTTGCACAATAGAAATTATAAAAGTGAATGCTTGGGTTTGAGCTGGTCCATCCAAGGCCCTTCCATAAAGAGCAGCTGTGTATGCTGTTCAGACTGTGTGACGTTACAGAGGCCAGGTGTTTCTGTCTGGCCCAAGCTGCACTTGATGGCAAGGACAACACCCGAATTTCAGACTGGCCATCTATAAAATAAGGCTAGTGAAGCAGCACCTCTACTGAGGCCTTAGGTGAAAAACCAGAACATGCTTGGAATTCCTTTCCCCTCTAATAAAACATCTACTGACATTTATGGAGGAGCCTGGGTGACACATTGTGCTGGGCCCTCTTTTCTTTCTTTACTCTCCCTCCATGTGAAAACCCTACCACTAGCATGGGTTTAACTGTTATTAAAGCACTTATGATTCTATGTAAATATGCATAAATTGCCACCTCTTACCCTGTCTGCTTCCCAGTGGCTAGGCCCAAAGAACTCTTCAAGTGTCCATCCCGAGAGGGTATTAGTTGGTTTTGCCACCATGTGTCAATTCCCTCTTCTGACAGTGGTGCGTCCATGTCCTATGAGGAAGCACCTACCTTCTCCCCATTTGTGTTGTCTTAGTGGGGCTATCAATCAATGCTTCTGGCTCAGCAGTGTGCATGCCACTCAAATTAGGCCAAAGGTGTTCTCTCTCTGGTACGCTAAGTCCAAGGGCAGAACACTCCAAGATCACACATCCAGCAGTGCCTCAGGAAAAAGAACAACAGTTCCTTCTCCCCAGCCCACCAGAGTAGTCCTGTTTCCAACCTGAGAGTGGTTCTTCGACTTCCCATTGACCCCAGAGTATCTTCCACCTTGATTTGTTTTCTGTTGCTTTACAACTAGAGAAACAACTATACACAATCCACTGCAGTTTAAACACTGAGCAATAGCTAACATTCATAGCATACTCTTCAGCTTATAAAGTACTTTCACATTCAATCTATCTCTTTTAATCAACCTTTCTGGAACTGAATTTTTCTCCTCCCCCCTAATAAATCACTATTGATTTCTCTATTTCTCACAACAGCACAATCATTCGTTCAGTCACTTAAGCTTTTTAAAATCGGAGAATGATTCTGACTCTAGGCTTTAGTAACCCCTATAATCAGTCACCTAATCCTAAATATGAGATCTCCCAGATCGATCCCTTCCTTCCCATTCTGTCTGCCTCCACCTTTGTCAGAGCCTTCCTCACCTCCCAACAATGCTCCGCTGACTCTTCCACCAGCTACCATCTCCAAACCATTCTGATGCCACTGGCAGAGGATATGGCTAAAACTGCATCACTCCTATTCTACCCATGGCTTACAGAACAAAGATTACAGGATAATGATTTATAGGGCAATTCCCTAACCTCAATTCTGGGCTGTCTACAAGCAGGCTTCACCTATCTCTTCTATTTCACAGTATGCTATTCCTCAGCAGAAAATGTTTACCAGAACAAGTGTCCTCAAACATATAATAGACTGTGAAAAAAAAAAAAGGGTAACAATTCTTTGCAGCTCTCTCTCATCACAAGTGGGATTCTTTCGATACCCGTTGAATCTGGAGTGATCTTGTGATTTGATTTGGCCAATGGGAGAGTAACAAATGCAATACAATAGAGGCTTAAAAATTGCTTTTGAATTGGGGTTTGCTCTGTTGCTGCTCTTGGAACACTGCTTGGCTGCCATGTAGACACCCAGGCTAGTTGGCTGAAGAATGGGAAGCATAAGTGCCAGTCACCTGTTAACCTGGCCGAGAGCCTAGCAACTGCCAGGCATAAGTGAGGCCATCCTAGATCATCCTGCCACTAGCCAACCCACCAGCAGACTGAAGATGCTTGAGGGAACCCAACCAACGCCGGCAGAAGAATCACCTAGCTAAAACCAGCCCACACTGCTGACCACATTATCATGGCCTATAGTAGTTAGTTTTAAGCAATGACATTTGGGGCGATTTGTTATGCAGCAAAGGATAACTGATGACACATCAAAGGATAACTGATGAAACAACTAAGCTGATTTGGTCACTTTCTTTTAGGGATCCCTTCAATTATAATTTTGTGTCTTAGGCACTCAATCTTCTTTCATGTTTTGTACCATTATTTAATTTTTTGTGTCCTATTTCCCCCCTTGTAAGTTCCTTATGAGGAGACAGTACATTTTATATTTTTAAATCCCATCTATGCACAAAGTAAATACATGATGACTATTTAGGAATTGATGAGTACTTTTCCAGGGCCCAGCCATAAATCATATCAATTAATATTCATCATTTCAACACATATTTTGATTACCGATTTTAAAAGCTTAAAAAAAGGCTGATAAGATGCAAACCATAAAATATAAAATCTAGTTATCTAACTACATAAAGTGCAAAATAATGCATAGCATATTAGTAACCATTTTATTAATCATTTTCAAAAATTACTTCTTGCAGTGAATCTGCATATCAATCAAAGGGCCACAAAGAGACAAGTATATAAGGGCAAAAGTTTAACAGAAGCAAATGTTTGATTTTCATCTGGATATTATTTTTCTCCCAAGACACATATTTCTCCTATGTGGTTTGCAACCCTAATCTGACAGACTTCCAAAAACAAGGCTTCTATTCTAAGGGCAACTCTCTTTTTGCTGTTCAATTAGATTTTGTATTTGTGTTTCTTATAATGGTGCACCTGCTCTTTGGGAGATTTCCTCATTTGACAAGAAATGCCTTAAATCTGGCAAGAAAATGGGCTCCCGGCCTTCTCTGATAATATCAAAGATCATTTGTTTGTATTAGATGTTTGTGTGGGTTTCCTCCTAAGAGCAGTACAGTACTGCTAAAATTTCTTCCAAAACAACAGTGCACACTAAGTTTCTTGGCCTCTTTCTTGTATTTCCACTGTACATCTGTATCAGAACAACTGCCCGAAATTAGCTAAGCTGTAACATAGTAGACAGAACAATTAATTTGATTTAGTCACTACCGTTTGGACATTAACACATGGTAAATGTCAAAATAAATGCGGCATTTCAAATCTACTACCATGTAACCTTTCCTCATGGAATGCTTGCTTGGGAGAAAATGAAGTTTATATTCAAAATTACACCCCTTATTTTTTATATTTTATTTCTAACTGGGATGTACAAAGATCCCGAAGAGAAGCATCATCTTCTTTTTTAATCAAGACCTGGGTGCTCCTACACATTTGATCATGGGCAATCTTCAGTTAATACCGCCTTTGGGAGAGACTTCTGTGATCGGTACCAAAAATATCGCACCTTTTTCAAATAGTTTTATGAACACCTTTATGATGTCTCCATGCACTAACCATGCTGAATGTAATTTAACGTTGAGATGCATCAGAAATACCCAATAGACATTCTCTCCCAGAGAACACATTGGCATACTGCTTTCCTACACCTTGTTCTCTTTGCCTTTTTAAATTTAAATATGTACATATGAACTACAGATTTCAACCCATTCCCAAATGGGATGCCTGCTCCACAATGAAATAGGGTTTTGCCTTCCTGCAGATTCAGCAAGGAAAGTGGTGCTTGGAAATTACGTGTTTAGAGTGACACCTTGGAGAATTGACAGACTCTGCACACATGTAATCCTCATAAACCTCCCCAGACAGCCTTTATTTCATTTTGCAAACTGCACTCTGGCCGGGCTCCACAGCACGTGGTGTGTGGTGAGACTGTCCTGCAGTGGTTCTCCCTTCCTCCAGGCTCTTTGATGGGCACTTGTCAGTAACAGCCAAGAGGACTGGGGCCCAGCCACCAGCAAGTGAAAAATGGACCCGACAGTAAGCTTCCTTAATTAACTTTCCCAAGGAAAGCAATGTTCCCACAGGGGGAAAAAAAAAAAACAAAACCAAAAACACGTTTTCCCCCTCCTAGCGGTCTACTGAAAATGAGCAACAATGCTGTTGCCTTTTTGTTTCCTAAAGACTTTTTTCTCTGCGAGCAGTAGCGTGTTCCTCAAAGAATGCTAGTATTTCCTGTGGAAACTGTATGGCTGCCAGTAATGGCTCATAATTTTCCCTCTTTTCTTTTCGTAAAAATGTAATAAACAAGACGTGGCATTTGACAATAGCCAAAATACCCATTCACCTCACTTAC
Source organism: Pteropus medius (assembly GCF_902729225.1). Classification (NCBI taxonomy): domain Eukaryota; kingdom Metazoa; phylum Chordata; class Mammalia; order Chiroptera; family Pteropodidae; genus Pteropus; species Pteropus medius. The sequence goes on along the minus strand of NW_024352785.1, from coordinate 14,958,592 downwards.
CACCTGCAGATGAAAGTGATTTACAAGGGAAGGCCAAGAGAGAAACATTACAGGCTGAAATTGACACGGACCAGCCCCGGACGCAGGACAGCATCGGCGGGAGGCGGTCGGAGCCCGGGATGGACGGGGCAGCCAGGCAGCCGCGGTGCTGATGAGCGAAGGGCTCCCCCTGGGCGACAACAACCCTAGGTGTCCCTCTTCGGCGTTTATTACTGTGGTTAATACTGTTGCTATTACTGTTATTTCACCCTGCGTTATCTCGGCTCTCAGGAGCCGCGGACCTGCCCATCCTCGCCTCCGATACGGTCCGAGGTAGCAGCAAGAATAAGGAGCACACGAAACGGGCAAATGGGAAGAACAATCCTTTGGAAACCGAGGCGGGGGCTGTTTCTCCCTTCGCGGGAGCGAAGCCGCCGCCGCCGCCGTTACTATAGAGACCTGCCCGCAAACCGTTTCCACAGAGGCGCAGCCGCTGCCGGAGCAGCCCGGACTCGCGGCACAAAGGGGGCGCGGGGGTTGGTGGAGCAGGGGCGACACCGCCGAGGTCGCCGGCTGCAAACTTGGAAAGGCTCGGCCGTCCGCGCCGCCGCCCCCCTGCCGCCTTCCTGCGGCGCCCGCCCTGGACTTGGACTCACCGAGGGCGCCCAGCGCTCCGGCAGCTCCCGAGCGCGGACCGACGGACGGACGGACGGACGGACGGACGGCGGCGGCGGGAGCAGGAACAGCCGCAGCAGGAGCCGGCGAGCGGCGGAGGCGCTGCCGCGGCCCCGCTACGTCACAATGCGGCCGAGCCGGCGGCGCCGCTCCCCGGGTCCCCCAACGGGCGCGCGCGGGCGGGGGCAGCCCGGGGGCGCCGGGCCCCGAGCCCCGAGCCGGCGCCGAGGAACGCGGAGCGCAGCGCTGGGCACGGGCGCGCGGCCGCCTCTGCCCCGGCTGCTGCAGCCGCCGCGCCCTCCAGCTGCCGCGCGCCGGGCGCCCGCTCCCGGCCGGCGAGCCCTGCTCGGCCTGACTGACAGCGCCCCTCCCGCCTCCCGCCCCCCGCCCCCCGCCCCGCCGGCGCCCCCGGCCCGGCCCACGCCCCTCCCTGGTCGCTTCCTCACCCCGAACACCTCCGACCGCCCGCCCGCGCTGATGTAACCTGTTCTTTCTTCTGTACCTTTCGCTCGTTTACCTCAGCTGCTGGCGTCTCTCGGCTGGCTTTTCCTCCCTCCTGCTTTTCCTTCCTCGCTCTCCTCGCCCCATCCTCCCCCACCCCTCTTCGCGGCCTCTCCCCCTGGAAATGAAATCGCCCCTCACCGTGATCCGTGCGTCAATCGCTGCCACCTCATTGGTCCCTAAACCATTCCAAGGTTCCAGTCGAAACCGGGAAGAGAGACTGGAAAAGGGGGGAAACGGAATGTGGGCACTGTCCTGGGAAACTGCTGTGTTTCAGAAGCTTCTGCGGAGTATTTTGCCTTGGCACGGAGTCTTCACCACCCCCCGCCCCCCGGGCTCGCCCACTCCCGAGGACTTCGCCAAGGAGTGAAGGGCAAGGGGGTTCTGCCAGGAAGGTTTTGTGCTCAAGTGTGGGTGGTGGATGAAGGAGACTTTGGCCTGAAATAGTGGCTTTTTAATTCAACAACGTTTAAAACACCAACGGCCCTACAGTATATTTACTTTTAGCGTCTTTTTCTTAATTGGGGCGGGGGCGAGGAGGAGTGCTGCTGAATGAGGCGTCAGCTGGGCAGCAGTGATGACTACCTCTTTCCTTCCTTATTTCCGAAATGAGTTCAGGGAGAGTGGAAGCATTTATGGTAACATTGGCTCATGATCATCTCGCTTTTGCCCTTTGGAAAGCTTTAAATGGTTTTTAAGAAATCTCTTTCCCTGGAGACATGACTTGGAGAAGTTCACTCAGCAAAGCCATTGAGGGCCACACACTTGCTCCAGGATGTGGCTGCTTGCCTGATGTTGCCCCAGAGAAAAATGTGAGGAAGCAAGTTCTGGTCCTCTGTTTAGGGGCATCCTCCTCCTCTTGCCTGTTCCAGATGACAAGAGTGGCACCACAACCCTGGGAAACTCAGCACTATTTGGGTTAGTGAAAATGGGGATGTTATCATGTGTGAGCCTGACATTGAAAACATGTTACGGATTAAAAAGAAGAACCTGGTTGTTTAAAAATTAAGGTTCCCTGGATGAGTGGTGTAATATATTTGCACGGCAGGCAGTTCCTGGAATCCACGGGTTGCTCCTTGGCATTTCAGGAAACAGGCAGTTGTACTATTAGGAGGACATGGCAGGGGCCATTCTTTTCTTGAACCTATTTGGACAAGTACAATACTCACTAGAATTAGGAGTACCTGGAAGGACAGCAGAAGATATTCACATGCTTTAATTCTACTTCCTATTGAGAAACTGACTTTCTCCATTTTTTTTTTGACCTAAAGAGCCAAGAGTATGTTTTGCTGTGTTGTGATTTTTCATGTATAAAATTTTAAGTGCTTACAAGGAAAGCGGCTTCACAATTTAAAAAATACACATTATCCTTAAGTAAATATAAAATCAGATGACATCATGTGGCACTAAAAATACTTGAAAATATTGGGTTTAATTTGTTCACATCTGGTTAAAATAAAAATGCTTTTTATTTATTTATTTATTTTTGCCTAGCATAAACTCTGAGAAAAGCACATCTTGCTTCCATCCGATAGATACGGATAGTATTGATGTCACCCTTGGCATGTTGTATAGGCAACATACTTTCATTTCCATCTTCTTAAATATTTTGACAGCCTCCTTTTTAAAAATCAAATTTTAATTTATTGAGGGAGTAACTTATTGAATTATAAATGGATGTCTCCTTCCAACTGCCCTAAACATAGGCTAGCTCTAACAATGAACCAGGTGTTAACTCAATTTAAATGATTCAACGAGGGGCTCAACTATATTACATGTACAGAAAATGAGTTGTCCCAAGAAAGAAAGTTCTGTTTCTGCATGGCCACAGGAATAGCATGCCATAGTGTAAAAGAGCAGTCTCTGAGATGTTTCAGATATTTTCCCCTGTTTTTTATAGTTCTTTTGTTATGGCTGATTCTGTTTCTAACATGTTTTTGATTACATATTTATCATTGTTTCCATGAGATTATTTTTACACTGTTATTTAAATGCTTATACCACTCTCCTGCATAGGCTGTGAGTTTGTTTTTGCTTGGACTGTTTGTTGGTTTGCTTCTCCTGTGCAAAGTCTTGCCAAATCCTAAACCACAAATTGATTTCCCAAAGTGTGGAAATAGTGAAGTAGTTGGGTTGAAACAGAGCTGCTAGATTTTAGGTTGGATGGCAAGAAAGCCAGCTTCCTCAACATACTGTTGACATTTTACCAAGCTGAAAAGCTGCTCTACCTAGTCCTTCAGTTGCTTCTTAATACCAACCAGTCTCTCATACTCAGTTTTCTAATCAAGCAGCTGCCTCTATAGGCTACTTAGTACCAATGGAACAAATGGCTTAGCAGCCACAGCCATGGAACCATTTACCCCCTTTTAGAATACTCCCCACATGCCTGCAACAATATTTTTTATTTACAATAAAATATTCAACTCTATATTAAAGATTCAGATTGTTTATGCTCATTGAAGAAAGTACTGTTTGAGATCCTTTCTGATTTCTGGTTATGAACCACAATTCGGTTGGGCCAGTCTATTTTATTCTGGAGTCAAGTTTATCTCCTTTGCTTGTGCAGGTGTATGTAAGTAATTTTAAGGTTTTTTTTTTTTTTTTTTAATCAAGAATCAGATCACATTTCTAATGTAAATGTGATTGTATTGGTCAGGATAGTAAGCGTACAATAACAACCCAAATTTCCATAGATTAATAAAAAAAATATATATCTTGCTCTCACTCTATGACAATTCCAGATCACCAGCATCCCTGCTTCATGTCTTTTTCATTTTAACCCTCCACCCTAATGGAGCAACCACTAACAGCACTATTACTGGTCACTCTAGTGAGGAAAAGAGAATTCTGGAGAATTTTATGCCAGGAATTAAATGCTCCTGGTCAGAAATGATGCATGTCACTTCTGCTCACAACTCATTGGCCAGTCAGGTGGCTCCACCAGTCACAAGAGGACAAAGAAGTGCATCCTACAGTATATCCAGAATATTTGGTAAATACAGGATAAGACAGTATGAACATATTACACTTCACTGTAGATCTTGTAAAAACAGAGAAAATTCCCCATGTATTTTACATAAAAAGCCATAGTATGGAAATAGATGCCAAATAGAAGTATGAATTCTATAGCGGTTTTATGTTCCGAAATAAGCACAAAAACAAGAGTAAAGAAATGTGACTGACAAAGAACAATTAGGAACCCGGTTTTTGAACATTTTCGAGTTTCACAAAGAAAGGAGTGATTAGAAAAACACGTAGTTTTACCCAGTTTTCCATTTGCTTATGGGACATGATCACATGTTCTCCCTGCCTCCTTTTCCCTGTGCACACCTCCCTTATCTTCGATTTCTCCTTTAGACAGTGCTCATCTTGGCACACCCATGTGTCCTTTTGAGCCTGAGCTGAGTGTGACTAGGAATTTAGTATTCCTCTACTGACCTTTTTTCTCGGTGGTCATTTCTTCACTTTCCAATGATTTTTTTTTTTCCATTAATATTTCTTCTTTTCTCTCTTCTTCAGGCAAGTTTTAGCCTTTTACTCCAACTTGGCACTTCTAATAAAGTTAGAATTGGGGAGGGAGATAAAATTCAAGCCCAGCAGCTTAGCTGCTTTTAATATAGCAGCTTTAATAAAAGATTTGTTATAGAAAGAATTTAATAGATTATTAATCATATTCACCTAGATTATCCTGAGATTTTAATTAATCCAATTACTGTGCTTATTCTTACAGATTATTAGAAGTTTTGTTTTTGGTATTTTTAAATGGAAACAATTAGACCATGTGCAAAAATATCATCAGATAAATGAGTGTCTTGACATGTGTTCTGAGGCAGACTGGGGGCAAAAATACAAAGTGACTACCCATGAGGGGCTAAGGGTTTTTTGGTAAATCAGCTGATTTGGGGCCATGATCTTTTCTCCTGTGCTCCTCTTCCATAAAGAGTTTCCCGCAGACAGTACATTACATCTGTAAAGCTGCTAGAATACCTAAAGGAACTCTGGATTCAAACTCTATTGAGGCCAGCAATGTATAAGTTTCATGGCTGGGATTAACTACACTTACTTTAACCTAATAGCCAGAGTTTTTCAGGTTAGCACTTAATTCTACCTGAGGTTGACTTGGGCTCACTCTTCACCTTGGCCCTGAGAGACTGTCTGCCCATTTTTAGTAAGCTTCATTCATAAACCTTCGGTTTTGATTTAAAAGTGATATTTCTGCTGCAACCTGAGCCTATCAGGTTGGTCCCTTTTTCCCGGGATTTTACCTACATAATCTTTAACAGGTCACTTTTTCCTGGATACTTTTTATGAAAAGCCTTTTCCCTACCAGGGTGGCTTGTTGCCTTCCAATCTATTTAAATCGTTTCCCCTTGGGTCATATCACATTTCTCTGTTTGTACACTGATGCCTCCAATCTGAATCAGTTTGCCATTGACCATGGTGAAATCTGCCTGAGCCCTGTGCTCCTAGAAATCACAATGGTTGAAAAAATACCCCCACCGTTTTGTGTTCCTATAAATGGCTTACCACAAAGAGCCACCTCCCCATATGACTGATAAAACTCGAGGTCCACTCTTTCTCATGACTTCATAAGATTCACAGATGACTCTCTTGTTTACCTATGACAAGGCCAAACAGAGATAATTCCTTTTCTGCCTGAACGTGCTGACAAGACCAGGCACAGACCCTGTAACTTCCCATTCTTTGTCTCATGAATGAATAGCTTAAATTAGAACTGTTTGTCCCTCTGAAACTTGTCAGATGCAAAGAAAAACATTTCCTGTTCAGCTAACCTAGAATTCCCCTGATTGCAAAACAATCTCAATTGTAGGTCTCCCCACCTGTAACTTGTCTATTCCTCACTATAAGTCTAACACAAAATCACCCTGCAGAAACACTGTGATATTTGATTTAGGGTGATCTTCCTATTGCAAGAGCCTGAATAAAATCAGTCTTACTTGTCTAGTTTTTGTCTTTAGTACATCCTTTCCCCCTTTGGATTCTAGTCTCTTTTTTTTCACCTTCATTAATAACTACCCTAGTCGCTGATGTGATTTGATGCCACAGATCTGTTATTTAACCATTAAACGGTTATTTCTAAGCACGTTTTTACATCTAACATTTTTGTCTGTAAGAGAAATACCTAACACTCCACAATAACTGAGGGGTGTTTGAAATCCTTCAAATTGCACAGCGTCATTATTCAACTTTTTCTTAGTTTTGTTTTCCTACTGGTGAAATAAATAGACCTCCTACATCAGAGTATCAACTTAGGGATAAATAAAAATGCTATACAATTGTTAAATAGTCAGCATACATGCTTTCATAGCATGACAGTGTATAGAACAATATCTTAGATATTAAATACTCGACCAGATTCTCTATGCTATACCATGAGATTAATATATTTTCCAGAGCTTTCAAGTTAGTAATTTGCCTGCTGGGTTATGCTACTTTCCAACCTGGGCCAATACGACAGATAAATAATTTCTAAGATGGAGGCCCAGGGTGGGTGTTTTCAACAATTGATAAATCCCAAAGATTAAAGACTTCTTAGGAAAGGAGTAGGGTAAAGAAAGGGGAAAGGGGGGAGGGAGAGAGATAGAAAGGGAGAGAAAGAGGGAGGAAGGGAGAGAAAGGAGACAGAAAATTCATTTAAGATAAAAAAACTATGGCAGGGAGGTCTTGTGAAATTCATATTCTGTAAACATGGAGTATTCGTAGTCCAGGGCACATTTAGACACTAGGGATTTCACACGTGTGCATAAACACAGATTAAATCTCTAACTGGAGGTTTTGGTATCCGAAATGAATTTGATTAGGCTGTTTTTAAAAGGAATGCAGGTCAGCTGAGTGTGGTTAAATGATTTGAGGAGGAATGCAGGTCAACTTCCGAACACCAGGCCACATTCACATGGACCTGCTACAGTTGCAGAATATGAAGAGGGCATTCTATTGATTACTTGTCAATTGTAACCACATTGTATATTTAAATGTATCTGGTCCTATGGGTAACTACAAAGTCTCTTTTCTTCATTTTGATAATAATTTTACTATAGCATATAATCTGTATTTTAAATGTTACTATAATAGATATCCACTTGGATTCAGGGTTTCTGTTGTCTTTACAAGTAATTTACCTTTAACACACCCATTCTACTTTAAGACTAAAAACATATATTTCAAGATGATTGAATAGGTCTACACATGATGCCCATGGCTATGAAATTGAATAAAGGGATTCAGAGCCTATGGGGATTAAAGCTATAAAGGACCAGTCTCTGGCTTTATCTCTAAGGAGCTTCTAATGAGTTAATAAAGTAGCAGAAGAAAGTTGACAGTGAATGGAATGCATAAGTAATTATAATTCCCACTGTTTCAAACCAGAATAAATCCCATTTCCAAACAGCTTTAGGGAAGAAAGACTAGTTCTGAAAATGAAGTAAGGTTTTCAGTCTGTTCTTAGATATGACTGTCTTATGAGTTTGACTTCCTCAAATTTATAGCTTCTATTTTCCAATTCCTTGGCCTGGGGACATATGGTCATTTTTAAAAGAAAACAAGGAAATAAAAGCTAAAAAGATATTGAACTGAATGAGAAAAGCTGATGGTTGATGAAAAATCATTCCTTATAAATCGTAGGAAATATTTTAAAGATGTATTGTGCGAAGAATAGAGAAAGATGTAACTGTTGATAGACTAAGTGCTTTCAAATGCGAGGTCCAAGGTCATCCTGTAGTGTAGAAGTTAAAGCTCACTGATCTGGGTGTCTGACTTTCTGGATTCAAATCCTAGCTTCACTTTTTACCCTCTTCAAAGTTATTTAATGTGCTCAGGTCTTAGTTTCCATAACTACAAAGTGAGGTTATTAATAATGCCTACTTCAAAGGATTGTTATGAGAATTATATAAGCTAATATTGTAAGATAATTTAAAATTGAACACATTAAGGGTATTAATAAGTATTTGCCGAACAAATGGACTCTGGAAAGCCAATGGCGCCTGGGTTAATTCATTGGCAATACGGACTCTGGAGCTGGGTTTTGAGCTGCCTAGCTAGCTGTAAATATCTCTATTTCTCCACTTGTATCATGGCATTAAATAGCCCTGGAATTCTTTGTTCCTTAAACCACAATAATAGTACATCTTGGATTCCGATGTGGTATGTGTATACTTGCCCACAACCCTACTTTTATTGTAATCACTTAGATTATATGAAATGTTATTTGGAAAACCTTTCAGTTCACGTTTATGTAGCGTGTTGGTTCTCTGGAATTTTAAGATTTTAAAAAATCTAGATCCTCTAATTTGATATTTAACTTTGATTTGTAAACAGCATTTAACTTTCGACCCAGACCTCCAATGGTGATTTGATTAACAATTCAGGAACAAATGAAGTATTTTTAAAAATGAAATATCTTTAGTAAGAGGAGTATCATCAGCATTTTTAACTCTAGGGCTCTCAATATGATTTTGATATGCTTACAATTAATCTCATATAAATGAAAAAATACAGTTCTTGGAAAAATACAAAGTACTTTGTTATGCATTTTATTTAGCAAATATTTTTGAGCACCTGCTGCATACTGGACATTATACTAGTCATTTAAGATATTGGGGGTGGACAGAACAGCCATACCAGACTACCCTATAAGCAAGTATGTTTCAGTGTTGCTAAGAGCTATGAAGTCAAAAAACAGATTGCTATGGAAAAAATACAAAGAGAGGATCTAATAAAATATTGAGTGGTCAGGGAATATTTGGTTTGAAGAATGAGAGAAGAGTTCCAGGCAGAAGACCCAGCTTGGACACTGAGTATCCATCTACCTACCACTCAGACACCAAGACTGTTCAGAGTAGTTCTCAAATAACTAAGTGATTTAGGGAGGGTTATATGCAATCTGCCTCTTGGACTGGCACCACACACATATGAAAACAAAAACAATCAAAACACCATTAACCACACATTCAGGAAACACAGTGAAAATGTTGACACATTAAAGTGCTTGTAAAGCATCCATGAGAAACATATCACCGTATAGTGCTTACCCCTAAGCAGCGAGTCTTCAGAGAATGTAGAAACTGCTACATCATCATGTAAGGATCAAAGCACTGATGTTAGAAATGTGTAGCTGAGGTGGCAAGGAGATTAATTGTTCCAAAACCTTGGAGAATTGAGTCTAAAACACAAAGTACATTTAAGAGCAAATTAGGTAGCAGGAGATCATGAAGGTGATGAAAATGTCTATGAGCATCATAAATAGTCAGATAGGATGGAAAATTTTTGTTATCTAATATGGAATTTAACTTAAGAATTGTGACCTATAAATTTGAAGCACTTCTCTTCAGCTCTAACTTTACACATTTTTCTAAAAATCTGTCATGACTTTGGCAATGGCATTTAGTAGCTAGATTGACTAGGGGAAAAGAACTTGGAATCTTGGTACAGATTTGAGGAAACAAGGATATTTGAAAAAAAATTCTATTGTTCATAGCATCCTGAACTACTCAGAACTACATAATAGTATATAAAAGCATAACAAGTCCACAGTCAATAATTTAAGTCTATCCTACAGGGTCTGTCTAGGGCTTCACTGTTCAATTCAGGAGCCACTAGCCACAGATAGTTATTGAGCATCTGAACAGTGGCTGGTCCAAATTCAGATGTGCTGTAAGTATAATGTATACGACATTGTACTTCAAAGTCTGAATACAGAAAATCAATGTAAAGTGTCTCATTAATAATAAAGATATTTATCTTCAATGTCTGGATATTGGGGTTAAATAAAATATTAAAAATTAATGTCACCTATACTTTCTTTTTTATCCACTACTTCAAAACTTAAAACCACATATTTCACTTGTATTATATTTCTATTAGACAGCTCTGTTCTAGGGAATGTGAAAAATCACCTGTGTCATAAATGGTCCCTAAACATCCATCCTAAACAATTCTGTCAAAATGGATGGCAGTGATGTCAGAGGAAAAATAGGTGGCTAACTAGCTACAGGTTTAGGTGGAAGGTAACAGATGGATGTGACAGTTACATGGTCCTGGAAAAATTGATGCTTGGTGGAAAACTCACTGATAAGTGGAAGGAAATTACTGATGTGCTTGGTAGATGTTTCCAAAGGAAGAAACTGGGAGAAAAAAAACAAAATAAAACAAATAAGAAAAACCTCATTACTTTGTTTTTGTGCCTAGTGACTGAGAGGCTGCAGAATATATTGTCTTTCAGATTGCTTGTGCTTTTTTAAACAGGAATGCATGCATGATGATCTAAACCTTTACCCAACCTCTCTCTCCCTCGCTCTAATCAACAACAAAACAAGCAGAAAAAATACCTTAACAATAGGGGACTAAGGCATCCAGTGTGTATTCTCCACACTTTATGACAATAACCCCATTCCATGTAGACTGTGCAACAGACGTTGAGGATGCTTAGCATGAGCTGAGAACAGAGAAAAAAATTATTATATCTTCATACTTGGCTGGAGGAAAAATCTTTTCCCTTGAAAAGATCTGTGTAAATGTATATGCCCTTAGCAAACTAGCTAATATGTCAGGCTTCAAAGTGACCAGACTATACACTTACTGTTTTACTAATCCTCCGGCTTCTCCTGTTTTGAAATGGTTACAGAAAAGTTCATTTTGGAATATTTTGCCCTTGGCTTTAACACTTGGCAGAGGAGTGCACTGTCCTCTGTTCTTCCTTGTGTTAGTTATAAAGCTGTTTGTCATCTCTAGTATCCGGAACACCTGCTTTTTTTAGAGGACTGCTGGCTCAGGGAAAAGAACATAAGTTATTTTTATGCAATAACTTGCCAGCTCAAGACTTTAAAAAATCCTATCTGAAACAGTGCATTTTCTTTCCCCTTAATCAAATAAGGTATTTTAAAAATCAGAATTTTTTTTATTTTACCAGTGTTTCCTTTTGAGATAAATCACTGGAAGGCAAGTGACAGGACAGTTGGGCAAACCAAAGAAAGAACCTTTTCCTTGTAACCAGATACACAAGGGAAGAAAAACACAGGCAATCACAACTTACCACCAGTGAAAGATTTTTAAAAGAACTTTCAGAAACCTAAGGAGGGCACACTTTCAAGAATTTAGAAAGACCAAGAAGATGAGGGAGGCTCTGTTACTTCTTCATATGGAATGTGACACATTTTAAATCCCGTGTTTAGTATACACGTCATTTTTGCCTACTTAGCAGACCTTCTGCCTTCTTGTAACAGATACTATCTTTTCTTTTTGGAAACTCCCTTTTCTCAGCTGAAAGATTTATCATTTGACCTGCCTCCCTTGCCATAGGGAGGGGCACATGACCAAGACTAGCCAATCAGAGTCTCTCACCCTCTTGGCCATAGTGATTGCACAAGGAAGGGGCGACTGGTTTGGCCAATTGAAATAGAGGCATTCTTTCTTGTTCTCTTAGGATTATTACCTCTGAGAGTGATGTAAGTCTAGGGCAGCTATGTGTGCCATCTTTGCTATCCTGAGGGGATATGAAGCCTGATTGAAAATGAAGCCAATATAAAGAAAAACAGTACTGAACGGAAAGAAAACAGTACAGAAAGAAAATCTTGATGAGAACATTTACGCTCCCAGATTTCTTACTCAATCACAAAATTTCCACTCAGCTTCCCTTTTCAGCAGAAGCTAGTATAGGCTAGGTTTCTGTTTCTTGTAACAGAAGACTCATAACCAATACACTATGTTTACGTGCAAATAAACACTGTGTGGAAAAAAAAAAAGAGACAGGAAGAGGGGAAAAAAAGAGTAATAACAGCCTCCCAAATTAAGGAGAAAGAAAATTGGAAATAGATCATTTCTCTTCCTTTTCTTCAAAGTGCTAGCAGAAATTATACACACATACAAACACACACACACACACACACACACATACACACAAATATACACATGGAAATTCTAAAGAGAATATCAATCTTCATTTACTCATTAGAATTGGACACAAATTTAAAAATTGTGATAAAATTAACTGTTTCTAGCATAGGTATAGTGTATGCAAAGGTACAAATTTTTGAACCATACCTCTCAGTTCTTTTCATATTGTTTTTTCCTATTTCCTTCTTTTTTAAACAAAAAATTAATTGTTTTAAAATATTAACAAACCAATGTATACGCATTCAAAAATATATATAAGTAAAGCAGTCAATTCACTAAAAAATAAAAATTCAAACCTATTACTTTCAAACCTATTCTTCAAGTATATACTTGAGTATATTCTTCCAGATCCTTTTCCTTGCATATGTAAAAAAAAAATCTTTCTTTTTTAACAAAAAGTTGAATTAAAGTATACCTTGTACCCAATATAATTCTTTTTTAACAATTAAAAGCATTTATGGACATGTTTTGGGGCAAAAACATATAGGTCTACCTAATTTTGTTTAATGGCTGGCTAATATTTCAATGTATTGAAGGACATTTAGTTTGTCTCCACTTTTTTGTTTTCTTTCGCTTATGCTATTAGAACCAACGACATAACAACCTCGATATAGTATACTCTTCCCCCTTTTAAAATTATGATTACTTTTATTCTATTTGAAGCAATTTTCTAATCACAAACTATGAACAATAGGTCAGGACGACGGTCAGACAAAATCTCCATCTTGCACACATTGTATTTACTGGGTCTGATGAAACAGGCAGCAGCAAGGTGTAGTTTGAAGTGTGACACAAGATGAAACATGAATATAAACAATCTGCCCCAGGATTGGTGCAATCTGCACCCACAATCACACATGCGTAGTTGCATTCCCTTGTGTTGTGCATCACATTCAAGTCATGCTCCAGGCTTACAGGTCTTGGCAGATGACTGACCTCTTAACCTACATCTCTGCCATTTTTATTGTCAGCTTCTATCAGTTACCACACAAGACAGTTAATAAAACAGTTCTTAACCCGCAGGCAGATTTCTGCTGTCCATTTGTCTAGACCAAGAGGCTTACAAGCACCTCTAATTCTGAACTCTGTGGAGGCGTTTGAGTCCTGGTAGGTTTGACAATACAATCCCTTCTCTTTAATCAGCCCAGTGGACAGGTTCATTTTTTTTTTTTACCTTCTGCTTTGAATTCATTTCCAAGGAAAATTTTAGAGTTTTAAAAATAGTTTAGTTCTTTCTTTTTCCTTTGGTATCATTATTAAACCTGCAGTAATATCAGCCCATTTTGGGGGGTCGGCAAAGTGGGGATGCGAGGTAGTTTATGACACTTCAGGTTAATGAAGCCTGACCACTGACTGGTAATATTTTCCTCTACCTTCTCAAGGCAAGAAAACTTGAAAAAACAAACCTTTCCTGTGGTGGTTTATCACCTGGCTTAATTTTCTTTTCACTAGCATTTTTATGTTTGAAAGCAATGAGATGAAACGTGCTGACTAATGTGCAGTCCTTATTCTCAGATAACCTAAGCAGCGCAGGATGTGCAGGTGCCTTGCCTGTGACCCCAAGAGGCAGCAGGGTCAACTTTCACTTGTTTTATTGTTTGCTTCAGTTTCATTTAAAGAGTAAGAAAATAACATGAGATGATTTTGTGATCTCCAATTGTAGCAGATTATTTGGCCCCAAAACTCTAGTCAATTAAAACAGCAAGACTGGCATCTTTCCTGACAAGGAAGATGGATTCCTGATGGCTGATTTGTGTTCAATACTAAAATACAGGAGAGTGTCTGAAGCCCAAGGCAACTAGACTTCTGGGACCTCTTTTGTTTTACTTTGTTTGGCAGTCATCCATGAGTCATAAATGAATGCCATCAAAGCGGGGTTCCTTCCTTACTCAAGGCCAGTGACTGACTGAAAAATTATGAGGTAGGCAAAGTTTATGTTCGATACCAACCAACTCACTTTTCAACTGCTGTCTATCTCTCAAAATAGGCCCCGACTTCCTTCACCTCTAGAAATCTACTAGCAGGCTGCCCGGGATCCCACTTTGTTCTTAGATCCGGGCTGTATACCACCTCTCAGACTTTTCTGTTTCCATCCAACACTTGCCACCAACATATACTCGTTTTGCATCCCACTGCCTCTGGATCCTGCTATGATCTAGAGTGAAGCTGATGAAACTGTACAAGTGAAGGCCACTACATCTCTTGGGTAATATGTGCAGTTAAGAGACTCCTCCTGAATCTGGTTAGGAGTTTCTTTATGCAAAAGGAATGAATATTATAGTGGGGCATTAAAGCACTTTCTTGTGGGAAGTGTTTAGTGACAGAGTTACTTTTAGAAACACCCCAAAGCACATCGTGAGTCAGCCCCCTACCACACCAACTTAGCCTGGCTTTCTGCCTTCTGCCGTTTGACCTGAAACTTCAAGGAATATCCTACCAGAGCTGCAACTATAACTTAGCAGTCCCTAGATCTTCTCCCCACAGCAGGAGAAGAGAGCTCTGCCTCTTGATATTCTATAAGAGAGGTAGTGAATGATCTTGTTGTTTGAAATGTGTGGGTTTCACTGATAACTTTTCTCAAACTTATATCTCACCTGCTCATGGCTAACCTGCCCTTGTCTTTTAGAGGACACATGGGCGACTAGGTGTGCTAACTGCTTCTGCAGAATCCCATTTAAATGTTATATTCAACAAGAGAGCACAAAAGAAACACATGTTGTGTCCAATTAGGATGAAGAAGACAGTATTGTTTCAGCTGAATACGACATTCAGTTATCACTTTGTCTGTCTCTTGTCTTTTCAACTCAATCCCATCTTTTCTGATACCTTCAAATTTCCTGTTCCATATTATGATTGTTGTTTTCCTTAAATAGTATAGACTCTACATAGTATTTCAATTTTGTTTTTTAAGCAGCAACTAAAAATGCAGCATGTGACATAAGTAAATTTTGATTAAGATCATAGGGAAAAGAAGTTAATCTAATGAAGGTCATTTATTTCTCTATATTTTTAAAATATAAGTAAAAATTCATTTCACAGACTGCAATGTTTCCTCTAAATATTTCCCTAAATTCAATTGATTATTCTCTAGTGAATCATTCTAGTTCCATTGTGTCTTTTTAGAAGGTAGTTTGGAATCACCGACAAATATTTTATTTCCCGAAATAGATTTTCATGGCTACATAACCATTTTGGACATAGTTATATCTAAATACAGTACTTTCTAATTTCTCCATAGGGGAAGACCCTTGTTCAATTTACTTAACTTTAGCATAACATAAAGAAAAATTTATTTACTTTTTACTCAATTAAATATGTTCACATTTAAAAGAGAAAAATTACACAGTAGGGGGAGACTTCACATCTCAAAAAATATAATGAAAATGAGATAGCAGTTAAATCCCTAATCAGGAGATCTTAATGTTGGCGACAGGACATTAGGACCAAGCTAATTGGCAATGTAAGGAAGACCAAGGGCAAGGAGATATCCAAATCAATAGAGCAAACAACTGGCTGACAGTGGATAGATAAGAGAAACTTATTTCTATATAACTGTCTGAAAGCTGTATTTCCCCCTGGCTCTCAGTCTGGGAAAAGCTGAATACATAATGTGAAGTGGCGAGTAGGGGATAAATCCAAGGATTTCAGGCTTTCGATTTGGGACTTTGCCACAGTCCTAAATCATCTCTATGGCCTCAACTCATCCTGCCCTCCTTTCTCTTCAAACCGTCTGTAGAGGCAATAAAAATACCTGTCATTTTAGCATTTTGAGGCAAAGGCTTAGGAAAAAGGCAGAATTCTTTTCAAGATTTTTTTTTAATACCCTAAAAGCTTGGGGGTCTGTTTGACTATGAAAGTTGAGACCTTCCCTCTTCTACCACCAAACCTAAAAGAATTCCCCACCCTATGATGTAATTACTATCTATTAGCCACAACACATTCAGTAGACTTCTATCTTGAGTCAATAGTACTCTTGCAAGTGAACCAAAAAAAATAAAAAGAATTTTTTTTTGCAGCTGCTATGTTGCCCAGTGCCAGGAATACCATTAATCCTAGGTGTGCTCCAGAGGACACCATTTGCAAATACTATAAAGTGAGTAGCACCTCCTAGCTTTGTACAGCAAGGTAGCCCTCAGTGCTGTCCAGAGTTGGGGGAGGGAACATGGAAGGAATTAGGCTACCCCATAGGCACAGAAATTCAGAGAAAGAGATAAGCCAAGAAAACAAATCCTTTTGAGAAATCTGTGAAAATATGGGGAGGGGAACTGGGATTTAGGGTATTGACTGAATTTCTTTGGATGTTAAAGAAAAGGGTGGCTCCAGAAGGCTGGAAGCTATCCTAGGGCAGACGTTTTAAATGTCTCCACAAACGCACATCCTCCTGCATTTCCTGTCAAAATGGATCACAGGTCTGTGATCCTTCTAGCAGAGCCTATCTAGAATGAGGGGACTCAGCTTCTGTGATATAGGGAGGGAAATCAAGAGACTGTCTAAGAAGAGTTGCCAGTGAATCTTGTTTTCCTTAAGTTCTTCTCTTTCATTAATCTCAGCATGTTTCAAAAGCTAAAGAGTGGGTTCTTCTACCCAAGAACACAAGTCCCAGAATCGAACACTGTACAGAGTTCATTCAAATCGTGTGAAATAAATTTTAGTTAAATATTTACACTCTTAGAAAAGGGTTGAGAAATTAGGTGGAAAAGTCAGTCTGAGATACTTGGGCTTTGGTTTTATAAAGGCAAGTGCTTTTTTCTTTCTTTCTAGCATAATTTTTCAAAAACAGTTCAGTGTTTTGTTTCTTACAAGCAAAACTGTTGACCCTGAAAACACAGGATAATCAGAAAGAAAAATCACTGAACAATAAAGGTGATGGACTTGGTATTCAGCTGGAATGAAACATTCTGACCTCCTTTGCCCTACAGGGAGGCCCTCCCTATTTCAATAAAAGAAAATAAGTCTTTTTTTATTTTAGCTTAAAAGATTGAAATTAGCTAATGTGTATCTGACTTAAAATATTTTGCATGTAAAACAGCCAAGTCAGAGAAAGTCTCGTTCAGCTGCAAGAACCATGTGACACCTAAAAAGCAAGCATTTCGGAGGGGAAGTTTATCATGGCGAGCCAAATAAGAAGCAGCTGGGGCTCCAGCATTCCTCTCTATCCCAGACACTCCAAAACTGGGAACTGAAGTGCCAGCTTTATGTGTATGCTGCAAGAGCTTATCTTTAAATAGTCTTTCTGTTAAATTCATCCTTCATCTATTAATAGGAATGTCCCCCTCTGCCTCCTAGCCCAGGAAAATACAAAAAGGGTCTAAATCTCAAAGGAATAGTGGAGAATCTTATTTTCTTGTGCTTTAACGATTAGGTGCCATGAAGAAGTGTCAATCCATAAACTGTGAAAATACAAATCTGCCATGTTGGAAAAGAAACTAGGCAGTTCAAAAACAAATGCCTTGGAAACAGGCAAAGCGCTTGGTGGAAGGATTTTACCACAAGGCAAAATATCTGGAAACTTACATTAGGAGCTCATCTCCAGTAGTACCAGGAAATAAATGAAAGGCCAAACCTGACTTAAGCTTAAGAAAGCTCGCAGGTCCAAGAAAATGGGAAGACATTGTCACATTTGACCCTAACTATTAGTATCGGCTGTCACAGCACAGATGTATCAGCTGGTTGCCAACTTTCCATGCTGTGTAGTTTGAATGGAAGTCAGCGCAGGGCCAGAGGACTAGAGGTGCAGTTCACAAAGAGTGCATTTTTATCCCATTTGCTGTTGCTCAGTAATAGCAACATTGTGGCATCACGTGACAGCAAACTGTCTCAGGCTTTCTAAAATACTGCACATGGCCTGGCTACCCCCTGCAAGGGAGGACCTTTGCATATGTAACCTGTGTGAGTTATCGCAGGCAGATGCAAAGAACAGCTTGGGGGCTTTGCCATTTGCATTGATAGTGTACAACCTACGAAGAAAAATTAGTGCTCAGTGGTGTCTACCCTCACCCCGCTCCAACTCACAAGCACCACATGGCCAGACTTACTGCACTGCATGGTCATGTATATCAGAAAAGACTGGCTCTTCCTGCTGGGGGAGTGAGTGGTGTGACCTGACCTTTGTGAGCAACAAGTACTCTAGGCTTGCGTCATGCCCCATCAGCCTTACGAGACCTCTGCGACTACCCAGCACAGCGATGGTTAGAATCGCCCACCAGCTCAGGGTGTTCCAGACCAGCCCAGACCCACAGGGGACCTGTACCCACTTTTCAAGGTGATCACGGTCCTCCTGTACACAGTCAGAAAGGTCTGAGTCACTCTGCGGTTTGCAGATCTATGTCTTGGGGTGGGGAAGGAGATAACAGCAGCTGCTGTCAGCATTGGGGCCATGTGGTACCACCCCAAATACCTGCTCATTCAGAGATGGCTCTTTGCTACATATCCTGGGAAATTCATGTTCTCCTCAACCTGCCAAACTATTCGAGTCCTGACATTACTCCAGTGATGGATGGCCTGGGTTATGAGTCTACCTGACCAAAACACATTTTGCAAAGCCAAATATTTCCATCAGTACAAAATAAACACGCTTGCCAAAAACTACAAACCCGCAATTCCAATCTGTTAACACTTGTAAAAGATAAAGATACAGAACAATTGGTTTTCTTGGATTCTTTAGTCTCCTGTGTTACCTTTACTATTGTTTTTAACTACTTTTCGGTTCCTAATTGGACACCAATGTATCATAGATTTTAAGAGAAAATCTAAGTGTCAGGATAAAGAGTTACCAATCTGGTCCCGAGAGCGATTGTCAGGCATGTTAGTGTGGAGTGATTTGTTCGATGTAGAACAATTCATAATTTGGAACTGATGCTTTAAAACTTTGTACTCAATAATACTCAAATAGCTATGCATGCTTTAAAATCACTGTAATGACAGCTTTCCAAGAAATATACAGGCTTTACGTGTTTCTGCATTAAGTACTACCTAAGGAAGAAATTTCTGATCTCATACTCATGACGTAATGTATATCAGAGGCCAGTTTATTCAGGTGAGTGAACTAGACCTTCACTTGAAGAAAACTCATTCTGGATATTTTTGCGTGGTATCTGGTATTTGACATCACATCAGCTTATAAACTATTGTTTTCTTTGGGGATTCTTCATCTCGGGACTGATTACTTGGGAAAATATGCAGCCATTTTTTATTCTGAGAGTTTAGGCATTTTGTTTATAAGGTTAACATGAAATCTGCTCATCAGAGTTGAGGGTAAGCTCCATGGGGCAATGTGGTAATTAAATTTTTCTGTGAAGTTGTGGGTTCTTAGATGGCATGTCTCCCAAGAAGTTCAGTCCTGCAATCTTATGATTACAAGAGTTTGCTTTGTGATCATCAAATGGGTAGGGGTGTGTGTGTGTGTAAGAAAATGACTCTCAAGCTTCCTATCTACATGGCTGTTTGAAATACAGCTCATCAGTCCAAATTAAAAACGTTCTTTGTTGAGCTAAATATATTTCTTTTTTTTTTAATGTGCTGATTGAAATAGGTCTGTTTTATGAATCCACAATATCTCCATGGAATTAGAATGTAGGAGGAGCAGGAAGGGGTGTGAAGAGATTTTTTTGTGTTCACATTTCAAGAACTTACATATATGTTATTTTTAATATGTCACCTCTTAGTCAAATTAGAGGTGGAGCCAACTATTTTAATGTTTAAATTTTTTTCAAGATCAAAACCTGAAGTTTTAAAAATTATCTGAAGAAATTAATAAGTCATATTTCAGACTTGATTAACACTCACAATCAAACCAAACATTGCTTTACAAATGTAGGGCTCATTCAGTTAGATTTAGCTACCTTTGACTAAGATGAAAATCACTTTCTAGTTACCGGAAGTGGTTCGTAGAGTTTTAAAGAAATTTAAGATTAGTTTTCCAATAGTTCATATATGGTATGATCTCCTCTTTATTTACTCCTTCTCTCCTCTGGATTCTAACGCATACATACGCACTTGCTAAGGTGTCCAGATTCTGGGGGAACAGGGAAAGAGAAAGTTTAAATTTGTGAGTAGACACTTTGCCTGGCATCAAGACGTTACTAAGCATCTAATATGAAAATGTATTGATGAGCATCAAAAAGGAAGTCCCCAATTAACTGATATATAAGTGAAAAAGTCCCAGCACCTCTCTTCAACTCTTTAGAGGATTAATGGTAGATAACAGCCACAAATTTAGAGAAATTTACATCTGATATATCCTCACACTGACTTCAGTAAAGATCTGCTCCTAGTCACACTGCCCTCAGATGATGAGCATTAATTTCTCTTTTTCTTTAGGCACCATCAGGAAATCCTAAGCATCCCTAATACTTTAGTGCTGTCATCCTTAAATTCTAGTCCTCAACAGAATTCATGCTTGTAAATGGTTTCCTATCTAACTGCTACCTTTTGTGTCAACATTCTCTTATTCTATTTTCACTGTCAATAATACTTACATATATATACTTCAGATATTTATAGTTTCCTAATTTCTGTAAAGTTTATTTAATTGATAAGGAAATATGTATCACTAAAAAATTTACTGGATGGCTAAAGAAATTTCTTTGCAAAGTAGTCACTGGCCAATTCCTGGGAATCTAAGCAAGCTTGATGGCCTTCCTGAAATCCTATCACCTTGCTGAGCTTATTAGTTTCAGCAGTATTTTTTGTGGATTCCTTAGAATTTTCTACACAGTCATGTCATCCGCAAAGAGGGACAGTTTTATTTATTCCATTGCAACATGTATGTGTTTAATATTTTTCTTTTCCTCCCTCCCTTCCTTCTTTCTTTCCCTCCTTCTTTCCTTTTTATCTCATTCAGTGGCTAGAATGTCTATGTTGAATAAGAATGGTGAGCCGACATCCTTTTGCCATTAAGTATGGTATTAGCAATAGGTATTTTGTAGATGCCTTTTATCAAGTTGAAGCAATTGTCCCTCTATTCACAGTTTACTGAGGGTTTTTTTATTATGATTGGGTATTGGATTTTGTCAAATGCTTTTTCTGCATTAGTTGATATGATTATATGATCTTTCTTCTTTAGCCTGTTGATATGGTGGATTGATTGATTTTCACATGTTGAACCAGCCTTGCATACTGGAATAAATCTCACTTGGTCACGGTATATAATTATTTTTGTACATTGCTGGATTTGATTTGCTTATATTTTGTTGATGATTTCTGCATCTAAGTTCATGAGAGATATTGGCCTATAGTTTTCTTTTCCTGTATTGCCTTTATCTGATTTTGGCATCAGGATGGTATTAGCCTTGTAAAATGAGCTGGGAAATATTCCCTCCTCTTCTATTTTTCTGGAAGAGATTATGTAAAATTGGTGTTAATTTCTTAAGTGTTTGGTAGATTTATCCAGTGAAACCATCTGTGCTTAGAGATTTATTTTTCAGGAGCTTTTAAATGACTAATTCAGTTTAGTGTTTGCAGAACTATTCAGATTGCCTACTTCATCTTGGCTGAGTTTTAGTAGCTTGTGATTTTTAAGCCAATTTCTTCTAAGTTGTCACATTTAGTAGCATAAAATCACTTGTAGTATTCCTTTATCACTGATGTCTGTAGGATCTGTATTAATAGCCCCTGTTTTATTCCTGATATCAGTAATTGGTGTACTCTCTCTCTTTTTATCCGTCAGGCTTGCAGAGATTTATCAATTTTTATTGATTTTTGTCAAAGAATCAGCTTTTTGTCCCTTGATTTTCTCTTGTTTTTCTGTTTTCAATTTTATTGATTAATGCTCTAATCTTTATTTCCTTCCTTCTGCTTGATGGTATCAAAAGTTTATTTTTTCTATATTTATATTTTTCATTTTAAAAGCTGTTTTCTGAATTGCTACGATAGCCTGTCCATAAATATGATTTTAACCGTGTCCAATACTGAATAATCCTTAAATTGGTAACAATGGTTAGTGTTTAACTGTTCATGGTGACCAAAAGTTTAGATAGAAAATAGGAAAATCAGTCAATTGGCATCTAATAAGTTCAAGTCCTATTTCAATTTTTATTTGAAGAGGTTCTGGATACTTACAAGTATTCTCTCTTAACCTAAAAAGTCACATAAGAGGAAAATTTGCAACATAACTCTAAATCACTGTGCATAGATATGTTGAGAGCTAAGAAAGTTCTATAAAAGGTCTTTCTCCCAAAGAAGAACAGGGAAACTGCAGAGTAGAAAATAAACTGGAGAGAAATGAATTACCCACACAGGAAAGAAGGGATATTTTAGCTGAAATATAGCTGGAAAATTTAGGTAGAGGTCTTACACGAGAGAAGGGAAAAGGCAGAAATGTCTGAGTCAGAGAAAGATCGCTCCCTGAAGAGAAGTGAGCTGCCAAAAAGAGCAAGAGCTTGCAACTGAGCTAAGTTGAGAATAAAAGTAGAAAGAAAAGAAGACCTTTCTTTAAAAAACATATATGTTTTAAAAGAAGTAAAGGGCAAGATAGAAGTAAAAATACTTCTTTAGTTAATCTTTAAAAGATTATGAATTTAACTCACAGTCCCTGTCTACCTAAAACTCACAGTCTAACCAATTGATTCTATTTTATTAGATTGTTTTAAAGTATATCTCTCTTAAAATACATGTTCATATGTTAGTTTATATTTTTATATTTTAATTGCTTAAGAGGGATCGTGTTTTTAAAATTACTTTTAAATGTATGGGAATCCCTGAAATTTTAGCCAGGGTGTTTGCCTTAACAATTATTCCCATTGAACTATGGGGTGTTGGATTTTCTATAGTCTACAGGACTATATAAGTCTCCTGGAGTACAAGGACAATCAATAGGTAATTTTATTTCACTTTTAAAGTTAGCTCTGGACTTTAGTTTCTCCCAAGTCTCTGAAGATGTCCTGCCTCTATTTTGCTTTCTCTTCCTCTTTCATCTCCCTAAATGTGAACCTTTGTCAATGCTTTGTCCTCAGGCCTTTCCTCTTCTAGTCTTAAATTCTATGATTTCTCAGTCTGGAATGTCTGCCTCTTCCTCCTTCCCCCTCTCAAAATCTGTCAAACTCCCTAGTGCACTTTTAAATCCAGTTCAGAAGTCACCTCCCCTGGAAAGCCACCGCTAAGTACTCTTTCCATTCCTGTATATATTGCTGTGCTAACACCAACCACAGTGCACTCTGTACTTCATTTTACACTCACCTTCCTAACTGAACTTGATGGCAGAGATTTGGGCTTTATGACTCTTATGTTCCTAGTTTCAGGCACAGGGAAAGTGCTTGATAATAAATGCTCTTGAATAAATGGACATATATATATAAATTAGCAATGGCTATTTAATAACTAGTCACTAAAATAGTATATTTAGAGTCCATTTTTTCCTTCTGAAATAATACAAAATCTTTTTAAAAGATATTTTAAATTCATATGCTTATCAATAAGGCTTAACTTTTGAAAGAATATAAACCTAAGCAAGAAATGATGCCTTTTGCTGGGGGGTGGGGGGGTGGGGGTGGGAATCTATCAAGAGAATGAGAAGACAAACAACAGACTGGGAGAAAACACTTGCAAAAGACTTAAAAAAAAAAAACCCTCACGAGTGCTTAAAAATGAGCACAAGACCTTATTAAAATAATAATGAGATATTGCTACACACCTATTAAAATGGTCAAAATCTGGAACACTGACCGATGCCTAATGCTAGCGACGGTATGGAGATATAGGGACTCTCACACATTGCTGGTGGGAATGCAAGCTGCTGCAGCCACCATGGAAGACAATTTGGTGGTTTCTTACAAAACTAAACATACTCTTACTATATGATCCAACAATCTCACTTCTTGGTATTTACCCAAAGGAGTTGAAAATATATCCACACAAAAACACTTACACAGGAATGTTTACAGCAGCTTTACTCGAAATTGCCAAAAACTTGGAAGCAACCAAGAAGTCTTTCAGCATTTGACTAGATAAACTGTGGTCCATCCAGACAATGGAATATTATTCGGCACCATAAAGAAATGTTGTCAAGCCATGAAAAGACATGGAAGAACCTAAGTGAAAGAAGTCAGTATGATCACAACTATATGATATTCTAGAAAAGGCAAAATAATGACAGTAAAAAAGATCAGGGGTTGGCAGGGGTTAGCGGGAATGAGGGATTGATAGGCAGAGCACAGAGGGCAGTGAAACTATTTTTCATATTGTAACACTGGACACCTGCCATTATACAT
The DNA here is from genome assembly GCF_902729225.1 of Pteropus medius. Classification (NCBI taxonomy): domain Eukaryota; kingdom Metazoa; phylum Chordata; class Mammalia; order Chiroptera; family Pteropodidae; genus Pteropus; species Pteropus medius. Next base: position 14,934,323 of record NW_024352785.1, on the reverse strand, counting down.
TTGTCAAAACTTATAGAATTTGCAACAGCGATTGTGAACCCTAATGTAAACTATGGACTTTGGGTGCTAATAATGCATCAATGTAGGTTCATCATGTGTAATAAATATACCACTCTGGTGGGAGAGGTTGAGCCTGGATAAGATTGTGCTTGGTGCGGGGGTAGGGGGGAAGTGTGTGCGAACTCTGTACTTTCTGCTCAATCTTCCTAAACTTAAAACTGCTCTAAAATAATGTTTATTAGGAAAAGAATAATATCTGTTCTACATTTTTAAAGTAATTAACATAAAAAAGACAACACTATTGCATAACATAGTGTAGAACTTTGCTGCTCAAAGTCTGTCTGTGGACCAGCTGCAAAGGCAGCACTTGGGACCTTTTTAGAGATGTGGAAGCCCAGGTCTCAGCCCAGATGTACTTAATCACACACAGTTTGTGTTTTAACAAGTTTCCCTAGTCATTCGCACACAAATTAGAGTTTGAGAAGCACTACCGTAGAAGGCCAAAACTGAAACTAGGAGGAAGAAGAACCAGGTTCTTTTCTTACCTCATCCACTCACAAGTTGTTTAGCACTGAACTGCGTGTTTCTATTTCGTAAATCAAGAGGCTTGGCCTAGGTCAGAGGTTCTCACCGTGTGGTTGCTGGACCAACAGCATTAGCATCACTTGTGCTTGCTGCAAATGCAAATTCTGCTGAATCAGAAACTCTGGGGGCGAGCCCACCATCTGTGTTTTAACAAGACCTCCAGGTGTCCCTGATGCGAGCTAAATTTGAGAATCGCTGGATGATCTCTAAAGTCCTCTTCAATGTCAACATTCTACGATCATTTGGAAAAAATGTAAATGTCATGAGATCATGTATATATGTATAAACTTGAAACTAAATCCTTATGCACTTTAAACAATTAACTAGCATTCATTCCTTTTCGGATAGTGCTGTTACCTATTTAAAAATATTTCTTATATTGCTAGAAATTTCTATTGAATTTTTCAAGCAACAAAAGCTGATTCCTTAGATTTTAATACAAAGAGAACTACTGATTTGAAGATGCCCTTCAGACAAAAGAAACTCTTGCTGCCCATTAAGAGATAAAGATTTTAATTTGACATAATGGCTTTTTTCCCCTTTCGTATTTAGTAAACCACATGTTTTTAGTGCCAGGAAGGCTGGCTAGGGTCATTTTAATTATCGTAATAACCACTAAATGCTGAATATGTTTCATTCATTCAAATAAGAAAATCTGAAAAAAAGCAAACAATGTAAACTTTAAATTGGGTTAATCACAGAAAAGAATGCCATGTTCACATATTAAATTGTGAATCACGAAAGAGCTAATAGGAATCAGTAAGGAAACATAAAGGCGATAACTTCTTGTCTTGTTCCAGGAGGATAAGAGAATTTGGCTTCATTTGAAGTTCTGTCAAGAACAACACAGATAAGCACTATTTTTAACTTCTATTTTTATCATAAGAGAATTCACAATATAGGAATCAAAGAGCATTTTGAAAAGGGGGAAACGGGTACATAATCTAGGAGCTCAGTTTTCATGATCAGATAGTTGTTAATATTATTTGGGGGTAGGCAGAATCTATATTTCAAGATTGTGGGTATAGGGGGCCATGCTTGTATTCACTCCATGAGCAGAGCACCCACCAACAAAGTACCAAGGAGCCTTCTTTCCTGGAATCGGACTGTAAACTATTTCCTACAGATAACAAAACAGTACTGGGGAGATGATGCATTTTTGTGCTTTAGGCTTAATTTACCTTAACCATTTCATTTCTGATATGTAAGCCCTGAGGACCCATCACGGTGATATCAGTTATTGACTCTGACACTGATTTAAGCTTTTAGATTATAGCCACAACACTGCCTTTTTTTTTTTCTTCTAAAGACACCCATTCTCTTGGTCTTTTGAGCCTTGAATAGAGAAATTCCACCTTTTCTGGCCAAATTTTCAAAGAACTTCTCCATTTTAATGAGATATAATTGATATTTTGCCTCTTTTTTTGCAGAAAACAATTTACTGGTTTAAACACAAATCAAACAGAAGCATTAAAAATAGGAGGTTCTGAAGGGGCCTTGAACATCTCGTCTAAAAGTTTTGCTAATGGCAGTAAATTGGTATTAATTTGATTTCCTATAAGGTGTCTACCTCTGTAGCCACTCTACCTTCCCAAAGGGAATGATGTGTTTGGAACACAAAGGGCAGAGGGTGAAGTGTGTGGAGGGGCAAAGGATGTGACACCGAGAGTAGAGCTGCTGAAATAGGCTCTGCTGAGAAAATACTCAGACAGGCATCCAACACCCAAAAATTCATCCTCCCAAATCCCAAGAGAATAGCCCAAATAGATGAGAGAGAGAGAGACATGGGAAAAATAGAGAGAGGTAGGATAAAAGAAGGGACTTGGGAGAGGAAATGGATAAAAGATAGAAGATGAAACAGAGAAAAAGGGGAAGACAACAAACAAGAAGGTGAAGAGAACAAGGGATGAGAAAATAACAGAGAGGTCGTCAATGGGAATCTGAGGAAGAGCCCCAGATGGAGAGGAAGCAGAGATGGGGAAATGGTAAAAGGAAGAGGGGTAAGGTGGGGTTGGGGGTGGAGGTGCTTATCTTGGGAGAGTCTTCCTAGGTGTGGTCCTAGAGATTTTGTCTAATGAAGTTAGACAGCCTACAGAGCTTCTCCCCAGCATGTGTCTGGCAAATGAATCACTGGCATCGATGAAATTAGCTGAGAGCCAGGGCTATTCTCCTGAGATACATTGTTTTCCTAAAGTAGGAAAAGCCACAAAGTGAAATTTCTCTGCTGCAGTCATTGGAAACTAGTTAAAGAGTAAGAGGCTGGATTCTGCTACAGTATTGTCACATCCCAATTAGCATAAAAAATGCCTCAGCCACTGTATAATTGTTTTCTTCATTACATTTCCCATAACGGAGTCTGGGTCACTGCAGGACATGCTGGTGCAGATCAAGGGCATTCCGGTAGGATTTACACAAGTCTCCCTGTCGAGGCATGATGATATCTGTCACAGCCTCACTCACAGCTTTATGTTTTCTATATGATGAATGTTTACTGCATCCTTATAATACTTGTTTTTAGGACATAGGCCTAGTGGGAAATTTTGGGACAGAAGTTTAGATGTTTCTGTAGTTTTATCTATAGTGTAGTAAAATTGAATTCATTTATGTTCAACCTGATGATAAAATGTATATTATGTATTTATTGATCTCTTTGTTATGTTTGGGTTATTTATATATAAGTTGCTAAAGACAATGGGATTTGTCATTGGTATATTTTATGATATCAAATTTCTTCTCCCAGCCATTTCATACCTGTCGGCCCTAAGAGAAAGTCTTTTATTATAATGAGCCAAATATTACTTCATGTAATTTGGAGTCTATAAATAAAAATATGCCTTATTACATTTTTACTGCTTTACAAACTCAAAGTTAATGTCATTGATTACTTTTTAATAATTGTACTATTCCCTATATTTTAATTTGTTTTCAGATTTTTTTTTTTGCTAGAAAAAATGCTAGAAAATAAATGATTCCCAATAAAACATCACTTAAATAAATCTTCAAAAGACTTTGATATTTGTTAGCAGTAATTCCTACATAGGTAATTTGGAATGTGTTCAACATAAGTGTGAATCATTGATATATAATCCTTGAGAAGATGTTGAAAGTCTCTGTAGAAGAGAAAGTACCTTAAAAATAACCATATAGCATCTGGCTCACACCTGGAAAAGTAAATTTTATAGTTTAATACTGTGATAATTTTAACACTCTAACACAAACTGTCTTTGGATTTTATATTTTCTTATTTTAGACTTTCTCCTACCAAAACTAATTTGACTGTTTTGAGCCTCTTTGTGTATAACAAATACCTGAAATAACAATGGTGGAGAATTGGTTAATTACACTGTGGCATTCTCTGGAATACCAAACAGAGTCAGCTATGTGTAAACGTGTACGTTTCTGTGTTACTGGGATGCTCGGAGGTTTGGGATCTTCACTCTCCTTAAGTCTATACAGTTTTCAGCCTAAGAGCATGAATCTATACTCCAAACTTACATGTAAAAACCTGTTTATGTAGAGGAGTAACATGTCAAGTTCTTTCTAAATAACACAAAAATGTTACTGAAGGCCAGTATAGTATAATTTTTTTTTTCATTTTTATTGCTGAATATCATTTCATGGTGTAACTATACCACAGTATATCCATGTTACTATTATGGACAATTTGGGACTCTTACAATAATACTGCTATGAACATTTTTGTCCACTGTTTTGATGCATTTCTGCTAGGTATATGTCTAGGAATTAAATTACTAGGTCTTTGAATAAGAATTTTTCAGGTTTAATATATATAGTGAAGTTTTGCAAAGCAATTGTACTGATTTACATTTGCACCACCAAAGTACAAGAGGTCGACATTCATATCAACACTTGATACTGATAATCATTTAAAAATTTTTAGCCACTTTGGTGAATGTGTTTTCATATTTCAATGGGGTTTTCACTTGCATTTCCTAATGACTAACAGGTTTAGCACATGTTTACAATTGTTGGCCACTTGGATATTTTCTATGGTGTCTACTCAAATTTCTTAGCCATTTTTCTATTGTGTAATCTGTATTTTTCTTTCTTAATTGTACGAGTTTTACGTGTGTGTGTGTGTGTGTGTATGTATGTATGTATGTATGTGTGTATGTATGTATGTGTGTGTGTGTATATATCTATCTATCTATCTATCTATCTATCTATCTATATATATATGTAAAATCTGGATATGAATCCTGCGAGATATATGTATTGAAAATGTCTTCTGGCTTAACCTTTCACTCTATTAATATATATATTTTTTTATTAACAGAACTTAATTTTTATGTAGTCCAATTTGTAAATCTTTTTTCTTTAATGCTATTAAGTTCTGTTTTAAAATATCTTTTCATCCCTCAAGTTCAGAAAGATGTTCCCATGCTATTTTTGAGAAACACTGATGCTTTACTTTTCACAGTTCGATCTACAATTCACCTGGAATTGATGTTTGGGTGTGATGTGAGGTGAGAATCAAATTTTCATATTTAGATATCCAATTGATCCATCACCAATTATTGGCAAGACCGCCTGTGGGCAGGATCAGTATTGTGATAAATCAAATTTCCTATGGGTATGGGTCTGTTTCTGAATTCTCTGCAATTCCATTGATTTGTTTCTCTTTTCTCCTAATTCCATATTTTTTTAATTAATTGTAGATATATGATGCCTCGATATACACTAGTATAAATTTTTCAACTTCGTTATCTGCAAAATTTTCATGGCTGTTTCTTACCTTTGGCATTCTCATATACATTCTAGACTTAGATTCTTTATTTACACACACACACTCATATACATAAATGGTAACTATGCAAAGGTGATGGATAAGTTATTTAGCTTGATTGTGATCTTTTCACGATGTATACACATATCAAAACATCAAGTTATGCCCCTTAAATACACACGATTTTCATATATCAAAGTTATCTCAATAGAGTTGTTTAAAATTTAATTTATGGATTTAAAATATTTAAATATATGGTATGTGTTCTTTTGTTTGCATCTTGACAGGGCCTGAAAAATGTGAGGTAGGTCTCTTCTTGAAATTAAAGACCATGTCTTATCCCTACCCCAACCGTAATTAAATGTCAAACACAAGTCTCTTGCACAAAATAGGTGTCCTCCCTCCCCAAAATATTTAATTAACAAATGTACTCTTGTCGAGTGAACTTAGTGAGACTATCAGATATTTTAAAGCTGGTAAGCCTTTTGACACCTCTAAATTATACTTTTAGATATAGTGATATTTAGGCACTACCTACTCCAGCCCTAAATAAGGTCACTGCATGCTCTGACGCTCTGCCAAGACATGTACTTCTTCCCTCTTAACCACTTCCTTCCCCAATAGCTCAGGCACTCCTTCAGAACCCATCTCTTGGGGCTATCAGATTAAACTGAGCAGGAAAACTGGTAGAAAGGTTAATACGATTGGATCCCAAACTTGGAATGGTTTAAATTCAAGGGTTTAGTTGCTAATTTTAGTCCCAGGGTAGGATATTCAAAGAGTAGACTGTGCCTCTGTTTAAATAATCTTCCTTAATGCTGATGTAAAGTAAAATAAATTAGTTTTAAAATGTCCTGGAGACAGGCAAAAACATTTTTTTAATTTTTGGTTTGTGTGTATGCCCACTCAGACTGGGTATAGATGAACGTAGCCATATAGAGTAGCCAGTTTAGGAAAAAAAAGAAGACCAATACAATTTTGGGTTTATTACAAAATGTAAAAAATATGATATAGACCTCCCACTGAGTTGCTCTGAATTAACCAATTTTTACTTAACCACTGTGGCACTTTTCTTTCTGTAACTCTTCTTCCTGCCTACTCCCCACCTCTCCATCATCCCTTACCCAGAAAAAAGAAGTTTTAAAATATAAGAATCATAATAAATTTGATTTTAAATATCTTAACTTGTTTTAGTGCTTCAGCCTAAATTCTTTATTTAGGTTCAACATATTATTGGCATCCGGGCACATGAGACAGCCTTCATTTTGGAATTACAATCCTTATTTAGTGAAATTCTTTCATACACATAAATCTATATATCATATTTTCTTCTCTGAAGTAAAGAAAAATACTCTTGCAGGATTTCAACTCTCAAAATGTCCTGCTTTGGGATTTTAGTGGACTTTCTGCTTTCCAGCACAGCACCTTATATTGAGCAAGACATGCTTTCTAAGCCAATAAGAACAACAATTGCCTCCATGTTTATATACAACTTAGACTCCTTCAATCTTGTCTTCATTGTGCATTTTGCCACTTAAGGCAAAGTCAAGAACTTCGATTTGCTTATATTTATCTATTGCTTGCCAAATGATCCTCTGCTCTAAAATTCTCCAACCCCCCACAAACCAGGATAAGAAAAGAAGTTTAAGTTATTCTCGTTTGATGCCTTTATTTGGTTCTTTCATATTTCTGAGGCTTACTTTTCATCCATAAAATTAAAAATAGAAGTGAAAGTCATCTTTGTTTTTCTAATTAAACCCTCATTTCATTAAATTGGATTTCACTGGCAGGACTTAAAGGCATAACCTTCCACTTATTATCACCAGCCTTTATAATTCCTGCAGTCATTACTTTTGTAGCAGATGATTGTGGTTTGTGCTTTTTTGTTGTTGTTTTTAAAATATATGTCCCTTACTGTTCTTTGGAACGTGGCCATTGTTAACATGGAGGCTATTTCATACTTCCAAGTTTATGTTTGCCAGATGCTCTAGAATAAATTACTATTCAAAACATATTTGAATCCTTTATGTTTTCGTCTATAGTTTAAGTTTTGTACCCAAAGACCAATGAATTTATAAAAGAATTTTCTACTTATACATTTAAAAATTAGTGACATGCATATGCAAGACTTTTTCTGTTTACATATAATGATAGAGGCATTAACTCCACAACTCCTGTGGGTCCCCAGTCACCATGGTATCTGAGGCCTAGAAAAGTGGGAGAAAAAATGCCAAGACACAGGGGAGCATTGTGGGGTTTCCGTGCTCCGGGGGCAAGGCTAAAGATTAAATCTGCACATTAGGATTTTGGCTGCATGTACCAATGGTCAACCCAACATCCGTTATCAAACAAGTATTATGATTCCACAGTAAAAAGAAGTTGACAATGAGATATTTTTGGTTACCAAAGCTCTATGTCTCTGGCAAAAAAAAAAAAAAAAAAAGGTAGGTTTTGATGATTCTTAATCAACAAACTTTTTGTTGTTATAAATGCTTATGTTACTGTATCATTTTGTTTTCTTAGCAAGTGCCAATAACTTTCACAGAAGCATAGCCAAAGAAATAAGGAGGTGAGAAATACCTAGCTAGTGGGCCTCAGTAGGAGTCAGAGAAGAACACAGGTAGTTGTAGGTGCTGAGTACAGTTTGAAAGTCCAGTTAAGCTCCCCAAAGACAAGGTAGCCTGTGTATGCAGTCAGGAGAGTAGCAAAGCCCAAGGGAGAGAGCATCATGGCTCACTCAGCAGGGAGGCCATATTCAAAAACAGGCAGGAACTCAGAGGCAAGTGAGGTGCTCATAGATAAGTAAAAATTATAGCAGAGCTACCATTTTGGAATTGCGTACTAGAGTTCCCAAAAGCAAGTTTGGCTCCTGGGGCAAGCTGACAGAAAGGCACACAAACCAATGGACACATGAAAGAAGGTATTTCTGTTTTACACACACACTGCTCTTGAACAAACAAACTCCTGCCCTTGATCTTGATTCCCAGATTTCATCCATCTCCAAGAGGGACTGGCAAAGGGAGTTAGTTGGAGAGGGTTTGTTGGAGAGGGTGTGTGAAGTTTAAAAACATAAACATTATTAAAAATCATTTAAAATGTTTGTAACACAAAGCGAATTCATACACAGCCACAAAAATTGGCCTCTGACTTGTTAAACGGCTTAGGCCTTCACTCGTTATCGGTGTTGAAAACTCGGGTTAGGCTGTGTCTCCTGCCCAAGGTCACATATCTCCAGAATGAAGAAGAGGAACCACCACTTTGCACAACTAGAAATCTAGAGAAGTTCTTTGCACCTTGCTCCTTCTGCCTTACTAATTATACTGGTTGGCAGCAATAAAGTAAAAACTCATGGCTCTTGAGTTTGCCTATGACAGAGCACATTGTTAAAATCTCAAACAAAAAAGGAGTTTCCACGATCCCACTGTAATTCAGAGTTGAATTGCATAATCTTTGATTTTAGAAGAAGAAAAATTGCATTTAAGACAACAAGAAAGCATTTCTTTTCCTTATGGGATTAATGGAAAAACAGATTTGGGACTCTTATTTGAGAGTGAGGGAGAAAACTGAAGTATTTACCTTCTTTTAAGATAAAGCAACATCGAATCAAATTTTGTTGATTTTTAAAAATTTAGTCCTAAATTGAAAAAGAGTAGCATATATAAAAACCTGGAATCATTTAAACTATATTTTCATATTTCTAATTTTAATGAGAAGTATGCAGATTATGGCTGGCTTAATTTTTTACTTAATAGATAGGAAAATGTTATTTAAATCCTTCCTTTTCAAAGTATGGCCTGTAGACTTATAGCATTAACATCACTTGAGAGATTGTAAGAAATGAAGAATCTTGGGCCCCAACATGGACATATGGATCAGAATCAGCATTTTAACAGATCCCTAAGTGACTCGTGTGCACATGAAAGCGTTTGACGCAATGATCTAAATTAACCATTCACCAAAGGCAATATCAACTAGGTGTTGGAAAGCCACTCTTCCCTCCAGGAACTGCATATAAACTTGCAAGCAAAGTAAAAATTATGTTTGCTATGCAAATATAACTTCAAAATGAGTTCCCTAATGCTCCCTTCAAACATTCTGGAACCAACCCATATTTCTTTATTTCTACATTTCTTTTTCTGAAATACTTCCTAAGGTAATAGTTTCACTTTTTGCACAAATTCTTTTGCCCGTGACTTTGGAAGCTTGAATAACAGCTATGGAAAAATAATAGAAAGAAGTAATTGAGTTGTTTATAGGGAAACAAGTAAATAGTGAAACACAAGGCAAAACTAGCATGGACTAGAGAAATAAATACCTCTTTATATTTATATGTATATATTGTTTATCTAAATATGAAACAGATTTGTTTATCTAAATATAAAAATGATGTATGCTAATACTTTTTCATAGTTTTTGCTAATTAAAAATGGTAAATTCTCAAATGACACACAAAAGTAGGAAGAATAAAATAAATAGGTTCAGTAACATCATCATAAAGGGATAAACTGCTTTTGTTCTTTTAGTGGGGGAGCATCCACTGACCCTTCGCCAGGTAATAACAAGACCACCAATTTTCCTTTAGGGAGACTCCTCCTCTCTCCCCTTGCCCCATCCAACTTTTAGGCTACAAGCTATAGGTATTATCCTGTATTACCTATGGATATTGTGGATATGTGGTGGAACATATGACCCGGCACACAGCCCTAAGCCAATAAGAATCTCTTGTTGTCTAGATGACACTGTTGATTTGGTATGGGCACCTGTCCTAAGTTGAGCCAACCAGGCCTAATGAACCCAGAACTTTCAACTGAGTAATCAGAAATAAAGACTCTTTCATGCTAGTGCTGAAATGGAGAGGAGGAGAGGCAAAAACTGTGGCAGTTTTGTCACCATGGGAGGGATATCGGTCTGAAAATAGAGCCACCAGAGAGAGCAGAGTAGAACTTGAAGAGAGAAACTGGCTCTTCCTGATGATCCTGGTTGAAGCCTGAAAAAGATGTGCCTGAAAGCAAACCCAAACTCTACACTTTGTAGCTATCTGAGCCAAAAAAATTCCCCTTTTGCTTAAATCAGTTTGGACTAAGTTTTGTTATTTGTGTTTAAGGGAAACGTGACTGATACAGGATTATAAAAGTTTGTATATTTCTATGTGTACCTCTACATAGATAGATCTTCTTATATATAATTTCATACTCAGTTTATTCTTTACCTACTATTTTTAACCTTCTCAACCAAAAAATATGTCACGAGCATCATTCTGGGTAATTATATTCAGATCTGTGTTATACTTTTATTGGATATGATGTTCTACAATTTTTACTATTGTTTATATACATTAAAGAAAATACTCATACATATATATTAATTTAACCTCTACAATGGTCTCCTTGGGATAAATTTTTAGAAGTGAAGTTATTAGACCAAAGGTATCTAATTTAAGACATAATACATACTCCTATAAGGCCTTCCAGAAATCTGTGCCATTACACTCATCCTTGTAAGATTTGGATGCTTCATTCAGTGTTCCCCTACAGTCACATAAACATCTATTAATTTCATGAGTGAAAAGTAATACATATATAATTTCTTTTCTATTTCTCTATTGGTGAGAGTGACTATTTTCCACATGTTTATCAGTCTTTGTATTTCTCCTTTTCGAACTGCCTGTTATTTTTTTTACTCACATTTCTGTTGAAGTGGTTGATTGTTCCACTGATATGCTAGAGTTCTTCATATATTAAATGTGCTAACTCTTTCTTATGTATTTGCCAGCTTGTATTTTGTTTTTGGATTTACTTCAAAAGTTTATTTCATGGTACAGAAAGTTTACATTATTATGTAACCAAACTTATCGAAATTTAATTATGGGCCCGAATTACTTTTACTGCTTAGAAAAAAATTCTCCATTCTAAGATTATAAAATTATTCACCAATATTTTTTTCTAGTATTTTATGTTTTCTTTCTTTTCTTTCTGATACATCTAAAAGTTATTTCCCCATAAAAGATTCAGCGATTCAGCTTTCTCTTTCCCAAATATCTAGCCAGTAATCCCAACATGATTTAATGGAAATTCTATTTATCTTTCCATTAATTTGAAATGCCATCTTGTCATATACTTAACTACCACATGTCTTTGGGTCTATTTCTTACTAGTTTATTATGTTTCAATTCAGACTGTTTCTGTGCCCCTTGTAGCAGTTCTACTTTAGATATCATAATTTATAAATTTTGATGTGTAGTAGCATAAGTATTCTTATAGTTATTTTTTTTAGTCCTTCCAAATTTTCTTGGCTTTTTCATTTATCTATTTTTAAAATTAATTTTAGAATAATTTGCAAGTTCCTGAGAAAATATTGCTTCAATATTAAATAAACATACATGGATTATAGATTATTTTGAAGACAGTGACTAGAGGAATAGCCTTAAAATACCGAGTTTTTGTAACCCAAAACATGACATGTATCTTTAGTTATTAAATTATTTTAATGTCATCCTTTAGTAGACTTTTTAATCATTTAATTTTAATCACTTAAATTTAATTTTTTTCAAATTTTAGAAATTTAATATTTCTTAATCAACTTATTCATATAGTTTGATTTTTATTTTATGTTTTTATTACTATCTTGATTACAACTTTCCTTACATTATCTTTTTTTTTTTGCAAATTTTGGATTATTACATGCTAAAAATATTTATAATTTTGGGAAGATTTAAACATTTTTTAAAATCTGGAAGAGGTCCTGAATTCAATCAAATATCTTTTAAAACTAATGTGATTTGACTGATTGAAAGAAATGTATTTCTCAATTTGAACTGGATACATTCTAGAAATTAATCTCATTTGGTTATGTTGTATTACTCCTTTAATGTACTGCTAAATTCTTCCCTGCTAATATGTCATTCAGAATTTTTGTGAGGAAAGAGAGAGGAACAGAGATGGGAGGAAAGAGAGAAGGAGAAAGAGTGGGAGGGAGGGAGGGGAAGAGAGAGAGGGAGAATCTGTTCTATGTTAGTATCACACATATGCTGGTGTCATAAAAGAATTTAAAGAGAATTCCATATTTTATGTTGCTCTGGAACAAATTTAAATCATATTGGAATAATCTGTTTCTTGGAAGAATAAAAAATATCACCAAAGACACCTTCTGTGTCAGAAGCTTTTGGAAAATTTTGACATTCACAATTTCTTTCACAATTTGCAGTGTATTTCCTCTTGAAAAAAAAATCTAAGTTTTAAAAGTTTTTAATACGAAGTTCTTCAAAGTATTTTCTTATGCTGATTTTCTCATTATCTGTAGTCATTTTCTATTTCATTGCTTATTTTATGAATTTGTGTTTTTCTCTCCTTTATTCTCATATTTAGCATTGGTGAATAACTTATTATTTGTGTTTGATTTTTTTCTCCCACAGAACCAAGTCTTGAATTCATTTATAAATTCTAACATTTGTCTCTTACAAATTTTTGCTACTTATTTTTAAAAGTTCCTTCTGCTTTACTAAAGTTTAGTTTGGTATTCATTTTTCTAGCGTAATAAGTAGCACCTTCTTCATTTGTTTCCATTGTTTGTTTTTAGCACTGTAAATGTATGGTTTTTAAAATTTTTTCTTACTCTTATTTTTTAGACATTCTGTAATTTTGATTTTGTTTCTTTAACCTGAGAATTATTTAATAAAGAATTTGTTTTATTTCTGATTTTCTTATTTGTTTCTAACATTAAATGCATTTTGGTCAGAGAATGTTGCCTATAATATTTCTACTTTGGGGAACTTAGTAGTTTTATTGTTTCAGAAAATATAAGTTCTGTGAATACATATATATATATGTATGTATATATTTTCTGAAACAATATATATGTATTTTATTAAAAATTAACCCATGGCAGAGGAATAAGGGAGGAGAATGGGAGTATATTTTCCCACCCACCCAAACTGTGGCCAACTGGCAGAAAATACCAAACATGTCAACGTGTCACCCAGCTCTGGCTCAAAAGGAAAGCAATAGCCTCCATTCCTGTTTAGTCCCCAAGCACCCAAATGAATTCTAAGAATTATATCATTTTCTCTACAGGTTTGCCTTTCTGGCTGTGTGTGTGTGTGTGTGTGTGTGTGTGAATCTTCATGCATACACACATGTCTGCTAGAAACGTATTGTTTCAGTCCCTCTGTTCAAATGTAGTCAACATTCCCATTCTCTTCTTACACTGAATTTTGGAAAGCAAGCCCTTGCAGTGCCCCATGCTTGCTTTAATTAGCCAAAGAATCAGTATCAGGAGACTCTAACCCTTTAAAGGGACTTCTTAGGGTGGTATGGTGAAGAAGTTTGCATGGGAACAGAATGATTTAGGAGCATTGCACTGTTTTTTTCTCTCCGCTTTGGAAACTGAAAAGCTTGTTTCCTTTTTTTCCTTTTTTTCTTGTTACTGTTAAATTTTATTAACAATATATAAAGTATTAGAAATCCTTTGGATTTGATTATGATTTTGGTCCAGAAAATATGTAATCCCCAATGAAGAATATATTAAAAGAACCAACTCCTTTCCAAAACTGTTGTGATCAGATGTTAGTATATGAATAGTTTTTGGCTTGGCTAGGAAACTTGTCCCCTTTTTTTTACTAAAGCTATAAACTTTAAGAGTAATTTGTTTCCTTTATCAGTCAGGGTTCTTGCAAAAATCAGCTGGCACATTCAAATGAGATAATTTGAGGATTTTTTAAAAAGAGACCTTTACGAAAGTGTGAGCAGGGTATAGGGAAATCTTAAGAAATGGTGGTGTTCTTGAAGAAACACTAGAGAACCACTCCCACCCTAGGCCTGAGAAGGCAAGGGGAGGAAATCGCTACTGGAATAGGGAAAAAAAGAACTGGGTGAAAAAAGTCCTAGACTAGAGCTGGGCTCTTCAGTTATGTGGACAGCTCAAATCAACCTGGAAGGAGGAAATGGAAATTTATGCTCAACTCTCCCTCTCCTCCTCCCTCAGGCCTCCTGCTGCACTCCCATTGGTCAACCCTACTAAATCTCTCAGGGTCAGGGAGCCCGTGATGCTGAGTGTAAGTCAGCTTCCTGCTACAGAGCATGGCAGAAAGGGTGAAGGGGCAACTGGAAGCCATCAAGCACCTTTCTAGTAAAATCAACAAACATCTCTTGAACAATTACATTTGAGGAATTCCTCATTTCCAAAATTTCATCGTCTATATAAATTAGAATACAAGGAGCATTTTCCCATGAAAATTGAGTCTCGAGATTGTAGGAAATTATTATAATAAAGTGAAAGAAACTTGACATTTGCAATCATGAGTATTCCAATACTGACTTCATCACATACTAGTTGTACGATTTTGAACAAGTCACTTCTGATCCTTAGTACTCAATGGTTTCTATCAGAACAATGATGATAGTCATGAAATTTTTAATTTGTTCACAGAGTTATTACTAGTATAAATTATTTACTGTATAGGAAAATACTCTGTGAACTATAATAAACCTTAATTATAATTCACTTTGGAAAACTTTCTCTGAAGCCATGACATTTTCAACCTTTTTACAAGTCAAATTTTCGTCCTTTGAAAAGGAGGTACTATTGTCAGTTGTTTGGTTGCTTAACAGTTTAGACATGTGTATCTTACGGAAGTGAATGAGTGCTCAGAGTATATACAAAGACTTTCCCCAGGGAATTTCCAGCGTCATTGATCACATCAAGGAAATCTTATAAAGAATGTCATATAGAGAGAATGCTTTGCTCATTAATTACATATAGTTATTCCAGAGAGGGTCTGGCTTGCCAAGAGTACTGCTGATTTGGCTCTAGCTAGGGAAGGAAAGAGATGATGCAACAGTCACTGCACTAAGGTACTGTTTCCCAGCCCTCTCCCTGTGGAACTCTGAGTGCAATCATAGGTAGCTGGGGATGTGTACACTGGGACTAGTCCAGCAACATGAGAACATTCTGATTTGGGAGACTTTAACAAACTTTTCTCAGCTGACAATACAAGTATACAAAAAATATGTATGAAGTAGACAAAAATGCAATAAAACAAAACAAACAAAAAACTCTGAAAGGAAAAAGGAAGAAATCAAAATAGGAAAATATATTCACTGTGAAATTTAAAAATATACAAAATGATGATGATGATAATGATAATAATAATAAAATCTAGGCTTAAAAATATTTAATAAATAAAAATTACAAATGAACTAAATAGTCAAGATAAACTAGAGAAATAATAAAAAACACACCCAAAGAAAGGATTCAAAAGATTGAAATAGAAATTAATTAATTAGAAAATAAGCATACAATAGAATATATGTATAAAGTCAAATGTTGCCTCTTTGAAAATATTGGTAAATAAATCTTTGGTAAACTAAATAGAAATTAAAACACTATTAAAATGATAAAGAGATCGAAAACATAAATACAGGAAATTTTTAAAAGATAAGAGACTATTTTTACACAAAGTATTTTTTAAAATATAAATGATTGATTTTCCTAGAAAAATATAAATTAATAAGAGTACATCAAGAAATTAAAAACAGAATAGACCAGCAGCATAGACAAAGTAGAAAATACAGTCAAAAACCAGGACCAGAACATTTTATGAATGTTATAAAATCAGATCAGAATATTTAAAAAAACAAAACAAAACACTAGACTTTCTCTTATAAAGTCAGATGCAAAAACCCTAAATAAAATGTTATTGCTGCTTTTTTAATTGAGGTATAATTGACCTACAACATTATATTAGTTTCAGGTGTACAGCAAAATGATTTAACATTTGTATATACTGTGAACTACATCTAATTAACATCTATCACCACACATAGTTACAGAAAATATTAGTACTTTTAATGAAGAACTTCATTAAAAGAGTAATATACATAATGATCAAAATGGTTTAACATAGTATTGCTAAACATTAGAATGGTAATAGACAAATAGACCAAAGGAGCAATATAGAGAATCTAAAGTCCAAAAATCCAATTACATGTGTGTATATGATGAACTATACAAAAAGTGGTGTTGGAACAATTGATGTTCTTAAAAAAAAAATTTAGATTCCTACTTCATACAATTTTGGAAAATTCAATTATAATAACAGGTTAAGCATAAAATAATATAAATATACATTATGAGCAAAATAGGATTAAACTAATAATGTTAGATATCGGGAAATTAATAATTAAATTGATCAATAGAACAGAATGGACAATTCAAAAACAAATTCATATCAGAGGGTAGGGGGGAGGGAGAAGGGGAGAGGTAGATGAGGGAAAAAAATTAAAATTATTTCTTCAATTTAAAAAATAAACAAATAAATAAATAAATAACATTCATTTGGGGAAATGATGTACTATACGATAAAAGGTGCTTGGACAGTTAATCATTTATTTTACTATAAGAAATAAATTAAAATCAGGTCTCTACTTCATCCATGCCAAACATTTAAAAAATAAATTTTAGTTGAATTATTAAGTAAACTTAAGATAAAACATACAAAAGAACTTTGAAAGAACTATAAGAAACAAGGTAGAATAAATATATAGACATATATATATTTTATGTTCTCGGGATATGAAAGACCTTATTGGAAAAAACACAAAACTCAAAATCCCTGGTGAAAAACAAAAGTTTTTCTACATAAAATTTATAAAACGTTTTGGATGTTTCAGTACTGCCATGGCACAAAAGCTCCATCCTCATATGCCCCATCCCTCTTACTGATTATGACTACAAATTGAACAAAATATAAAAGACAACAACTTGAGGATTCTGAAAAGTAAACAAAAGTAGGCAGATTGTGGAAAGAAGTCGAAACTTTCATAAGTGATTGCACAGGGACAAGTTTTTAATTTTTTTTCTCTAATCTCTTGTGGTTTTGCCCTAATGGCAAACCCTGATCTTAGAGTGCTGCAGCAGCAGCCATACTGGAAGTGGCTAACACTCCAAGAAATAGCCCATATTTTTGGCCAATGGAGTGAGGAAGACGAATTTTCAGGGGCTAGAGAGTGAGAGAACTCAGAGGGGTAGTTGGAGAGGTGCATTCCCAGATTCTCAGTATGAACCTTTATGATTGCAGGTTCCTCTCTGAGGCATGGGAGATTTTAATCTCTGCAAATGATAGAATGAATAAGACAAAAAAAAAACCTGTAAAGATATAAAATATCTGAACAGCACTATCAATTATCTTGACCTAATTTATAGAACACTACATTAAAAAACCAGAGAATACACATTTTCTCTTCTGAGTGCTCATAGACCATATGCAGGGCCATATAACACATTTTTATAAAATTAAAAGGATCAAAATTATACAAAGTGAATTCTTTGACCACAAAGGAATTGAATTAAAAATCATTAATGTGGTTCCATAGTATAGCAGTTAGCACGTCTGCTTTATATACAGAAGGTCCTGGGTTCACGCCCCAGTAGAGCCAAGGTCCATGGTTTATGGCCATGCCACCCTGAATAAGCCCGATGTCTGATCTCGGAAGCTAAGCAGGGTCTGGCCTGGTTAGTACTTGAGTGGGAGACCACCTAGGAAGACCAGGTGCTGTAGGCATAAATAATAATAAATAAAAAAATCAATAACAAAAACATATGTTAGGAAAATCCTAAATATCTGAAGTTAAATAACAATCACCAGTTAAAGATGAAATCACAGGAATAATTAGAAAATATTTTGAATTGAATGACAACAAAAATACAACATGTCAAAATGTGTTAGATACTGCTAAAGCAGTGGTTAAAGGGAAAAGCTGCTTTAAATAGTTATATTAGAAAGAAGAAAGATTTAAACGCAATGACTTAAGTTTCACTTCAAGAATCTAGAAAAAGAAGAGCAACGTAAACCCAAAGTAACTAGAAGGAAAGAAACAATAAAGAACAGAAATCAATAAAATAGAAAATCGACAATAGAGAAACTTAGCAAAGTCCCAAATTGGCTCTTTGACGAGATCAACAAAATTGACAAAATTATAGCCAGATTAATCAAGAAAAACAGAGAGATAATGTAAGTCACTGATGCTAATAATTTAAAAAGGGTTATCAACACCATGGATATTAAAGAACAATAAGACAACGCTGTAAATAACTTTATGTAAAAACTGGAATATAGAGATGAGTAAATACATTTCCAAAAGATACAACATACCAAAATTGACTTAAAAAATAAATAATATAAATAACACTACACTTGTTACAGTAATTTACTTTGTTATCAAAATCTTTCCAAAAAGAAAATGTCCAGGCCCAGATGGTTTCACTGGCAAATTCCATCTAACACTGGAGGAAGAAATAAATCCAATCTTACCCAAATATATAGAAAAAATATATATAGAGAGAAAAATGTATCACTGCCCAACTATTTAGCAAAGCCAGTACATATGGTCCATTGGTTTTTGGCAAAGGTGCCAATGCAGTTCAGTGGGAAAAGGAATGTTTTTCTAACAAATATTGCTGGATTGAATGGATATCCTTAGGGGAAAAAGTGAACATCAACCTCGCATCACATGATACCCAATGTTTAGCTCAAAAGGATCATAGACACAAATATAATACACGAAATGAGAAAACTTCTAGAAGAAAGCATAAGAGAAAAATTTTGCAACTTTGGGGTAGGGAGATATTTCTTAGGATACTAAAAGCAATGAAGCATGAAAGACAAAATAAGTTGGATCTCTTCAAAACTGAAAACTTTTTCTTATTAAAAGACACCACTAAGAAAACAAAGATGCAAGCCATGAATGATGAAAAACGATTGGCAAATCAGGTATCAGACAAAAGACTTCTATCCAGAGTACATAAAGCACCTTGTAAGCTAATTAGAAAGAGTAAAAACCCAATAAGAAAATGGAAGATTTGACGAGATACTTTACAAAAGCTACTTTACAAATAGCTAATAAGAACATGAAATGATAATCAATATCGTTAGTCATTAGAGAAATGCAAATTAAAACCAAAGCTATACACTCATCAGAATGGCTAAAATTAACAAAACTGACCATACCAAGGGTTGGTGAGGATGTGGAACAACTGGAACTTTGAAGTACTACCAGCAATTATGTAAAATGGTACAATTACAATGGAAAAGATAATTACTTAAGCATTGAGCCTTACCTACCTGTTCTCATTTATAGTGAAACCTTTTAAAAGAGTTTGTATTTGCTCTCCAAATTCTCAGGTTCTATTACTGCTTAAGTTAAGCTTTTTAATCCTATCTCTTCACTTAAACTACTCTTGCCAAAATGACCTATGACCTTGCTATAGACTAAATGTCTGTGTCCCTCCAAAATTCATGTTGAAATCCTAACCCCCAATGTGATGGTATTAGGGACTGAGACCTTGGAGAGGTGATTATACCATGCACAGGATTAGTGTCCTTATCAAAGAGACCTCAGAGAGCTCCCTCATCCCTTCCATCATGTGAAGATACAGCAAGAAGACAGATATCTATGAACCGGGAAGTGGGCCCTCACCAGAGAATCAGACTGTGCCTTGATCTTAGACTTCTCAGCCTCCAGAACTGTGAGGAACAAATAACTTATTTATGTTGCTTATAAGCCACCCAGTGTATGTGTTCTGTCTTAGCACTAAGACAGAAATTGGTACTAAGAGTGAGTTGCTGCTATAACAAATACCTAAAAATGTGGAAGCAGCTTTGGAAACTAGGTAATGAGCAGAGGCTGGCAGAGTTTTGAGGTGAATGCCAGAATAAGCCTACATTGCCATGAACAGACCATTGAGGGTGATTCTGGTTAAGAGCTCAGAGGAGGAGGAGAGGAGCTATAGAGAAAGCCCTATCTTCTTAGAGAATACCTAAGTAATCCTGAAGAGAATGTTGTAGAAACACGGATTGTAAAGGCCATTCTGACGAGGTTGTATACCAAAATGAGGAACATGTTATTGAAGACTGAAGAAAAAAACTATCCTTGTTATAAAGCGTTCAAAACTCTGACTGCGTTGTATTCTACTGTTTTCTGGAAAGTAGAACTAGTGAGCAATAAAATTGAATATTTAGTTGAGACAATTTCTAATCAAAATGTTGAATGTGTGGCTTGGCTCTTTCTGACTGCTTGTAGTTAAATGTGAGAAGCGAGAAATAAAGATGAAATTGTTAAGCAAAAAGAAAGCAGAACTAAAGATTTGAAAAATTTTCAGCCTATCCATATTGCAAAAATTGATAAAATGTGATTGGGAGAGAACACTGAAGGTATGTCTGAGCATCCCTTAGATAAAGAGCTTAGTATGTGTATGCGTCATGGATTTAATCAGCCACCTCAACAGGAAAACTCAGTTTGAACTGAAGAGAAAGGAGATGGAAAGGATGAACGAAGACTGATGGACTCCTAGGATTCTACAAGACAACTGTAAGCTATTTAACTGCAAATGTGCACTGTTCTTCAGGACAAGGGAAGAATAACCCTGAAGGAGATTTAGGGATCATCAGGCTGCCTCCTTGGTTTAAAAAGGAGAGACCATCACCTCACTTTCAACAGGCCAGATGGCCTCTCTGCCCAAAGCTGTGGAGGTGGGGCTCCTCAGAGCCTTGGGGTTCCTAGCCCAGCCTAGCAAAACTTTGGGGTCAAGATCGCCACTCCAGTGGGTCCACAAGTTGGAACTTCTCAGACTGTGTCCGGAAGGCAGGACCTTCCCCTCACCTGAACTCGGAAGGCAGAGCATCAGGCTAAGACAATTATACTCAAGCTTTAAGTTCTCATGAAATTCGCCTTGCAGTTTGGACTTACTTGGGAACTGTTACTCATTTTTTCTTTCCTATGTCTCTCTTCTGGAATGGAAGTGTCTATTCACTCAGGCCTTCTTGGAGGGCCTGTCAGGCAACAAGTGTTTTGACTTAGCACCTTTGCAACTGCTGCTCCCTCTGCCTCAATCTCCTCCTCCAGGTCTCGAAATAGAGTCCATTCTCTTTAAATTCTATGCTCAAATATCTCACAAGACACTTCCTTAAGTATTTGGTTTAAATAGAACTCTCAACCCTGTCATCACTCTTATTCTCCTGTCCTGCTTTGTTTTTCTTTAAAAATATATATACATTTTTATACCCCCTCCCACTCCTTCCATTGAGAGCCCCCAAGAGTTCAGGGATTTTGTGTTTTCCATTTACTGTTGTATTCCCAGTGTCTGCAACATGGTAGGTACTCAATAAGTACTTATTTTCTGTTAGTTTAAGATCGGCACTATTTATTTTCTATAGAGAATTATGTGGTGCACTCTGATTCTCAAATATTTGCTATCACTTCCTGTTGGAAGATTATACACTCTTCCCAGTGGAATTCACACATGGTCATGTGACCCTTTCTGGGCAGAAGCTTTAAGAGCCTGCACATGATTCACTATATCTTCTTTGCCACTCTGCCACTATAACCAGCAATGTTCTAGACAGAGGCTGCTCTGTCAGCCTAAGCCCCAAAGAAAATGCTATGGAGCAAAGCCACAGTCAATCATATGGATCTGTAGCATGCGTAGTAAACTTTGCTGGATTAAGCCACTGAGATTTTGGAATTGTTCGTTCCCACAGTATAACCTAATTTATCCTGACTGGTATGGACACCTAGGCAACCGTGGATAAAGAGAGGGCCCTGGAGTACCTAAAACATATTTGACAAATGATATAAGTTTGCCTGAGCTGGTTCTTCTTGAACAACCTAGTGCTTTGCTACCAAAACATTTTCTTTGAAAAAATAAAAGCAAGGAAAAAAGCACTGGAACATTTATTTTGGCATGATCAGAAGTCATTATTTTACTTCTTCATGTTTTCACGAAAAAACATTATAGGAAAAAGTAACTAAAGTATCTTATAGATTTAAAAATTGTTTCCCAAACATGGAATATCTTAAAATTGAGTAAGAGACTTATAAATAACACTGATTCCAAACCTTTGCCTCTGACCAACTGAATAAGAATCTCTGGGACTGGTGTCTTCAAATCTGTATTATTTTTAAAGTTCCCCAACTGATTATGATGTAGCTAATCTAAAAACCAGTACTGGAGGTAAAAGTCTCTATACTTACAACCTTAGGAAACATAGGGGGATATACAGAGTAGCAAGAGCCCCTGCTCCACCCCACTTAAAAATATACCCAAATGTACAGCTTCTATAATGCCTCATTGAATCACTATACTTCAAATTGTCAATGGAAACCTTTGTAGAGTAACTTTCTAAAGAAGAAAATATTGCTTTAGTTTCGATTGTCATTAAATGGAATGGCTTACTCTTTACAAAATTCGGAAGGCAGTATCACTTAGATTTACTTCTGCCGAAATAGATAGGACCGAGAATGCCAACATAAATTCAATTCAATTGTTTTCTGTTTAGGCATTGTGAGACTGACTTGGATCCAGCAGGAGAATTTCCTTTATTAATACAATATGAGTTAGCTGCTTATATATAAACTGTAATTCAGATGAAGTAGTAGCAATTCCCAAGAACCCAATAGGAAACACCAGAATTTTACTGTGAGGTGCCAGAAACTGCCAGTGTTGGATGTGAAGGAAGAAATTGAACACCATGTGGATATTTCCAAACACAGGCAATACAATGAAGTCTTGCTTCTTACACGAAAAGGCTTTTTTTTTTTTTTTTTTTACCCCACCTGCACCTCGCCACAAGGTCCCCTCTCGCACAGGGATGAAGTCACAAGAGAGAGAGTCACAGCCTCTCGAACTGTGACTTTAATGGCAGTGTTGAAGCTCTTTACAATTAAAATGTTGAAGGAGACATTTGTGCTACCAGTAGAGTGAGAGAAAACACGCTCATCTGACAATGCTCTGAAAGGAAACCAGAAACCTTATACCAATGTGTAATGTATTTGCTTTTAGGAGGAACGACCAAGAGAGACAACCATATTGAACGATCCCTGTCCAAAATGAGCTGTGTAGTGTAGTGAGGGTCACCAAGCCAGAAGCAATAGCTGGGGGCAGTGTGGTTTGCTGGATAGCAAGGATCAGTTCTGCATGCTTTGGCAGAAAGTCTCAGCCTCATCCAGATATATATGCAGCATTCACAGAGAAACAGAGATAAACATCTACCATGGCTCACAGATGAAGAGAACTAACTGATCTACCACATCTTGGCTTCTTTGCCTTCATTTTTAGTAAAGCAAACACAAATGAGATTTTTCTTTCCCATGAAGTAGCTAATTACTAGGTAAGTTATTTCAAGTCCTAGCATTACTACAAAGAAAAATAAATTCCTTTCTGGCACCACCTTAAAAGAATTTCAATTGGATTAGGTTCCTTCAATCTAGATGAACATAATAATACCTTCTTTTTGTTTAATTATCCCTCAGCTAAATCCCTCCCTATCCCACAATTTTTTCATTCCCACTGAAAAATAGGCTTTATTTCTCGGATTTTATGGCGAAACTTTGCCAACACTAGGCAAAATACAGATTTTAGTAAATTATCTGCATAATTTAGAATAATTCACAAATTAAAACACAAATGTTTGAATTATTCAGTAAACGGAGGAGATAAATATACATCACATGCATACAGAGACAGACACAAATATACAAACTGTTCCCCACAGCTCTAGAATACCAGCTAAGCATGCCGTTGTACAATTTTTCTGCTCAAAACAACCTATGAATTAAATGAGTTGCCTAGAAAATTTCCCAAGTTTCTGCATTTCTGAAATCTTAATTTAGAAAGCTTATAACTAATCACTGTTTTATATGTGTTGCCCTCTTCCTCATGATTTCAGTTGACTTATTTTAATACTTAACAGATTAGATGTTTATAGTCACAGGCTATAGTCACCTAAGTGTAGTTATAAAACATTGCTGGGGTAGGTGAGAAAATTCTTTCAGGTCTTAAGTTTACCTTACTGATTTGAGGAGTGAAATGTGCCTCTTCTTTTCTCACATTTCCTCTAGCTTCTAATTCTTACATAATGGCCAAAAAACTTCAATTTCTCTTCAAAGATTGTCAGTGGAACAATATCTTCTTTCTTTAGCGAGATCTTCATGAAACCCTCCCAAAATCCCAGGGTAAATGCTACTTTATTTGGGTAAAATTGAGAAGAACATACAAATTTTAATTCTTATTTTTTTATTTACCTGCAAGACCCAAGGCAAAAAATGAAAAAGGAAAAAAGATAAAAATTGTTCAAGAAGTTTTATGGTTTTGTAGCATTTTTATTTGCTCATCTATGTACTTTTGAAATTTGAGAGAATAAAAAATCACCCATTACATTCTCTATTATATTTCATAGTACTTCATAGTATTCATTTCACTTACAATACTTATTATTTTTATGTAATTATTTTTAGTATTTTATCTCCCATTAACCTAGAAGTTTCATGAAGGCAGAAATGTGCCTGTCTTGTTTACCTCTGTGAAATATATTTTTAAGTTAATGTATAAGTCGATTTGAATAAATGAATGGGTCAGAATGACTGGGCTAATCTATACAGTCAGACACTGTTTGTGTTCTTGCTAAGCACAAATTGTCCTAGCTATTTACAGGTGCTTAATCTTTAGTGCAGAGACACTGTTTGTGTTCTTGCTAAGCACAAATTGTCCTAGTTATTTACAGGTGCTTAATCTTTAGTGGGGGAAAAAATCTTTTTTCCCCCAGAGCCTTTATTAAGTTAGTAGATACACAAAAATGTGCACAAAGATATACACAAAGATATCCTCCTGTGTACTACATGACTCACACACACACTGACTTCAGGAGGATGGAACAAGATGAGTGAAGAGCTAGAAAGCCAGTGTCCAGCTAAGAAGAGAAGGCAGGAGATGAACACCACTTTTATCAACTGGTTTGTGTGTATCAGATGGGAGTTACAGATCGATGCATAAAACAGGGATGAGAAAAACCTCGAATATGCTATTTTTCTCTCCCGTCAGAATATATTGTCATTTAGGGCAAGTTAAATCATTACTCTTTATTTTTATTTGGAGCATATAAAAGTGAAAATAACCCTTTCGAAATCTACTTTATCTCTGCTTAACATGCAGATGCTTTGTTTATCCTCAAAGACCAGAGCAGATCCAAGAGCAAGAGTTCAGATATGTCAGAGGTGGCAAGGGTAGAAAAAAGGAAAAGCCATTGTTCACCTGTCATGCAAGGACCCGGAAGGGCTGACATGGAAATCCTGTGAATGTGGCTTATTTCTGCTCTTGCTAATGCATTTATACTAAAAGTGAAAAGGATTTTGAAGGTTTGGAGTGGAAAGGAGCCTCAGTTGTACAGGACAATAATGCCTGGGTGTTTTGTTTTGTTTTGTTTATAAACCATTGCCTGCCTTTGTCCTTTACAGTGAGAACCTTTACTATACGTATAAGAGGCCCTCAAGGCACACAGATAGTGTGAAAGTTTTTTTCAAGGATAATAAAAAGCTCTTGAGGATTTATAAACTCTTTCATCTGTCAGAAACTATTTATGCAGACTTGGCACTTAGAATGAATTATTCTTATTAAGCAAAAATTGAGAAAATTGCTTAAGTCTCACCAGAAGGTACCTGCAGTCTATCAAAAGCTAAGACACTCTATAAGCTATAAACTTAAGAGAAAAGAAATTGCATGTCTGTATGGATGTCTGCAGTGAGATAAATGACTCCAAAGAGAATGTGTCCCAGCTTCGTTCCTCTTGCTGCTGTGCTGGGTGATTTTTCCATTTCTATCCCCCAGGGAACTTAGCGGGGCATTAGAAAGGACTAAATCCCAAGGACAGGTGCTCCTTTCATTTCTCCAGTGACATCTCTCCCTCTACACAGTATGTCCACTGTCATATAGCAAATGCAAATCTATTCAAGGACTTCTGTAGAGTGCAAGGTATTATGCAGAGTACTCTACATGAATTATTTTATTAATTTCTAGCAAAGATCCCATGATGTATTGTTATTAACCTCATGGTACAGATGTTGAACTGAGGGATGGAGAGATGAAGGAACTTAGTCCAAGTCTAATGGTTGTGGTGATAGATCTGTGATGTCAACTCAGAAGCCTGACTCCAGGACAGACTCTTCTAACCACTCCATAAGGCCACACATGCCTCTCCTCCCAGAAGTCACAGGATCGATTGACTGATTCAGTTGGTGATTCCTGAAACTTCCAAAGGAATTTCATGAAGTGACTTTTTCTCACAGTGTCCACTCATTTTGGACTCAGATCTCCTACCTTGCCTAATTACAAGTTTCAGTTCTTTTCCAAACGGTGTCTCTTTTACATTTTCTTCATCTTTCTGAATTCAGAAAGCCTTATTAGTTTTAATTCTTTATAAATTTGCCAAACACTCTCCTGCAGTGCTTGGCACAAGGTGTAGAGAGGTTCAAGAAATGCTTGTTGAATGAGCTCAGAAGGCAGATAATTCTCATCCTACTAGGCTCATTAACATCAAAACCATTCATTACATATATTATACCTTAAGATGTCCTACCTTTGTTCTTTCCTTTGAGTCTCCAAATTCCCACATTTACACCTTATAATATCTCCATCTGTCTGGGATCACCAGCATAGCATGCCAAGTTCACTTGAGCTAATAGCTCCATTATAAAAACAATTTAGAAGGATAACCTTTTTTCCCAAAGTTCTTGTTTAAATATTCAATCAACACTTCTAGAACTGCTCCAGTCAAAATAATAGTTTTACAAGACTCCCTTGATAACATTTACTAGATTTGCATGTCTGTCAAATGAGTATCATTCTAATAATATCTGAGACATAATGTCTTGGTACTCCCAATATTGTTAGAACCATCTTTATAACAATAGATGAAAAATCACTGGCTAATCCTCAAAAAGAAAGCTGGAAAGAGGGAAAATGTCTACCTAATAATGTAGAGAAAAGATCTTAAATGTTATGTAAGCTGGGACTGAAAACATTACCATAATCAATCAATATTCATTGGTCAATATTTTCCATAGTTTCTTATGTCTACTTAGCTACTCTCAGCTATCTGTCCTGGTTTCTCTTTCTCTCTCCTGACAGAATACTCTTATCAGCTGATTTTTAATTCTGTGGCTAATACTATCACTGAACACTAAGACCTGAGGGTAAAAATGAGGCAGCTGTGGTCAATTTTTCATGTAAGAACACCTCTTCCTTTAGGTTACTTGTTTCCTCGCAATCCCAATTCTATGTTGTGAAAGGTCACAAAACGCTGAGATTTTCTTCAAGAAACCTAGAGCTCACCTTTAACTCTGGCTACTCCTCAAACTCATCTCCAGTCAAATGATCCTACTTGAAGTGCAGTCAAGAAAGGAATTTCACTTCCTTTTATTCATTAGACTTGTAGCTCAAAGTCCTAAGTGGACTTCAAAATAGCAAACACATTTCAGGCAAATATTCTAGGCCCTAGACAGTAGAACTGTGCTTAAGGGCTCTGTTGATCGTTCAGCAGAATTCTTGCATGTGATTTCCAAATGTAGGATCTTCACCTCCACCTACCTTCCATTCCATTACCAGGGCAAATCCTTCCCAAACTCCCATTCCGCCCCCTTAGAAGTCATTAGTGACCCTTAGTCCTACTCTAACAAGTCTAAGCTCCTCCTGGCTTGTGTGAGCCTCCGTAAGTTTGTCTCATCCTTACTATCTTTTGCAGAGCAGTTTTAATGTGGAAATGTACATGCAGGAAGTATTGGGCCTGCTTTGAGAATTGATACCTGTGGGGAAATGAGGGAAGCAGGATTAGGCAGAGACAGATGTTAGGCTGTGATACAGTCACGACAAAGGCCTCTGACAATCTCATGGGAAGCATGGAGCTGGGACGGTCCTACAGAACAGTCTTTTCATTAAGGCAAGAAGCCCTGCCTTTACATCTTAGCATCGATCAATCATTGGATATGGGTTACCCCTGAAAAGAGGATGAGAACTTGGCCTAGATGGCTCTCTTCTTGAAGAATATTTGTCTCTTCATTTGGATTATATATTTCTTGAGGGCAAAGACCATGGTTTTAATTTCTTGAGCACTACATAATGTATGAAGAGTAATTTCTTATGTACTACATAATGTATGAAGAGTACATTTTCATAATGTATGAAAATGCACAGTACTTTCACACAAAATATGTATTTAGCACTTGTTATGTGCCAAATACTCACTATTTTAGGTAATCAGATTTTGATGGTAAATAAAATAGATAAAAGTCCTACTTTCAATGAAATCGCATTCTGCTTATTAAGAACTGGAAGTCAGTCAACTACTTATTTTATCTTAACATTTTATTAGTCATTATCTAGAATTCACAATACTCTTAAAGAAATTCTAATAGTCAGATCTTATGTTTTCCTTACATACTGAAGCTATGTTGTAGTAATAAATTAACCTTGAAATCTCAGTGATATGACACAAGTTTGTCACTTTCCTCATACCCCAATGTGGGTTGGGTGGCTCTCCTTTATTTAGCAGCTGTTCCATCTGGAACTCATGGCCTTCAAATTCCCTTCATCAGGGAAAGAGACATCTTAAAGGAGCACTGGCTCTTAACTGCCTCAGTCTTTCTTCAGTTCATTGGCTATAACTAGACACATGGCCTTAAACTAACTGCAAAAGCTAGGAAATGTAATCGAATAAATAAGCATTGAGCACTAAGTATCTCTGCAACAACAGCCAACATTTGTGGAGTGCTTCTATGTAACAATACTGTTCTAAGTGCTTAAAGTTTCTGTACCTAATTCCAATTCTCAGATACCAGCTGGGTGACCTGCAATTCAACTCAAGTCTGACACTCTACCTGAAGGTGTCAGATTCCTACGAGACTGCCCCTTCCCCAACTTCAGATACCAATCGCAATCCAGGCTGTCACCTGTGCTTCTGACTGACCAGCCACAGATTGGAGGTTCCAACAACCCCCTCCTTAGGTTAGAGTAATTTGCTAGAGCGCCTCACAGAACTTAAAGAAATATTTTACTTACCCGATAGATGGTTTATTATAAAATGCTATAACTCAGGAACAGCCAGATGGAAGCGATGCATAAGGCAGAGTATGGGGAAAAGGCATGGAGCTCCCATGCCCTCTCCAGGCACATCATTCTCCCCACTTCACATGTTCACTGACCCGGAAGCACCAAACCCCCGCCTTCTGGGTTTTTATGAGGTTTCATTACATAGACACGATTGATTACATCATTGGCCACTGGCAACTGATTCAACCTCTAAACCCTCTCCCCTCGCCGGAGGTCACAGGGTGGGACTGAAAGGTCCAACTCTCTAATTACGTGATTGGTTCTCTTGGCAACCAGCCTCTATGTTAGGTTTAGTCAAAAAAAATTGCCTCATTAACATAACAAAAGATATCTCTAAGGGCTCTCATCACTTAAGAAATTCCAAGGGTTTTAGGAGCTCTGTGCCAGAACCAGGGACTAAGACCAAATATGTACTTCTTATTATAAATTGAAATATCACAGAACTTTACATTGATTACTCACCACTCTATGAAGTAAATATTAACATTAATTTCATTTTACAAATAAAGAAACTGAGGCACAAAAAGGATGAGTAATTTACTCAAAATTGGTGGAAATGGGATTTGGATTCAAGCTGTAAGCTCCAAATTCTATGCTGTTTTTCACCAACTGTACTTTAAAAACTTCAATCAAGACTCTAAAAGAAAGGCCTGTCTTCTTTCAAGGCAGATCTTTGAAAACCAATCATTGGAATAATCTCTTCTTTTCCAGGTGTGACCCGAAAATACTAATCCAACCTAGTTTAGAAGTGTCCCTCTTCCAAAACCTTTTTGTGAGTAACACTCCGTTCATTCTCTCAGTGTTTTGCATGGAAACACTTGAGACTTAAATTTTGTTTTGCTTTTTATAAGTCATTAGTAGTTCCAGCATTGCAATGAGCTCCCTTTGAACTAATAAGCCATACCAAAGTCTGCCAAGAGTCTTACTATTAAGCTGAAAACTATTGATGATTAAAATTTTATTGTCTCTCCCCTACTAAAAAAAATTCTTATTATGGTAACATGTACAGAGGCTATTAAAGCATGCATTTTCTTTATAAATAAGAGTCTTCAGTGATTTGGGAAACCAAATTTTATGTACAAGCTTTTATTCCTCCTACTCTATGCAGACCCTGCCTATTCTTGTTTCCATAACAACAAGGAGACCCTAGATAATTGAAATTAGGTTTGTCTTCAAGATGGTTTAAGAAGCTGGATAACTTTAATTGCCTGCACATGGAGGGGAGAGAAGGGCCTCTATTGCCACCTGCTGGGCTCCACGGGTTTTTCTCAGCCTCTCCGGTCTACCATCTCTGATTCCTAATCTCTGGCTTCTGGCTTCATTTGCAGGCGAAATGCCCTCTGACATTTGTCAATCTTTCTGTTTTAGTTTGATGAAACATTGTCACGAAAAAAATAAAAATAAAAACCTTAGCCTTCGACATAAACTACTCTTTAAACTCATACTAATTCGTAAACAAGAATCATAACTACTTCTCCACAGCACTCAATTGCTTCCAAGTGTTTTTCATTAAACCTAAGTAAAAACACTTCTCAGGATGCAATTTTAAGGGAATATTATTAATCACATGACTTGATTAGCCTTGGACAGTGTAATAAGTGAATTGCCTGAATAAAAATGATTTTCTTCTTTTCAAGTACGCTCATTTCACAAGATGGGTATTCTGAAGGTTTTGGCTTCCTGAAAAACAGGGTGAGCTATGTAGCGTGATTTTCCCACTGTATATGGATTTGCAATGATGTCTGGCATTTAATTGCATGTGGCTTTGTATTTTAATTACCTGGTTATAGAGGAACTACTGATGTGGACACATCTTCAGGATCTAAGGCAAAACTTTGCAAGTGTTTTCTAGAACACTTAAGAGAATAAATAATTCAGCTTAACATAGATTTAAGAAACAGACAAGAGCTCCTAGTAGTTAGAAAATTACTGTGTGAAGTTTTATAGTCTTCAAACTCTGAATTCCCTGTATATTCACTGCCTCTCAGAATTTTCTGAAAACATATGGCTGTGAAAAGGGAGATGCCGACGGTTCCACAAAAACAGTAGAGGACATGCAAAAAGACCATTATCAGCAAAATTAGGATGGGTGGGTGAATGGAATTCAGTATTAAAGATTTATGATTTTAAACATAAATTGCAAACACTGTTCCTGAGTGGAAAGAGTCCATATTGTAAAAATGCTTATTCTTCCTAAAAGAATTCATCAATTTTATTCAATAGAGATCAATATCTTAGCAGAATTATTTATGTTGTTTGACACGCTTCATTCTAGAATTCATCTAGAAGAAATAAGTAAAAAGAGCCAAAAAAATTTTTGAAAAACAAGCAAGTCTTTGCCATACAATAGCCAAACATACTCTAAAGGTATAATAGCATGTAAACAGTGTGATAATGTTGCAGAGATAGGAAAATAGATCAATAGGAGAGAACAGAACATAAAAAATGGACCCATTTATACATAGGATAAACTAATTAATGATACTGGAGAACATTGAAGAAAAATGTTAGATCCCTACTGTGAACAATATAATATAAAATTTCAGATGAATTAAAGACTATGTATAAAAAATAATTAGAAGAAATTTAAAGAACTGTATAATCTTGGAGAGAGATAAGGCTCTTTAAGCTAGACATCATACTCAGAAAGCACAAAGGAAAAGTCTAACACATTTTAACCACATTCAGATGTTTAACTGGCTGTATGGCTCCTGATAAGATACGTCTCTTCCAGATACAGCATTGCCTACAGTGGAATTTAAGGGAGGCCCACAAAGCTACCTTTAGTTCCCTATCGCACTTTACACTGCAGTCTAGAAAGAAAAGGATGGAGCACCAAGTACCCCCAAACCCGTGTTCTAAGCTACACCCACCTTTCCTGACACACAGAACAGTAAGCACTCCCGGAACACTGGGTCTTTCTAGACATTCCTCCTTAATTAGAACTGTGGACTCTTATTCTCTAAGAGACTATCAGACTAATCTTGTTGGGAAGATATCCCTACTGACTTTAAATGCCACCAGAAATTCAAGCTTCCCAGAGCCTCATGGAGACTCTTATCCACAGACAGATCTGTAAATTCCTTAGTCTTACTTTACCCAAACTATCATATATCTTGACCTCCAGCAACATCATAATGTGGGGCCCCTTGTTTAAAAATTAGTAAGAATTTCTTGATGGTAACAACAAGACATTAAACCAAGCATGGGCCCTTCTGTCTGGGGCTCTGTTGTACACTCACAAGGCTGCTCACATTCACTACCCTAAATCCTTTCCTTGTCTCAGAGTCTGTTATCAGCAAATGTCCTGTATCCTCGATTTCGTCTTTAAATGTTCAAAAGGATTCTTATTACTCTAACTAAATCTTAGCTGTCCCCAAAGACACCATCAGATTCCCATAGCCCATATCTCACAGTGCCTGGGGGTGGCTTATGTGGCCTCTTTATTCCCCATTGTTTTCCCTTTTAAGACTTTTCTCTGCCTTTTTAAACAATCCAGTTTCTTTCAAGACCATGCCATCCATTTATACCACCCAGTAGCTCTCCTTGTTACAGTCATCTCCATACTTCCTCATTGTCCAGCCAGCACATGACACCTAATAGGTGCTCAGGAAATATTTTGTTGAGAAAGTTAATAAATGACTTGTATAATCATTAAAAAAAAAAAACAACTGGGTAGAATACAAATTCAACTTGCCGACTGTATAATAAGAGCAGGCATACTTTAAGCAAAGCACCCATTTTGCCTGAATCACTCACAATTTCTAGATATTTGTGTTGTATATTCTGTGGAAGTTTTGTTAGAAAACTGGCCAAAACATGGCCTGTTATGAAGCCAAGAAATATCAATACCCTAAATGTTTATTCCTTTAAATGAAATATCAAGAAATATCAATACCCTAAATGATTATTCCTTTAAATGAAATATCAAGAAATATCAATACCCTAAATGATTATTCCTTTAAAAGCTGGGAGGAGGGAGATGAAGAGTCACTTGATATGACTTCGGAAGTAAATTCATGTCCCTTTTATAGCTTGCCACTAGAGTAAACAAGAAATGAGAACTCAGCCTTCCTGCCTGCACCTCAGGATTTCTATCTTCATTGCTTCCGAATACTGCCCTCTTCTGGCGAGAGAGTGCCTATTGCTAGAGCTGTGTGAAATGAGCCTGCTTATCAAGAGAAATGGAGTTTGGGACAGAGACGATGATATTGTGAGAGTGTAAAAATTAGGAGAAAGTAAATGTGGGAACAAAATGGAAAAAGTAGATTTATAACTTTCCTAACCTTATTGTTCCTTCATCCCCATTTTTTCTTTAGAGGTTATCTTATCTGATGCCCTCCCAAATAAAAAGGTCATAAGGCTTGTTCGATTTGCTTTGGCACATACCACAAGCTGAGGGCTTGGATGAAGGAAGCCATAACTATTCTGATCTCTTCGTTGTCATCGCCCATCACCTTCCTTGCACACAAATCCTGCATGCCCCTTCTTCCTTGCTGCAGCCGTACCTGACTTGCTGTCCATGTTGCTCTCCCAGAAAACCCCACATACAACATGCCCACATTTGAAGCCCTCTGAGAGCCTTGCCTGATTGCCCCAGCTGTACTGGGATTTCCCTCTAACCCTCGGTACTAAAAGGTATATGGAATTGCTTTACCATAACCTTCGGATGTGGGTTCCTCATCTCTTTGGAAAATACCACATTGGTGATAGAAGTTGGGCAGGAAGCATGTAAAAAAGAGAGAGAGAAAAAAAATGGCAGCTTTAGCCAGGCAAGTAACTAAAATGTGAACTGGATAACTTTTTTTTATAAGTTCGCTTCAACTGTCTAACAGCTCTGTCCTCCTCTTTCCCATGGTCAATGCCACCTATCAACATAAAGGATTGTAGAGCTTTCCACTGTTTCACTTTACAGCACATCTAGAAGATGCTCATATTGGTACTGCCCACTAGTGTTAGCCAGTGAGGCTGCTTACAGACAGAAGTGACCTCCACAGGCCCTGGCGGGCAGCCCGGAGGGCCAAAGGGATTAATGTGGTAGCACATCAATAACAGGCACATTGGTTAGGAAGCTGTGGTCTAGAAAATGTACCAAATTGAGGCAAAGTAGCATGTCTTATCAAGTTATCAGGAAATCCTGTGGACAAACCCTAGGGAGTAACAAAGAAAAACAAGCCAAT
This sequence comes from Pteropus medius, assembly GCF_902729225.1. Lineage (NCBI taxonomy): Eukaryota > Metazoa > Chordata > Mammalia > Chiroptera > Pteropodidae > Pteropus > Pteropus medius. The sequence goes on along the minus strand of NW_024352785.1, from coordinate 14,899,883 downwards.
TAGAGTGGAAACAAAACATAGCCAGCTCTACAACTCTTGTAGTAGACCACAATAACTGTGGCTTTCTTTCATGGGGTGTCCTCTAGTGCCCCCACTGCCTCTACCTGGCTAACGATTTCAGTGCTCTCATCTGCTTTGGCTGCAGGTGTTAGAGCCTGTACACAACCACTTGACACAATTACACACAGTCTAATGTTGTTCACTGATGTTTAATAGGAGCATGTTTAGCCATATACCCTTTTCTGGCCTCTCGGGATTACATACGTCTTTGCCAACCAAATCACCAAGATCTAAGCCCCTATTAGATGTCGGAAATCCCAGTCCTCTCCTTGACGATTCTGAGGATTACTGGAGAGTACGCACCTGCCTTGGCTGTCGCGTGCCATCTGTTGCTCCTAACTGCCGTTTGGCATGCTCCGTGCAGTTTTAAGTGGTTTCTTGGTCTCTCTGTCCATATATAGACAGACATTGGCTCCCCTCTTACTTCACAACTCCATCCCAAGCCCCTGCTATTGTTAGCAGGACTAAGAGTAAGGCAGAGGGAAGGCTTGAAGACACTATCCAGAGTTAGAATTAGAAAACAGAAGAGGAACATTTAAAACTTGGTAACAGTGATCTCTGTTCCTAAGTCCACCAGTCTTATCTCAATGTATGGAGTCCCCTACCTGCTGTCTTTCAACTCGTGTCTCATGTCTTGCTGACACGTTGCTATGGTTTCATTCCCTCCTCATATAAGTGGGAGTTCCCCTTGACCTAGTACTGAGTTCAAAACTCCAATTTCTTTTTTTTGTCAGGCTCTACCTAGAGGATGAAAAACAAGTTTACTCATGAACTCTCCCAAATTGGAGCTCCACCCACTATAAAGGTAGCCATTCACATTCTTTTGCAAAATTGTTTCTCTCCTCTTTGCTGCAACTACCCGTATGAGACTGAACCCAGGACTCTGCTTTGCATATTAAAAATGTCCTTTAAAGGGTTATGTCAAACAACAAACAAGAAAACCTTTCCTTCAAAAATTAAATGATGCTATTTATGATGTGTGAAAATGGCTGCAATTTTGAAGTTTCGCCTTTTTTTCACCCTAATTTAATGATCTTGTCTGCCTTGATCCTAAGAACAACGTTTTGTCCTCCTGGCTTTGTGCCCAAATGTTGTCAATTTCTCACAAGAGGGCAAGCAGCCCCCTAACAAGAAGCCATGGATAACTTTACATTTGAGTTCCATCGCAGGGACCACTACTTGTTCCTCCAAATCTCTGTTCACCTCTGCCTCCCGCTGCTGCAGTGAGAACACAATGTCCAGCCTCCCTTGCATTTAAGTGTGCCATGTGGTGAGATTCAGCCAATGAATGTGAGTGGAATCAAGAGCATTTCGCCAGGTCTTGTCTATACAAATCTGTGAAATGGGTAACTCCCATGTTATTTTCTCCTTGAGGCTGGACTGAAAGGAGGGGACCTCCCAGAACAACTTTTGAGTGTCACATGATGAAAGTGGCAGAAACTTCATCAGCTTGGAGCTCTGAATAATTCCATGAAGGAGGGACACCTCATTAAACTGTTCATTTTCTTGGGACTCTTCAAAGCAAGAAGAAATTTCCGTCTTATTTAAGTCATACTGTTTGGGTCTGTTTGTTACGGCAGCTAGCCCACCCTAATACAAGCTATCAATGGATATCCTATTAGAGATACCTCTACTCAGATGTGGAGTTAGCAGAGGTCTGTATTGTGATAAAGGACACTCGCGGTCAAGGAAAGACCCACTCCTTATGCCTTCTTGACTTCCATTCCAACATTTTGTCTAAGATTCTACCACACGGATTTTATTACTTTGGATAAAGACATAATACTTCTAGGAAGCTTCTTTGAAAATAACCGTATCACCTGAAAAGGGTAACACATTAAACCATTGTTATCATGAACGCCCTTAGCATAGATGACTTTCTTGAATTTCTTTCTAGTAAAATACCTAGTGAAAACTTGAGAAAGGGACTCGGGCAGTGAAATGCTGAAGGGGTAGATTGGGGGAGATGGAGGAATATCTGGAACATGGAACCCTCGAGTTTTGCTCCAGCAGAAACAGCAATCTGGGCAGTAGTCGGTGGAAGGTGGGACAGTGGGGTCCCGGAGAAACCTTGATGAATGAGGGGAAGGGCAGAGGTTCAAAGAGGGGAAATGAAGCATTGAGGGTAAATTTCTTCTTGGTAATTTGCTCAGTGCTGGTCCCCAAATCAAGTGATTTTGTCCACCCTCTCCTTGCACTTCTAGCAAGTTATTTTGATGGTCCGGCCTACTTTTTAGATCTGCATGTGGCCCCTCAGGACAGCCCTGGAAAATCATAAGAGAACTTTGGGATTTGTTCAAACCATATCTGCACTTTCAGAATTCGAATGTTTTGACTACTTTTCAGTCAGTACCTTATTCAGAGATTCCTCTAACAACAACCATCTACTATTTCAGCTTATGCAGTTTATTTTCTTTCTGTAGCTCTTGGAAAGAACAGACAGGTGACCAGGGCAAGGCTATGGGTTATTGGCACCAAAAGTCTATTACCAATAATTCAACTGCATTTATCCACCTATTATTATTTTTTGAAACAAGTATGTACATATGACAGAATCAGTTTTATGGTTAAAAATATTAACAGAACATTACAATTACAATAATTAAACAAAACATTGAAAATCTGCATCCATGTTATGAGACAGCTGTGTCTCAGGGATGGCAAATCTTGGAGCCCGTTCTCCTTCGGCTCTCTGCCTCTGTTATGGTGCCCTCTCACTAATGCAAGCAGTGGAGGTGGCCAGCGTCCCTCATGGATTTGAGGGCTCTACTTCCCTGATCAATAGGAAGTTTTATTGCTCCTACCATGTGCCACATAGATGCTTCTTCTAATTGTCTGTTGCTATCATAACAAATTACTGCAAACTTAGTAACTAAAACAATATAAAATTATTTTCTTACAGGTCTGTAGGTCAGAAGGTCAACCCTGGATTCAACATGCAATAAGAAGTTGAATAACAATAACGATAATTTTTCCTTGTTATTCTTTTGAGGACTCATGAATTTAGACTGGGCTCGCCCAGATAATCTGAGATACACTTCCTATTATAAGGTCCATAACCTTAACCACATCTGCAGAGTCTCTTTTACCATGTAAAACAACATATTCGTGATTTTTGGAGACCTCTTTGAGGGCCACGTTTTACCTAACACATTCTCAGCTAAGAATCATTTGAAAAACCGTGGCCTGTAAGGTGATCGGTGTGAATCAATGATAGGACCTAGCTCCCATGATGCCTAGGTCAGGTTTCATTTTTTTTTTTTTTTTTTAATCACACTTGCAGTGGTTTATATGCATGCTGGCTTAATCTTGAGTTTCTAGTAATAGAATTAAAAGGCATTATCGGAGATACTCTGGAATCTTGCGCTCCCAGCACCTCTCTCTGCCACCTCCATCTTCCTCTTATACCTAAAGGAGTAGTATTTGAAATTTAAACCATTCAAATTCAACCTTGGTGGAATATCGAGAACTAAGTTTGCTGGGTATAGAGAACATAACACTTCATTATAGTTTTCCCTATGAATGTATCTATCTGAACTTTTTTTTAATAATAAAATTGCAAAAGAACTAAGCATAAAGGTGTACATCCTATGATAACTTAGCAGTATTTTTTCTGGTGTACATCTTCTCTACAACACCCAATTCGGCCCCCACTGGAAACCTGACTGCTTCTCATTTGTACAGGAAAATCTCCTTTTTCATTTCTGGTCACAGCGCTCACAGAGAGGAGGCAGGGCCAGCAGAAACAGGCGCAGCAGTTCATGTGGGCCAGACAGTGAGTCAGTAGGAAAGTAATAAATGATAAAAGGAGGTGGACTATCGCCAGAGGAGGGAATGGACCCCTCAGGACTGGGAAAGGAAAGGGCTGAACTTCCTGCCCTGACCTGATACAGGATTAAAGCCATACGAGTTGTTGGTTTAAACGGGCATAAAAATAAAAATGCTACTAATGTCAGAAGCAGACAAGTACAGAAGGATCAGGGCTGTTTTCAGGTTTTCAGTGGGTAGAGGACTTTGCACATCTGCCCTCTATCTCTTTCCTCTTCGCAAACGGGTCTGCTTGACGGTCGCCGCTGCTTCTTCCATGAAGGGCTCAGGCTAATATTCCCCAGGCTGAAGCAGTGTCATCTGGAAGTCATTCTTGGATGTTCTGGACCCCACTTGGAAGTGCTGCAAGGCAGCTTGGTAGGGAGGCTGCCCAAAGGCCTCCCATATGGAACCCTAACAGAGTTCTACGCTTGCTCACAGTAGGGAATTCTTTCTTTACACTCCCCTTCCCAGGACATGTTCCTCCGTCCCCAGTGTTCCCTACTGATAGGTCATGTTCTGCATCTTTGATGCGAATTCAAGGTGCAAACAAGCATCAAGGAGTTCTGAAATTCTTTTCAGAACCTCGGCTAGAGGGGAATTCAATTAAAGCTTGTGCAGCACCAGTTAACAGAGCAGTGAGGGGATTACATTGTTGCCGATGCCTATAATAACATTACATCGCAGATCAATAACCGCCTGGGTGAGTGTAAGAGTTCCAAGTAACTTCATCTAGTATCTACTCTTCATCATCTAGAAGAGTATCTATGGGAACCATTTCAAGGTTCAAAGTCATAGCTCATGGAGGTGCCAACCATTGTTAAAGAAATTATTTTCTTTTGAGAGTACAAAGATCTGCACAGATGTAAACTAATTGAGGGAAGGGCAGTTGGCAGAGAGCAGGTGAGCTCTTTCCTGTTAATGGCGAGCCTCTGATGACTTGCCTTGATAATGGTGGGAACTCTTCGATCAATGTCAATTCAATTGAGGGTGCTCTGGATTTAATTCCAGGGAACATTTGCAGGCTGGCTGAGGTGAGGCTGGAAGTAGAATCCCAACAGTCAGCCCTTCGATGGACCTCAATTGGCTCACAGTTCCCCGTGGAAGTGAAGATTCCTATAAAAGTTTGTCTTTTTCAACTACTTCAAGAGCTCACAGACTTAATAATTCCTACAGATAAAGTAGTTCGGTTTTATTTTTTCATGCTTTGAAAGCGAAGTGCCCAAGATTTTCTTTTATGGCCCCAAGTGGCCACTCATTTCAAAGTTGAGGCCAGAACTTTTTCTTTATTTCCACACTATTTGACTTTGAACATTAGCAGAATGCAGAAGTGTCTTTTGAAACACCATGCAATTCGAATGTTAGTTTTTACCTCAGTTTAAGATAAACCCAAACCAGCAGGCACATAGTATACATGTGCCTTAGTTTACCTTAGTTACTAAACATTATACAAATCTTTTTGCATTTGTCAGATCATTTGTGTTGGTATAGCTAGTGTAATTAATGATGATATCAAGCATACAAATGGCAATGGATAAGATTATAGGTTTAGAATTCCCAACTGTTCTGAATTCGCTCCTCTACTCTATCCTTTAGCTCAAGTGTGACCTTGAGTTACTATTTAGTCTAAATATCAGTTTCCTCATGTGTAATATAAGGATAATCACATGTATTTATAGGGTTGATGTGAGATTTATATAAACTGATGTATAGGAAGCACCATGCACAGTACCCGAGTCACAGTAAAATTACTATATAGTAGATGTTTTCATTTTGTTACGAAAACTAAATTATTCACTATGTGTCATTAAATACTATGTCTTTCACAGGCCAATAATATTACTGGAGGGCACCTAAACACTTTTTTAAAAGTTCATCTCTTGCTTCTTTTGGAATGAACAGAAAAAACTGAATGATCCGCACCATTATCCTAACCTATCCTTTTTAATACCAAGATGTGTAACCAAAATATTAGCTTGAATACTTTTTTTGGTATAATTTGAAGCTAACTGTGCTGTGTACAGTCATGAATGCAAGCTTGCAAGAACCCAGTGAATCCAGAATGGCCCTGAAATTCAGCCATAAAATGAACAAAGATCTCAAGCAAAACTTTTGGGAGTCCAGACAAAGCAGTGCTGCCTAGGGGAGCAGGATTTTCTGGGCAGAGCACCTCCCTGGCTCTGGCCTCCTCCCAGGAGAGCCTGCCTCTATGAATGCACATTCAAGGACTCTGAAACACAGAGCAGTTTCACAGCCCACTTACTGTGCATGGACCTTGGGTGGGGGGAGACAGCTTCCTGGCAGGCTTTTGGACCTTAACAATAAAACACCTATGAGGTCCTGCGAGGGCACGGAGAATGCGCGCTGGACTTCCCCTATAGAAGGAAGGGGCCTCCACCCTTTGATGAATCGCGATGCCGCGGTCTCCTGATATGTGAGGCTGGCACTGGTTCTGAAGTTTCTCTGTTGAATTTTTCACTATTAGGAAGGGAATATGAGTTAGATATGGTTCTAGTCCTTTAAGTCCTCACCTCTCTTTTGAATGTCTCTCCTGTTGAATGGTCTTATAAAGAAAAGAAGATTCCAAATCAATAGCTCAATTTAAAACACTTCCCTGGATTAGAGGAAGTAGGGAGTGGCCTGTTATTTCAATAAGCACAAGGATGGGAAAGAATCCAGTTTTTCTTGGGACTAAGGAGTTGCCTGAAATCGCCACCCAAAACTTCTGTTTTGAACCTCTGATTGTGAGGTTCAAAATCTCGTTCAGGAAAATAAAATGGAAGAAAAATGGCAACAATCGGCTCTGAAATTTCCTTGAGATGAAAATACCAGCTCTGGGGAATGGCAGCTCACTTGTAATTTTGCCCGACAAAAGTGTGGCATGTGTGGCTCCCAGTGTGTCCACACACATGCTCTGCTTGTTAAAAGCAGAACATTTTCCCACTATGCAGTGGTCACTCCCATGCCACCCAAGCACTTTGCTCCCCGTGCTAGATAGCCTTTGGTCCATTCCAGTTTTACTTGCTTCCTCTTGTCACCAACTTGTTCTCCTTCCCACCATACCCTGATCTCTATCAAAAGGATTTAATTCCTGCAACACTTCTATAGGGAGAAGGGCTTTACTTGGCGACTTTTGGTTTACAGGATCGTTGGTGAACAATCAGTCTGTCTGGCAGGAAGGTACGCCCACAAATATTGCAGGGAACCAACTGGCTCTGGGCACTTTTCCAAGCAGCTTCATTTAAGGCATCGAGATCATAGAAACCCTTGGCTGGAAAGTTAAAAAAAAAAAAAAAAAAAAAAAAAAAAAAAAAAAAAGAAAGAAAAGGAAAAGAAAAATGGTAAAATGGATCAGTTTTCATCCCAGAGAACCATATTCTACTTTTTATGGAAAATATTTTCAGGAAATACCTGTTGACTGAGGCTTTTAAACAAATCATATTAGTTTTGCCAAAAAAAAAAGTGCTGCTCACTCAAGGGTTGAGTAAAGTTAGTTATGAACCAAAGGCTTTTTGCTCTTTGGATTTTAAAAAGGGTATGACATTGTTTTATGTGTTATGATATGCATTCTTTGCTAATTATTAACATCTTTGCTTACACATTATTATCTTGCAAATATAACTTTTGGCCTTCTTTCAGTCAACTCTAAATATAAACTTACAAAAGGAAAAGAACATGTATTGGTATTTTCCTCTTCCGTAATCCTTCAGTGGAATGTTTTTAGAGCCAAAACTGGCAGTTGAGAGTGAATTTAAGATAAATTATATCCTAAAATTTTATCATCTCTTCAAGGCCATAAACTCAGAGATTCTTTAAGTAATTAAAGTGAAGAATGCAAACAGAATAGTTAATTTGATGAAAAGAAGTACTCTTTAGGAAACAACAGAGACAGATAAAAGATGTATAATCTTCACTGGCAGAGCATAGGAAAAAAAGCATATGGCTTTATTTTAGAGAACAGTGTGGGATTTAGCTTTAATGAACCTTATTTAGATAGAATGACTTTAGTACAAAAAAATTGACTATGTCTTAGAATATCCCAAAATAACACCCCCTAAAAATGTAGCCAGGCCCTCAAAAATATATTACATAGTTTTTATCATTTTCATAGTATATATTTCTTCATTAAAACCCAGGCAATTCTCATATGATGTGTCTAATGGTTTACACAACCACAGCAAACTTTAGCTTCCTCAACATGCCTACTGCTAATTCTCCTTTTTTCTCCATAAAAAATTAAACTCCAGAAAATCTAGTATTTCTTTTTTCTTTTTTCTTTCTTTCTTTCTTTTTTTTTTCGTATAAACCAAGCAAGTATCATTTTCTACATAGGATATGAAGGTATATTTTGGCACTGACTTTCCCCACTCATGAGTTTTAACATGGACTAAAGATTCTAGAGTATTCATTGATTCTTACTTTAAGATGATTCATTATTTCTAAAAGGCTGTGTTTCAATAGGGCTATGACTTTGGTTCTGAAAGAAGGGGTTATCTGAACCCTATGACTACAGTAAGTCCATGACGAGGGGCATGGTAATGGGAATTCTCTTGGCCTAGAGAGGAAGGACGCCTTCAGAAATACAATAGCATGAAGCCGAGAGGAAAATTATAGGAGGTGCAGTTATAGGACCTACTTTTTCCATCTATAGGCAATAACAAAAGAGTGAGCCCACTAGGGCTTTCGAACCAGTCATTTCTCTCACCTCTCCTAGATTTGTGATAATTACGCTCAAGCAGAGAAAGTGATAAAGATCTGAAGTGAAGGAAATATATTTTTGATGCCAAATGAGAATTGCTGGGAAGAGAGTTTCAATAAGGTAAACAATGTCTTTGTGGGAAATGCTCTAATTTCAATAAATAGATGTTTTCATCTTGTGCTTTTCCCCATCTGTGTGCAGAGTCATCCTCTTAGCAAGAACTATGGATAGTTGAATTCTAGAAGCATCTAGAACTTTATCATGATCATCTAAATTCCATTCTGTGGGTTGTTAAAAAAAAACTCACTCTGGGTCACATCTCTAATAAGAGTACTTTAGACAAAATGATAACAAATAACCTTCCAGGTACCTTCCAGCTCTGCCACTCTATAGCTACAAAAGGAGAATGAATGAATTGAATGATACTCTTCTCAAAAATTAAGAATAATTTTCATTTGAGGGGAATTAGGGAACTGAGAAAATGACAATGGAAGAGAGAAAGCCAGAGTTTGTAAGGCAAAAATATTCTTTGAACTACTTTATTCTCATACACTAAATGAGAAAGCATAAGGTTCTGTAATAAGGCCACACAGTTTATGGAGTTCCAGTTTCATTCAGCTTGTGCAGTGCTTAACAAAGTACTGATTGCAAAATTTAAAGATTTGGACATTTCATATACATGTCTAGATTTCCAGTTTCTTTTACAGTATTGAAAGATATGAGCACACTGAGATAAATTTCTTAATGGTAACACCAGCTGGAACTGGGCAGCAGCTGCCTCATTTAGACAGAGCAAGTGCTCTCTATCTCACTACTTTATTTTACATGAACCAACTTATTCAATTTTGAAACCTGATTAGTGGACCCTGTAAGCATTTGAGTTTGTTACCCTTGCTCTATGAATAGTAAGACACAATTGCATTTGAAAACATGTCTCCGAATGTCCCCAAAGCTTCTTTTTAAGCTTCATGTTTTTTTAAATATTATGTTTGATAATATGTAAAAGTAACTGGAGGAATATGTAAATTCCAGTGAGTCTCGCTCCTTCTACAGTTTTGCCAGGATTTAGTGTCTTTATGACTCAGCATCTGAAGACAACACTTTGGTCAGGCATTCTAGAACCATTTTTCCTATTCAGTTATAACAAAGACAGTAAACATTGCTGATTTAAGTTGTTTGAATGAGAAAGAAAAAACTATCTCTATACTTATAAGTTCCGAGAGAAAAGTCTCCCCTTATGCACTCAAGTCTTTTTCTTCCAAAAACTTACCACTAATGGTTCTGACTTCGGGTTTTTTAGGTTCTGGTCTCCTTAACTCTTTAGGCAACAAGTTGTTTTCATTGTGCCATTTTTTCAGACATTGTGGCTCATGGATGGAAATAGATTTTGTTCCATATTCACGGCCACAAATGTAGCAAACAATTGTTGGTGGACGCCTAATCATTGTTGGCTGCAAATAATAGAAAATATCTGTTAGACAACGTTCAGCTTTGGAAATTATATTTTAAAATTATAATACATTCAAATTAGCCAGAAAATCAATATGTTTTTTAAAAATACCAACCACTCTGGTGAATTTTACCTTTTGAAAATTAAGAGAACAACCTATGTTATCTGAGTGATTGGGGTGGGGGTGAGGATGAGGGTTTGGAGGAGGATAGGAAATAAAGATGAGCTAACTAGAACTCTACATATTGGTACTTTGTAAATATTTTCTCATTCAATAAATATCTATTGATTGTCTTCTGACTATTCTCCATGCTGAGAGAATACAACAATAAGTTAAGTCTGAATCATCCTCTTAAAACATGCCCTAGTATACCGATCTGTCTGAAAAATAAAATGATAAGTGTCATTGGAGATTTTATGATAGACAGTGTTGTACCGCCCACATTCCCTCATGTAAACAACTTCCTACTGCAAGCACCTGTGATTCTCTGCCATATTTGACCTGGAGTAAGCTTCACCCACAAGCAGGATAGCTAATCAATTACAGATGGAAGTTGGTGAATAAATACTGATCTTCCTCCCTAAGGCTGATAGCATACAGTGTTCCAGAAGTTCCCAATGGGATTGCACCACTCATTAGAACAGTATATAGGCTTCCTTCTCTTCTCTGTCTCTCCTTTCACTGTTTTACTGGGGTTTACTGGGATTACCTCCTAAATAAAATGCTTGAATTCAAATCCTTTTCTTAGTGTTTGTTTCTGGTAAAACCAAATCTAAGAAAGAATTAAGGATAAAATGCAATAAGGAGCTTCTGCTTCTATCTAAAATATAGAAAGTTACAAGAAACATTGCTTTCACCTAGACAATGAGAACAAATCAGATAACCTATGGAGTCATAATTTTTAAGATCATTGAAGAGTCAAAGTTTTAAGGTACATTAATGATCTAAAGAGACTGCCTAAGTTTGAGGATGAATCAGAAAATCCAGAAAAAAACCTCTCACACTCCAAATTTACATGAGTATGGATAGCTGTTGTCTGTCTCATAAAATGGCAGGACAATGGAGTGTGAACCCTTTTGAGATTCAGGCATGCAGGGACTGTTTATATAAACTCTCCTATCCACCAGGTCTTAGACTCAGTAACAGAGGGTGACAGTCTAACACTGGAGAGAGGCAGGAATATTGAGAGAAATCATCACCAAGTCAAGGACACAGGACCTGCCTAAGTCTGAGAGTAGAGCTGGAGAATTAGGCCTTCTACTGAGTACCAGATAAGAGCGGTCTACAGCTGAAGAAGGGGCAGAATCCTAACAGGGACTCCCTCTGTTGCAGGCATGCAGGGTCCACAGGAGTCTAAGAGTGCAGCAGGAAAACTGGGAGGAGCCCTTTGGCTCCAGGCCTTTCACTTAGTACAAGGCGGGGTCAGTTTACCAACCGGGGGAATTTAAGGCTGTAGTCCATTGAACATAACTAAAGCAAGGACAGTCCAACCCTTACTAAATTACAGACTACGTTGACACAATCATTTATACTCACCGCCTGACAGAAGAAGAGGCATACCCATTTCTAGGCATACCTCAGAACCTACTGTTCTCTTACATGCAATGTCTGGCATTCAATCAGAATCATGAAGCACGCACACACACACACAGAGAATAGAACCCAGCACTGTCGGATCTTAAATATAATGAGACCAAAGTACGGTCTAGATACTGGGATTATCAGGGCTTTTGAATAATTATTGTAAAATAATTATTTTAATCAATACTTAAAATAATTACATGAAATCATTGTAATAAATATGTTAAAAGATCTAGAGAAAAAGGTGTACAGCATGTGTAAAGTTATGGCAAATTAAAGCAGTGATAAGTAGCAAGGGAATAACCTATAATTGCACTTCAAGAAAGTTTACATATTTAAAAGGACTAGCAGGGCAGCATATCTCTGAGAGCTTAAACATTCATGGATCTGGGGGTAAGGAAATCATGGATCCAAGAGAACACCAGTGTTCTCTTTTATGTAACAAGGAAGGTGGTGACGTCACTTACAGAAAGGGGACAGTCAGGAAAGGCAGGTTGGGAAAGGAAAAAAAAGAATCTGTTCTGGACCTGCTGCATTTGACATAATAGTAGATTTAAATGTGAATAAGGGCATGGCGACAAAAGACTCCATTCAGAATTCTGGAAATATTCTGGTTTCCAGAAAGATGGTGTCATCTACTCTGTCAAACGCTACAGAGGGAAATGGGTGGCAGAGAAAGGTACTTAGATTTGGTTACCAATAGATTATAAACCAGTGACTTTCGAGAGTTTAGTACCAATGGAGTAATGAGGATAAAAACTAAATTGTTTGGATTAAAGATTAGGTCGAGGAGAAGAGGAATGCACTTCGAGAGGTAAGTGGAGTTGAAGAAAAATTTGTTTCATTGTTGTTTTTAGGATAGGAGTGTCTTTGGCAGAGAGAGAGATTGCAGGCCTAAGAAAAAAGGGATTATCAAAGAAAAGGTCTCAGGAGGCAGGAGGAGATGGGATCAATTGAAGACGTTAGCCTCTGAGGAAAGGAAAGAAAGAGGAAATAGATGAAGTTATAGAAAGGTTGTTGTAGAGAAGGGAGGCGTTAGTAGACCTCACATAACATGAATTTAGTCTTCTGAGGATGAGGCAAAGTGATCTTCAGAGAACGAAGAGATTCAAATTCTGGGAAACAGAATAGCAAGCAATCCTGGGATTAGGCACTGTGAGGAATGTAATGGTGATTCAATTAGGGAAGAATGCTCACCCAATAATGGAAAAGACCCAGTTAAGTTGAGCTGCAAGAAATTTGGGGGGAATTATATGACATTTTTCAATATGTTTTTAAGTAGCACTGAGTGGCATGAAAGTAGGAACTACGCTGGCGGTATGGTCTCCTTCAGGGAAATAAAACATGGCGAAATGTGCACATGTTTTAAAATCAGCCTGTTTTTAACTAACATTATTAGGGGTTAGTTACACCTACAGTGAAGAGAGCACAGAGCAAGATCAAAATCAGAAGGAAACACATTTATAAATTCTGCATACCTGAGCAGATTCTAGATGAGTAAATCCACAGTTAATACAGATCAAGCAAAATGGAAAATGGAGTTACTCCCTGGATGATCCAAGTTTTTTTAAAAAGCACATTATTCGAGGTAGAATATTTTAATTCTATTTTTCTGTACTAAATTATGTCAATAGACTGCAGTCATCAAAATAACTAAATAGCTGTTTATCCTTCCTTGTTATTAGCCACGTAGCACCTAACAGCGAAAAAGTAACTTTAAAACTATTTGGGGAATTCAAGACCAAAAAGAAAATATAAAGCAGAAGCAATAATTTTCAAAATACCCAATAGTTCTTTACTATATTTTTACATATTTATTTACTTAAAAGATTAATTAAGTGCAGGTTTTTTAGTTTAAAAATGAGAAGTTATTCTTTTTTACTTTGAGAATAATGAATTTATTAAAATTCCATATGGAAAGTATGAGCCAAATCCAGTATTTAACCAAGCATATAAGCAAAATAAATGGCATGGGTCATAAATGAAGGCATTCACGTCATATTGTCAGAAGGTTTCTTTTGGAAGGAAAAATTTGAAGAAAACAGGCAGACAGAGGCCAGAAGACATGCACAAAATAACTTAAAGCGATGTGGGAGAAAATTAATACCATAAAAAGGCTAAGATAGTCTATATTATATTTTCCAAAGCTTGCTGCATACTCTGTATTTGCGGTTGAACTGTAGTTGAACCTGCAACATACTCCATTTTCTTAGGTTTTGAACATCTTACTCCTAAACCATGCTCTAGGGAAGTGCAAGCAACCCAGACACAGCTGAATAGAAAGATGAGTCCCTGTGGGTCTGAACGAAGATAAGAGAATCTCTATCATTTTTGTTTTTATTATTATTAATTTTGTGATTGACACTCTGAAACTTCCAGAGAAAGCAAAACAATCCCTAACTTGTGGTTATTGCCACTACTCAACTGCCAAGATTTTATCCTTCAGCCTCTTTCTCCAGTGTTTTCAGATGGAAGTGGATGTGTGGGGGATGAAGAGGAAGAACAGGAAGAGGAGGACTTAGCCCTGGCAGAAAGGGCAGAGGGCTCTTCCTGGATTATGTGCTAATGTGACATGGCATAACAGAGCAAGGCAGGACAGTAGAAGTTTTGTCCAAGTGCCCGTCTACAAGGGGCCTTGCCAGGGCCTGCCAACTCCAGGGAAGTGTGATCAAAGGAAGGCAAAGAGTATGTTGGTAAGTCTAAAGTTTCTGCAGAGTAAAACATTCGATCAACAGTTTTCCCATCGCCATGTCACATGTTTTGGGGGCGAGGCATTACTTTTTTTAACATTAGGGTAAAGCATTTTTTAAAAAGTTAATCTCTGAATCTATGTACGTACTCTTTCAGGTGTGAATGGTTTGATGGGGTCAACCACATGCCCCTACACACAGAAGCTTATTAGGGCTCATCATGATTTTGCTTTTATTCTTTCAGTTTCCTAGGAATTTCTATTTAGGCTGGATATAGACAGAGGCACTTGAACACTTGCCCTGAAGGGAAAGCTTTCATGCATGTATTTCTTTTAACTTGAATCCACTTACTTTCACATGTTTTCAATCATTTTGCTGGACACTAGTGGAAGTATCATTAATTTTCCACACTGAATTTTTTTCTCCTTTTTGTTAATGTCTTTTCTTTGTCAAGGACACCGCCTGTTCACTCTCTTAGGCCAAGACTTGCAATGCAAATGCAAGTGAACATTTAGCAGATATTTTCTTAATCAGGGTAGATGACCTATCATTCATCCATTCAATTTTACAATTTAAAATAAATAGCTATAATACCACCATTAAAGCAAGGGGCAAAGAATAAGAACCAAAAAAAAAAGGGTGGTTTTGTGGACAACCTTTAGAGAGGTATTGATAGAAGAAGAGTGGACACAGTTCCAGAAAACTTAGACTAGGATGTTTATTTCAAAGAGCTTCAAATCGTTCTCGACGACATCCCTGATGGCTCAGGCTGAAAGGAATCCACAGCGAACTACACAACTCAATAGCTAATAGAGCTACAGAAGGGAAGTGTGACAATTGGTCAGAAGGAAAAAAACATTTCTAACATTAAATATTATTGCATGAATCTTGACAGAAGAGATATTAAAACTAAAATGGAGGTCATTACTAGCAGTTTTACAAAAGATCAGAAACACTCTACATTTGGTCATTTCTTACGTTAATCCCACAATAAATATCAAGGAATAATAGTGTGAAATTATAGTTGTGTAATATTATTTACAGGAGAGTTAGGAGAACATGATCCAAGGATGTAGCTTTTTGAAGATTTGAGGTGAAACAGAAATTAGTAAGTGCTTTTACGGGGCAATAGACCTTTTTGAAAATCTAACGACTGCCATGATCATCTCCCCAGAAAAAAACACATGTATATAGAATTATGGATATAATTCTGAATGATTGGTGGGCTCCCTAAAACCCATCCATTAGCTCCAGAAAGTGAGCTGTTGGGCCTTTAGTCAGAGCCAAACTTTTTTTCAAATAGGTGCTCCTTTGTATAAGGAGCCATTTGGCACCATTTAATGCCTCAGAAAGTACTGAGTTGAAACACACAAGAACTTATGAAATATGCCACTTCTGGCTTTAGGGTAATCTTAAATCCTACTTTGCCTAAAACAGTCTCTATTATATCTATTGTCTTTTGCTCTTTAAATTGTCCCTGTTTAGTCAATCAATTATATAGTCACTCTACTTCCAAACCTTTTTGAAAAACATCAGTGAATACAATATGAGTAATCAAAAGGTGAAAAAACAAAAAGCTCAGGAATATTAAAGCTGTGACTATAAGACTGGCAATGAATTCATTTAAATACAGAACTGAGGCAAAATGACTATAGAAATTATGATTAAAGAAGAGAATATAAAAGGAATACACCTTGACCAATAAAAATACTTATAAAAATCTGCAAGAGGAGAGGTGCAATGATTTCAATGATAGGAAATTCTTCACCTTTCATGGCACACAGTGTTGGATCATGTTGGATCCTTGGATCATGTTCTCCTAACTCTCCTGTAAATAATATTGCACAACTATAATTTCACACTATTATTCCTTGATATTTATCGTGGGATTAATGTAAGAAATGACCAAATTGGAGCAGTGTGAAATTAAAACATGATGCTAATTTTTTATTCAAATCTTTTAATAATTTATCTTTTTTTAAACTTTAGTGGGTCCTTTAAAAACTAATATTCTTTTAGTGAACAAATATTTTTCTAAAGTTCGGCAATGTCATTAGTTTCACTTTGGTTTCTTCTTGTCAAATTCAAGTAAAATTAAAATAATATCTTATTAATTTGGATATGATGATCTCACTTCTATGAAAAAATCTGCATGTCTATTAATGTTTGTATACATAGAGATATGTCTGAAATGATGTTCACTAAAGTCAAAGTAATTTGGAGGTAATTTTTGTGCTGATTTTATACTTTCCTAAGTTTGAATTTTTATAATAATTTTATGTCATTTTTATAAGAACAACAAAATAATTTTAAAAAATCAACCCCAGAGTCAAAACTTAAGTAGGAAGTAATAAAATCAGTCCTAAAAGAAAAACTCAAGGGGAGCCCAAATATCTTTCTGAAAATTCCTTAAATAACCAATAAAAGATAATATTTTTTGTATATAACAGTTTAGCATTGTAATTAATTAGTAATTAAAATTAATTAGTAATTAATTAGTAATAAATTAGAATATTAGGAATAAATATAACTTTGATGGCATAAAATAAAAATACAATGCAAAATGAAATAATTTATAGTACCTTACATTATATTATTGCAATAACGCTGTTATCTTGTTGACTGTGTATAGTTGAATATATACTAGTTAAACGCTTGTATGATGCGATTTCATTGAAGATCTAGATTTATGCTCCATTACTTTAAAAAGCAGCAACAAAGGCCTAGAAAAATAATCTAAGGACAGAATTTAGCATGAGTCTGTTTCTACCATAAGATAATCTAAATATAGCTCTTCTAGATATTTTAATTTTGTTCAGGCTTGTTTTCTTGGCTCAATTGCATTAGTCAAAAAATGAATTCACAAATAACTAAATAAGACCATATGGTATTAGTCGTTTTGTGTCGAAAGTAGCAACCAAAAGACAATTTGGGGGATGGCTGGATTGAACTATCCCTTGGGTCAGGGGTTGCCCATTGTAGCTATACTGACAAATCACCATAAATTTTCAGTCTCCCATCTGCCCCATCCTCTTCTGCACTTGACTATGGTTTGTGCAAACGTGGCCTGTCTGACGTGATATCAGGAATTTCTGTGGTTCTCCATGGCTACAGAATAAAGGTCAAATAGTTTATACTGACTTCATTCATGCCTGACCTTAGCCGCATGAAACAAGTCTGCTAGCCAGACCAAACTCAACACCATTCCCCACGCTAGAGGCCAGTCTTCAACTTTGCTGCCTCCATAACTTTATTATCTGTTCCTTCCAACAACAAGTATTTAAATTAAATATAGCACCTTTATCACATTGGAAGTTATGTGGACCTCCAACCCCAGTACTTACCTTTCCCTAGTAATAAAGATGAGCATATAAACTACTAATTAAATTAGAAGGCAAACTTAATAAGTGCCATGATAGGGAGACAGAGTGCCATAGGAGCCTGAAGGAGAAAGAAAGGGAAGAGTTTTGACCAGAAGCCAGTGGAGTGGGAGATATTCGAAGTGGATTTATTGACTGAGTAAAACTGTACTGATGAGGGGAAAACTCCCTCGAGCAAACAACGTGATCTGTTTAACAACCGTTTAATAGCCCTGTCTCATCTTAACATGAAAGCTATAAAGTCCATAGTGAAGAGACTGACTAGAGGAATTCTAAAAGTGAGGATCAGTCTGTTCAATACAGGACTGAAACATGAGTTGTCAGACTTTGAGAACACTGTTAATGCTGGCATCTTTTCCATGTGTCCTCCTACCTTCCTACCTTGGTCCTAACCCCAGACTCCATATGCCTGTCATTAGAAGCTAGCCATGCTTCGGTAGCTGGGTAGGGATTTGGCAGACAGTATTAGAAGCATGTACTTTCTATGCCAACAGAGCTGCATCGATCTCATTAAGGCATCGTGTTGTAGGAGTCAGGCAGAGAGAAGGCAGTGAAAAAAGGAATGAAAAGTGTCTTGATCTTGTTGAGACCTCAGTTCATGAATGAGGACTTAATCAGATCAAGAAATGAGCCTGGGAGCAATTTATGATTTTCATACACCAAAACATCTTGCTTCTTCCATATTGAAGAAATATAAACCGGTTCTGCCTGCACAGAAATAGACTGAAGAACTCTCAAGTGATAATAACCACACTAATGCAACTGGAAACATCTGTGAATAAAGTGCGATACTGCCATTCAATGGACTATTACTCAGCAGTGAAAAAAGCACTCCTGCTACTTGCAGCAACATGGATGAGACCCAGAATTATTACGCTGAAAGAAGCCAGACACAAGAGAGTAAATTACGGCCCGATTCCATTTATGTAAAATCCAAACTAAGCTGTAATGATTAAAAAATGAAATCAGTAATTGCCTGGAAAATGGAGGTGGAAGGAAGAATAAAGAGGATAAAGAAGATTTGAGGGTGATGAAATGTTCTGTATCTTGATTATGCTGGTGATATGACAGGTATATAAAACTATCAAAACTCTTTGAATCGCATGTGTTTAATGCATGCAGTTTATTGTTTGTATACTATTCCTTAATAAAGTAGATTAAAAACCACTCAAGCAGACCTAGTTTAGCGGAGTACTTTCTCATTGCCACGCCCATGTAATGCATTCAGTTCAGTCAGTAGGACACATCGTCAGATGAAATTCCAAAATCGAATAATGTATTTTAGAGTGACTTTTGCAAGGAACTAGAGAATATTTTTAAGTGATCTAGATTCTTAAGTCTTTATCTCCCAAGAAAATCTCCAGTTGAAAAAAAAATCATAGAAGAAAACCGAAAGAAGAAAAAGAACTAAAGAAAAATAGAAAACCCTTGGCCATTAAAATTTTTGCCAGAGAAAAGTACACTGGGCAGCCATGCCATTCACATACAATTTCATCCAGAAAGTCCAAGTCTAGACCGCCTGGGCCTGAGCCCTGAAGCAGAGATGGATAGATTAAAAGCAGGTCTATTCTTCTATACCTGTGTGCATGGCATCTGTTCTGCTGGAGCCATAACTGACACCAGTTTCTCATCTTTCGGTAAGAGGAGCTTCATGTTCCTTTAGTATGTGAGTGAGTGAGTTGAGTGAGTGCATAAAAGACATAAAAGTTCAGTAGGTCACTTTCCTCAGCTGATTTCAGCAATACCAAAGGCTCACTCTGCCTCAAACTATTCATTCCTTTATACTTTCTTTGGCTTTGGCTTTGACCTCTTGCTAGCATAAAATTATCATCTTTAGGCTCATTCTGCTCAGGAAGAAAGAGCAGAGAGCTTTGGCTCTAGAAGGTCACAAGTACAATTACCTGTCTGCTACTGCCAAGGAGGAGAGGAAGCCTTCCACGTTCACTTATCGGAAGGCAGGAGTTGGCTAGGTTTATTTGCTGTCATAGAGCAGTTGACCTGTTCTTTTTGAGGAAGCCAGATTAGTGGGCTGTGCCCAAGTAACCATATCAAAATGTAAAAGATGCCTTTTTTATTACCAAATGTGTATGCAAATGAAATATCTGGCTCTTTCCTCCAAGGAACATGTTTCACGAACTACTTGGAAACAAACAAAACTACAGAAAGTTTAATGGTCTTTATTTTTTTTAGGTTGTATCATACCCGATCCCTGTATCAAAACAGCCAAATGTCCTGTGTTTGTTTGGGGACATTTATTCACTTAAGAGTCAAACAGAAGACAAGGAGCCCAGAGGTGAGAAAGCATCCTGAAATGCAACCATGATTCTGAGTAAATTAAAAAAAAGGTACTCCACCTTAACACACTTTCAAACTATCTGGTTGTGGTTATTAATCTGCAATGACACAAGTCACGAGATGCAAAATTTGAAAATGGTGGCCATAGGACAGACACACATGACAATCCTTACCTCGTCTCAGGACTTGACCTAGAGCTGACCCAGTGTGCTAATGGTACTTTGTTTCTCAGATGGAGCATGACTGGTAATGATCACGGTATGGCCATTCTGTAAATATCTGGGTTTTATCAGATATTTTTCAACTTCACAAAAGCCAATAAAGCAATGGGATTCTCAATATTGATACTCAAGTTGCATGGTGAGCAGAAAGATACCAGAGACATCTGCTGAAAACAGCTGAGAGTGATTTGAGAGATGAGAACTGAGTTAACTAGAAATGCATCTGGAGGAAGGGCTGTCTGTCAGGACAATTGTAGCCCAGATGCTGTTTGCTCAGAAAGAATTTTCTGGTTACAGGCAATGTGCCAGGCACTGTGCTGGGTTCAAACTGGGAACTGGCCCTAATCGTGGGAATGATCATACCTAACTCACCATCTTTATTTGAGAAACGTATTTTACTTTTTCCTCAGCATTTTCTCTGGGGCAACAAGTCAGGTCGACAGATCCTCATTTGGCACACACAGAGCCCATTCCCCCTGAAACTTGTCAAGAAACGGGCAGAGTGAGAAAGGGACTCGCTGAGTGCAGGAAGCATTTTCTTGACTTTTCTGCCCATTGGTATGTTTGAACTCAGACTGATTAGTTTTGAAAACTACTCTCCAGATGTGGAACCTCTCTAGGATGCTGGACGTTTTGTGGCCCTGTAAAATTCTTAGAAGGTTTGGCTTACAGATGTCTGCTCCACAAGAATGGCCTCGTTGTTCTGCAGACTTCCACGGGTGATCCAAATGGTGGTTTGCAGCTGGGGCGAGCTACCCTGTGTTTAGGCATAAAGGATGTGTGCAGTGGCTGCTGCATACGACCATCATACAACTATGTGGTTCCCTTCATGGGTCCTTCATGACCCAGGCTGCCCTCTTTACAGCATCTCAGCCAGGCTGCCCTCCAGAACAACCCCCGCTCCCCCTCTGCCTTCTACACTGGATCTTAGATTGCAAACTGATGGACCAACAACCAATTCAGCTAACGGACAGGCATGTTTCCCTCGACCAGCACAAGGTTCTTAAAAGCTTTAAATGTGAATATCTTTAGGTGAGACTTACTCTCCAAGAAACCACAGACTCCACCACCCCCTATTGCCCAATATGCAGCCTGCTGAGCCCCTGAAAGCTTCTGAGCTTGTGACCCTGAGCAGCCTATTTTCTTACTCCTTCTCTCCATTCATCTCCCCAATAAAAGGTATTTAGCTCATTTCTTAGGAGTGAGCTAAACTTATGGTTAATTTGAATGAAAGTGCCAGTGGCTAAAAGGGTTTGTTACCTATTCAGAGAATCTTTGCATTTTAGCTGGGACTTCCTATCGAGTAAGTGCTTTGAGTCAAAGGACTGAATCTCTGACTGGAATTAAAATATCTTGTCAGGTAGTAGGGGAGGTATTCTAGGAAAAAAGTATATAGTGATACATTAGAAATTGTCACACTCAAAATTCCCTATTCTTTTTGAATTTAGGCACTTAGGCAATTATAACAGAACTTGATAGGTGGCTTGGAGCCTCTACGTAGGCAGCAGAAGTGCCTAATTTAAGGAATGAGAATGATTTCCAAGATCACATGCACATAGTAACCATGCTTAATTCTCGAGTGATTTACTTGCTGGAGTTTTTGCTGCCCTCACTCCCAACTGGATCCCAGGCTGTCAAAAACAGGGTCAATCCTGTTTATGTGACTGTGCAGCTGCCAGAATGGGTGTCATTCCATTGACAGTATTCCTCTTTCTGTACGACAAAATTAAACAAAGAATTTGGGCCTTAGCTGCTGTTTTAGATTTTCCACAGTCCTGATCCCTTCCATTAGGCCAAATAATTGAAATGTCTGTGGTAAGTGTGCAAGGCATATCATAGAATGCAGAAAGTTTGGATGGAGAAATAAGAGAGAAAGTTTTTCTCCCCATACTTGAGGAAAAAAGAGTAAAACCTCTTTCAGAAATCCTTGTGAATACTGCAATATTGAAAATGACCAAATAGCAGCTAACAATTACCGAGCACTTTCTAAGTACTTTCTAAGCCCTAGACTAATAAGCACTTAATCATTCTCATAATAATCCTCTAATCAAGACTCAATACCTCCACCACTTCACAAACCAGGAAACTGAGGCACGGAGCAATTAATAAGTGGCGAACCAGACAGTGGGGCTACAGGCACTGCCGCTATAAAGGGAGCAGGAAAGAGCTGACAAGTAATAATTTGTCAGGCACCATCCCAGGTCCTTCATTTGTAGGCATTCTTTCATTTCAGCCTCTCACAGTGGGGAAATGAGGCTGGGGGCAGTAAAATAATTTGCTCAAAGACCTGTGCTTTCATTGAACATCTATTATCTGATTCCAGATCTCATTCCAGCTGCTTCTAGAAATGGGGGGTTAAGGTCATCAGCAGAGTACCATGCTCTGCCTTATGTGTCCACACAGTCAGCCACTGCGTGGGATTTGAGAGAAATCAGAAAAATTCTTACTTCTGGTCTCTCCATTACCTCAAAAGTTCAGTCTTTGGGTTAAACACCGCCCTCTCCCTAATCCATTTTCAAAATGCAAATAGTCCTATGAGAGATTTTTCTATGAAAGAATTTATCAGATTTTCCCAACTCCCTTCTAATAATATCAGGGGGTAGCGGTTGGTAGGGGCAGGGAGAGTAGAGAAGGCGCTGAAAGAAAAAGGAGATTAGATTATGGGCTAGGTCACAAAAAACTCATTTCCCCAAATCAGAATTTTGCCTGTGGTCATTTGAAGCACACTTTCAGCAATCTTGACTGAGACTGAATGTGTATCATTAAATCCCCACCCCCAGGCATGTCCTACACATGCAAAGCATAAATAGCATTTTAATATATAAGATTAACTGCATAGTTCAGTCTCAAACCTCAACAATTACAAAGTTTGATTGTCTAGAAACCACTGGTATTTCACATTTACTTCTTGTGTTTTCAAACAATTCTACCCAAATGTCACATCTGGAAGGATCATTGTTTGAAATGAAATTGTTTTTGGAAATCACTGGATGCCATGTAAAAGAATTTTTCCAATCCAACTTATTGGCCAACTATTAGAGAGACTGTTACCTATAATTTGGAGTTTTGTTTTGCTCATTTTAACTATAAGAAAGACTTGGACATTCATTTGGAAATGCTGTTAATATTCAAGTACCTTCATGTATCTGAATTTTAAAATAAACTATTGGTATTTTAAATATATGCTTGGCATATTAATTGTTTAATTGCATATTCTGAGATACAGGGCTGAAAAACATAAGTCAAAGAACAAATTCCAAATAAGATTCTGTTTCTGAAAGGAATAGTAGCTTAGCTGAAAAATTTTTTTTTTCTTTTCTCATTTGAGATAAAACTGTTTTTTTTTTTTTCTGATTCCTTTTTTAGAAGGGTATTGATTGGAAGGTAAAGTGTTTGATTAAATCTCTTTGCAAATTCTTGTAAGAATGACATTCTTGAAGGACATGAAGAGAGGATGTCCCTGTGCTTCTCTGTCTGGCATCACGCCTGACCCTTGTGGTCAGATGGCTACCAGGTCACAGAGCAAAACCAAGTAACTAGGGAGCATTGGGGGCAAGATAGAAAAACCCACATGTTGAGGCAGCCACTCATTTTTTCCAGCCACTACAGTTAGAGAGAAAAAAGGAAAGCACAGGCGTTACCTGACCTGGCACTTGGATGGTAGGTTATTTCCAATACCTGCTTTGTCTACAATTTAGAAGTTTTCTAATCAAGAGAAGAAAGATATCGCCTTGGATAGGCCAGGAGGTATTCTAACCTTAGAAGGCAGTTTTCTTTTTCTAATCAAAGTTCTTGACCCCAGTGCCTCCCTATCCTTTGCCTGATTATCCCTCTGCCTCTGATTTCATAAAGCTTTAGGTTCAGACCAGTGATAACTTTTATGCTTTTACCTTCTCTGTTTAACAAAAGTAGCCTGGGATGTGAGAGCTTCTTGAGGACTTTAAATGACAGGATCATGGCATCAGAACTGGAACTTGGAGCAGGAATATTGGAAACTTAATGAGTTACTGAATTTATTAGGCCCTTCTTTAATTAATAAGACTTTTATTTATATAATATGGCTTCACAGAGGTAACATTTGAAAGAGGGAGGTGAATTACATAATATAAATGGAGAGCAAGAGATGGTACCCTAAGTCAAACACTCTCAATGTTCCACTTGGTCATTAAGATAAACTTGTATCTAAAATTCAGCAGCGAGATTTTATTCATAGGACAATCACCTCTGTTTCAATAGGAATTCCTTCCAGTTTGCATTACTCTACCTTTGGTGAAGTTTTAAGAACTTTGGAAGAGATTTTAGTTGCTGACCTTGGGATTCAGATTTCTAAGAACTGTGAATGTTCATTTGGTCAAGAAACAAAGATTTACTAAGCATCTATCACTAGAAAATACAGTATATGTTTGGGGCTGGAAGCAGGGAAATGGGAGTGACGGGGAGAAACAGGCTTATGAAGACATAAAATCATTTAAGCTAGATTAATTCTCTGAGAGTTGGACATATTGTAGTTTTGTTCATTTTAGCCTTGAAAAATATTTGAATTTATAATACGTGATTGTCTCCTTTCACAGAAGCTACAATCAGTATTTTTCCTTTTCGAGAAGCGGAAAGTTACACATTGGAGCACCAATGCAATGACCACCGATTTTTGCTTTGGTCTTTGGGCTCTGGGAGAGGTAGCTATATCTATTATGATCTCCCCCACCACAGATATGTGACATATAATTATAATTCGAGGCCGATTTTTAAAAATAATTGTTAGATTGTAACTTGCATAGATAAGTATCATCCTTTAAATTTTTTTATATTAGGAGGCTGTACACCAATTTCAATGGTGATATTACTGCTATAAAATTTTTAACTCCCCAGACCTTCAGCACACACTTATTCCACACATGTAATATATACACACGGAGATTCCTTTGGCTTGGCCTCTAGAATCAACAGAGCAGAAGAGAACTGGTCCTGTTACCTTAAAGTTGTGCTTGGTACACCTGGAAGCTGTGGGATCCTAGAATTCTGCCCTGATGTGCAGGCATGGTTGGCACCAAGATAAGTGGCACATGGAGTTGAACATTAGTGGCCCAGTTGCCAGCATCATCAGGGGGCAGTTTGTGAGGTCAAGGCTGGTTTCCATGACATCAGCAGAGCTGCTGAGGAGGTCAACTAAGGCCACTCAAGATGATTATAAGGCTAGGAATCCGCAGAAGGATCCCACTAGAAGTTTTACTTACCACCTCGAAAAGAGTATCAAGTCATTCTTGTGTTTGGGAATCATGAAGGCAAAGGGTTCTAGGAGCCTTCATCTTGATTTTAGGAACTCAGTTTAACTGAAAGCATGAAGAGACAAAGGGCTAAGCAGACTCTTAAAATTAACCTTTTCTCTCTCTTTATTCCTCTTTCTCATGTGATAGGCTTAATAAGCTTGCCTGGTGTTTTATTGAGAAGATAAAAGATATAAGCTAACGGACTGTAGCTCCTTCATCTTCCCATTAGCACCTACAAACTTGTCTTTGACTGCATTCAATTTCTTCCTGAAACAGAGAAATGCCCCCTCCTATTAAGCCTCACCCTCTGAACATGGGGCCAGCGTCCCATCCCCGGGTGCCTATTTCTCCTTCAGGATTTACACTTGCCCTTGTCATCTCTCCTGCTTCTTCAACCTCCCTCTTCCTACTGGATCACAATCCTAAACATTCAAATATAATCCATCTTTTAAAGAGACCCCTCTCAACACATTATTTCTATTTCTAGCCTACCCATTATTTTTCTCCTAGTCTTCAAAGTCAGACTTCTAGAAACACATCCTATCTCTATCATCTATACACTCCGCCACCCCTACTACTACACCGAATGTGTTCTTTCCAAGGTTATCAGACTAAATCCACACTGCCAAGTAAAATAGATATTTTTCAGCCCTCATCCTACTCAACCTCTCGGCATTCCAGTTTTTCACACCTTTATTCTTGACATTTCCTCTGATCTGTGTCCATGGCACCATACTCTCTGGTCATTTCGCTAGGGTCTCCAGGCACTCATTCTCCAGTTCCTTCTCCTCTAACCCCTAAACATGGTACTGCCTCAGGGCCAGCCCTGGGTCTATTTTATAACCCTATACTAATTCTGACGACTTTGAATGTATGTTAATACCGCACAAATGTATGTCTCAGCCCAGATTTCTCTTGTGAGACCCAGACCTATATATTCATCTTGACTTACCCATTTAGATATAAGCATTTTGAATTTGATGTGCCCAGAATGGAACTATTCATCTTAACACTCAAGAGCATACCCTTTCTCAAGTCTTCCCCATCTTAGAAAACAGCACAACAAGTGCAGTTGCTCAAAGCTAGAAATCTGAGAATCGTCCTTGACCCCCTCCCTCACCACTCCACGTCCTTCCTATCACCAAGTTCTGCTCTTTATACCTTATCCTCATCTCTGTTACCAACACCCTAGGCTAAGTCATCATCAGCTCTCACCTGAATTCCTGAAGTAGCCAAACAACTCATGTTCCTGTGTCCACAGAGCAGCTAAAGAGAACTGTGCTGTTTCTACAGCTTTATTTTGTGTTCCTGCCCCATCGTTCATTAGGCTCTGACCACATGTGGACTTCTTAGTTCCGTTTTAAGACCTTTCTTACCTCGAGGCCTTCACACATGCTACCTTTGGCTAGAATGTCTCCAACTCCTGCCATTGCCTTCCCCCCGCATCTTGACTCTTGGCTAATGCTTTGTCTCAGCTGAAATGTCACTTCCTCCCAGAAGTTTTCTCTAAGATCCTGAATGTCCACTCCTAACCACAGACACTGTCATATCAGAACTTGAAATTTTATATTTATTTCATTTTTATATTGATTTCATGTCACTCCCTTCATAAGTCTTCATGAGATCAAGGATTGTATCTATCTTTATTATAACTCTGTATTTAGTACTTAGCCAATGCCTAACAACCAATATTTGTTGAATGAACAAACTTCTATCCTCTTTTTCCTACTTAACACTCACAGTATGGCTTTTTGTATCACACATATGCCTCTCTCTTAGTGACGTGAAAAGATATCGACCTTTGGAATTAGATGGATCTGGCTCTGATATCCACTACCAGAACTGATGTGTGACTTTGGGGAAGTTGCTTAACCTCAGTCTTTTCATTACAGCTCAGGGGCGACTTGAACTCAGGTGTCACCCCAGCGGCATGGGGGTGGGAGGTAACGACTCAGAAGTGCACTTAGCATTTCCCCTCAGTTCTTCTCCACTGACACGGCAAAGAATTACAGGTAGTGAGATTTAGAAAAAGAAAGATTTATTGAATGTACATTTTAGAAGGAGACAGGCCATGCTAAGAAAGGCTGTAGTCCTGTGGAATTTGGGAGGTGAAAAGATAAAAGAAATAAAAGACAGAGTATGCCCCAAGGGAGGGGCAGGTTTTCAGCCAAGGAAACTGTAACAACATAGAAGTGGGAAGGTCTGTATTATATTTGGGCCAAGGTGGGTGGTTACAAAGGCATTCCTAGGTGATTGGCATATGAGGTCATTTTGATTGACACTTGGCTGCTATATAACTCTGCCTAGTGAACATGTACTTACCCAGAATTCAGTCTGTTGTAATTGGATTCATGAACTTCCTGGCATAAACATGGTATTATAATGATTGTATAATGAGGCTGAGGTTGCGGGCATGTTCGGGTAGTACTTTCTATGCAAGCGTCTGTGGCCGGATTAAACCAACTATAGATTATGGCCCATCTGTCCTTTCTCCCTGGGGAGGCGGGAAGGATTCTTTAACTACCAATGGGGTGTTCTTTGGGCTGTCTCTGGGCTGGGCTTCCATTCCTTTGTTCCTCTGTTGCTCATGTCTGACTAGCTGCCTAAGTTTCTATATGGAAAATGAGAAAAATAATATGTCTTATAGTAATATTATCAAGATTAAGATGAGATAATATAAAGTGCTGATCATAATGGTATGTAATAAAAGTTACTTTTCTTTTATGCCTTCTAATAAACTCCAAATACTTCTTACCCAATAGGTATACACGCACACACAAACATTTGACAACGTGAGAACATCCATCCTGTACCACTGAGTCTTTCTGATTGTGACCTTCCTATTAAGAGTTTTGTCTTTAGAGCATGAGATATTTAGCCATGGAACAGAATTTATAACATTAAACTTAATATATAACTGTAGCCCTAAGTAACTAGAGTTTGTATTATAAGGGTACCTTCTCAAATATATTTGGAGGTAACACAAAGAGAAAGGTAACAATGTTTTTGATAGTGTAGAAGAAATTACTTTAAAAGAAAACACCAGATGGCAGCACCAGATGCTAAAGAGATATCTGATGGGATTTTTTAGCTCAAACCTGAGCACCTAGGATGTCAAAGGTAGCTTAAACTCACATTCAGAGAGACAACTATTTATAGAAAAGATAGCTTTCCTAAAGAAAAATATTGCCTACCTTGTAATAAAGTAAAGAAATTTTAGGAACACTGTTTTCACATGCTACAAGCAAAATCCTGAGAAAATAACTCCAAGCATTATCTAACTAATAAAAGATAGCTAGACAAAAGATTCGTTTTGGTCTGTAGTTACATTTAATTAATTCTGTCAATCTGTGTTCCAATTAGCTGGAAAGGAGCTAAATCCAAATAATGAAATACTAATGGCTTCTAGAAAAGGGCAATATTTTCCCAAATATTTAATGCAAATATTAAAATTTATTCACGCATATTAAAACAAGGAGCAATAACGACCTCTGTTACTATATTCTTCAGCATCACTTAGGAAAATACTTATAAGACATCAAAAGATCTCACTAAATAAATATTGTAATTCAAAATTATTATCTATGGTTTCCATATTATGCATCAAAATTTCACCTGAAATTAGTACCACTATTAAAACCTTGCTAAATTAGATGTTGCTTATTCAGGCTTTCCTTCTTTTCGAGGAAAGGAAGGGAGTTCAATGCCGATGGTGACATCATATAATGGGAGAGCCACAAAGCCCAGGGCAGTCACACCTTCTAAATAAAAATACACACTGAGGGCTTTATTCCTGCTTAAGTACTGCTTAGCATCCTTCACGATTTCCCTGTGAGATCAGAAGTGAATTCAGCCCTATATTTGGATGAGAAGCAATGGGACAATTTAAGCCTGTACAGTGGTTAGAGGGCAGACAGAGCCAAAGCAAGGTGCCCGCCGAGGTCTTGGAGGAGAATTTGCCTTAGTGGCATTTGTTTGTGTTTAGATTTGATTGAAAGGTGACAGAGCATCTGTGTCATAAGAGAACTGAGCCAATCTATGTTGGAAGAACATTCCGAGCAGAGGGTAATTCACTCTGCCAGCAAAACAGTCATTGTTGCCCGACTGGAGTGAATTGTTTTCCAAGTACTATGATCATGGTTCTGAAAATTTTTCTTCACCTTAATTCACAACAAGACTGAGCCCCCTGAGAACATGAGGCAAGACTGCTGATTCTAATCTGAAGTCAGAGCAAAGATTCTAGAGGGAAATTGTTGTAACTGACAAGAGAAGAAATGAAGCAAACATCTGAACTTTAAAAAGAATGCATGTGCATCGTAGTCAGCCAAAAGTCAGCCGTCACAGACAGATGAAATTCTGAAATCTAATAATGCATAGGGCAGCGCTCTTTATGGAAAACGTATGATTCACTGCACTATCTAATTTTTAAACGATACAAAGAAAGAAAAACAGCAATAGACAGGATCAGATCATAACCAAAAGAAAAACTGCTGTACCCAGGAGAGGCTATCTGCTGAAAGCACTATGGCATGGCAAATGTCTTTTTTAGTGAAAGAATAAAGTCCATTGCTTCAAGAATCTTATGCCTCTCTGCAGCTTAGGAGATTTCTCCATTGTAATTAAGCCAAGCTCACATTAAATCTAGCAACTAAAGAATCCCTAAGTGAGATGACCTTTCTATGCCCTCCACTAAAGCCTGCGTGGTCCTCAAACGGACCAGCACACGTCTGACAGCAGTAAGTGCCAGTTTCTCACTGACATGTGCCTTTTCAGATGTGGGAGCAGGGTTGGATGTGCTCTGACATGGCCATGCCCTCTAGTTGCCCTTGTTCTGATGAAATCCCCTTACTCTGATCTAAATGCACAAGTCATCAAGGGTATCACTGGCCTCTCCTGACATCCTCCCCTCCAGACGACGGGGTGAGTCAGGAGATGTCTTCTTGTGAAGCCGTGGGCCCAGGCCAGCCTCTTTTAGCAGTCGTGACTGAGTGAGAACATGCTGTGCTCAGCCTGTTGGCTCCACTCTTGGGAGCACAAAGTATGTGTTACAACAACAAGCCCAAGAATCCTGACCACACTTTTCCCTATCTCAAGATCTGTAATGACAACATTTGAAGTAAATGCATACAATCAGGAAACAGGGCTGCAAGTCATACACTAACAGTTTCTGATTGTGACCCTGAGACACGGATCCTTCTGCTCTTTGAATGCAGACCTCACACATTTTGGAAGGAAAGCAATAGCCAGAAGATGGGAAAAACAGATCATGTTTATGAGACCAGCCTGCAGGCCATGCCACACTTAAGTTCGGGTTTTCGTTCAGCGAAGAAACCAGCCATTCCTTCTTCAGTATTCATCGGAAAACACCCAGCTTCTGTTAGTCTGACTCTTCGGCTCTAGGATCATTGTCCTGGAATCTCGTAACCCAGCACGTCTATAATCATTTTATGTTAAAAATGGAAGTTAGGGGAAAGTACAAGACTTTGACAAAATAATGCATTGAAAAAAGTAAGGAAGAAAAATTGGATTAAAAATAGAGGATGCCCGCCCTCTACTCCCTCTGGTTTAATCCTTTATAATAGCTTGAGTAACCTTAGTTTCCCCAAAACAGTCTCTTTAAAGAACTCTGCAGGTGGGGTGTTTCAAGTAGCGAGCCATAGAAAAAAAGACTTTGATCACTTCTTATTTCTCATGATTTGACATTCTGTAAGATGTGATACAGGATAGCAGCACATCCACTCCCCTGGCTTAATGGTAGGACAAAGTCCGTGGACCATGCCCTGTCTCGTAGGTAGCCATCTTCAATAAGCATCCTTCCCCAATCCTGGTGGATGGCGAAACTTCAGATAAATGTCCAACAACACCTCGCCATACAGGTTGGGGACCCCGGGATCATGCTTATTTATAATTGCCCAAGTGGGTGGCCAGGGCGTGGTGCCCAACCAAACACAAGATGCAGAGCAGTAGTGGGAATTCAGCACTTCCCAGAACCATGAACACATGCGCAGTTGCTTTGGTGTCCATGGGGGTTAACTCTCCACTTACTACGGTCACATAAGTGTCAAAAGACAACATGTTGCAGAGCATGTCTATTTCTGCAAGTGCTGCAGTGTTTAATTATTGTTAAAGTCATTTGGGGTTTTTGACACAGATTCTATTTTAGTAAGATAAACTCAGCATAACCCAGCATTGCCAAAAATGAATTCCTAAGGTAGATGACTAAAATAAACTGGTAATAAATATTGGCTGTTGGAACGGGAATTATAGCTCTGTAATGTAGACATAGCATTAATGACTCATTTTCAAGTAACAGTCTCTCCCAAGGATTATTGGTTTGAGGAATCAGGGAAGAAAGACTTTCATCTTCCTTTCTTTTAGGCAGCAGAATGGAAGAAGACTGTGAACCCACCGGGCAAGGATGTCTACTTTACCAATAGAAATATAAGCCCTGGAATCCAACAGGGGGTCAACTTGGACAGGCTGCATTGAGGTGGAAATAAGGCATTGAAAGAAACCATCCTAAGCATTGAGACGGTTGATTCTGGGGACAGTTTCCTCTCATTCCCTGGAGGCAGAATGTGCTCCTGGGGCCACCCAGGGAATTTCATGGGGTGTGAGTTACCTTATCAGTCACAGTGGGCACTGCATCGCTCCTTTGCTGCTTGGAATTGGTGGACTCTTTCAGGCCACCTTTACTCCCTAAAGTCAAATGATGAACTTGTGGCCTATTTGGTTGTGGTTTACAACTTCTCTGGTGTATCAGAAGGTGGTCGGGGGCAAAAGTCAGGTTACAGTTTGGGCAGGGCACAAGCTGAGCTTGACTTGGCCCCTCTTGGCTGGACTGCCCAGCTGGAAGGGACTGAGGCTTCTGTGGGAGTGGCTGGCGGAGCTCTTTGGGGAGCTGGTCATTTTTTATTTTCCACTTTTCCAGGCATTTGGGCTCATGAATAGGAAGGGAGAGGGTGCCAAATTCCCTACTGCAAATGTAGCAGATGAGAGTCCTTGGTCGCACTGGGACACCACCGGAAGCTTTCTTAAGACCAGTAAGATCATCAGAACTGTTGGGATTTGGTGCTCTGGGCCTCTCACCCTTCGGCTTGCAGCTTCTCTGGTGAACAAGAAGACGATCTGGCAAGAATGTGCGGCCACAAGATTCACAGGGCAGCAGCTGAGCCTGAGAACTCTGGAACGCAGCCTCATTCGCTGCCTGAAGATTGGAGGACCCACTGCCACCAAGAGGCTGTGGTTTGGAGGGCTCTGGCCGCCTCAGGTGCTTGGGCAACTTGCTGTTTTCAATACGCCACTTCTCCAAGCACTGGGGCTCATGAATGGCAAGTGACTGGGACCCAAATTCTCGGCCACAGATGTAGCATATCCGGAATCCAGGCCTGCGGGATGGGATCACAGGTGGGCTGGGCTGGCTTTCTGACATACTTCTCTTACTGGACCGTTTTGAGAGTATCACAGTTCCAGGTCTACTTTTATGAGGGTTTGTATTTATTTTTTCACCAGGACTGACATGCTCTGTTTCTGGCAAAAGGCTACAATAGGTGCGACTAGATAGAACAGCTCGGTTGATAAGGAAGGTGGGTTCTTTAGAATGGTGGAGAGTTGGAGGCAATTTGTTGGAAACCCTTTTCTCCTTTCTTCTTTCCATTAACGAAGAAGTCTTTCCCTAGTGCTTGCACTGATTCCAGGCCAGACTCATCTGGGCTTCTTTTTAGAGTGAAGGTCAGTAAGAGTGACTGTCCTGGGATTCCACATTGTGGCCAGCACCTTAGACCCAGTGACTGTGACTCAGAGCTTCACTGCAGAGCAGCAGTCTGGAATGCCGGAAAGTCCCCATTAAACCCCAGATGCCTCTGAGATCTGTGGGGGAAACACAAAGCGAGAACTTATTAAACACACACCCTTGTTAGACTGTAAGTTGATAAGAAACAGTGGGTTTTGTTTGTTTGTTTATTTGTTTGTTTGTTTTTGACCTAGTATCTTCTTTGGCTAGCATAGCGACTAGCACATAGGATTTGTTTGGTAAGTGTTGAAATAAATTTAAAGAAAATTTCTATCATGAATTGCACTGTTACCATATTGAAAGCAGTGTTCTGCCCAAAGAAAGATCGACAATTATAGCAAATCATAAATCTGTATGACACAAACCATCAGAGGCATGGTGGTGAGATCATAAGAAAACCAAGAACTACAAAAATTAGATTAATATTTATGAGATTCTTAATATTTTAGTGCAGGGTTCCCCAACCGATACTGGTCCATGGCCTGTTAGGAACCTGGCTGCACAGCAGGAGGTGAGCAGTGGGTGAGCGAGCAAAGCTTCATCAGTGTATTCGCAGTCACTCCCCAGCACTAGTATCACTGCCTCAGCTCCACCTCAGATCATCAGGCATTAGATTCTCATAGGAGGATCCATCCCTGGTGTCGAAAAGTTAGGGACTGCTGTTTTAGTGCCATGGATCCCTGTGACAGTTCTTTGAAGCCTATGGAGCTCTTCTCATAATAATGATTTTCAAGGCAAAAAATAAAATTCTTATCGCAAGTGAAACTAATTTTATTGAAATAATTTATTAAATATTTTTAGTTGTTATATATATTTTACTTGAGATATAGTAATATGCCAGACTTCTTCAGTGTCCATGGGACCAAGGTTAAGAACCTCCATAGAAGAATAACTCAACAGTGAATATTATAAGAATTATCAGGAAAACCCTTAGAGGGAAAGTAAATGTCTTATAACCTATCTAGTATCCACTTTTCTTTATTATGAGACTGGAGTATTAATAAATCATGGCCATAATTGTCAAGCCAAGAATGCAAACCAGGCCTCTACCTTTCCTGGTGAGATATCTGCGGATCCTCTCTGGGATGAAGAAGCTCAGACTTTGCTTGATGAGCTTTTTATAGCTATCATGCTCACTATCTTATTTATGTTGCTATATATAGTATATCTATTTATATATATCTATATTATCTACTTATTGATCTTTCAAAAATTTTTTTTTTATAAAAACATGGCCAATGATTTTCCCAAACAAACCAAAATAAAAAGCTGATAAGATTTCATTATGGGCAGAAGCCTAAAGAGTTAACTTGGGGGAAAGCATGAGTCATTTTTGCCCCGGGTCTACAATCTAACCTCAACAAAGATTATTTTCAGAAGCCTTAGGACCATCTTCATTTCCTGAAGGATGACCTGGATCTGGATTAGAGGCTCTGAAGCATCCGTTCCCAGTCACTGGAGGAGCAGTGCCTGATTGGAGCTGGACCCTGCAGATCATGGCAGACACTTGAGTTCAGGCAGAGCAAAGACAGCAGTGCTGGTAATATTGAAACACTGTTTGGGCATTGTCTTGATAAAGGACAAAAACAGCTGTGAGATCTGTGCCTAGTTCCTGTATTTTGGTGCTGAGAAAGGTCTGAATTGCTGCAGTTAAGACTATCAAATCAGGTCTGGCACGGAGAAGAAAGTTATTATTCATTTTGACAGATCCTAAGACAGTGATATTAACACATGTGACAAAAGAATGTGTTGGCCCCAGAGCGGCCAGCACTAAAAATGAAGCTTAGAGCAACAAAATGTATCACTTGATCAGCAACATCTAAAAGAGAAAGTGGTTCTAGAGATCACAAGGAATCTGGTAAAATTATTTTATTAGATTTTATCAGCAAATGGGTGAAATAAGCCCTCCAACCACCCTGCTCTGTTAGTTTTGATTTCTTGTTCACCAAGGATGTCCTATTCTAGTTTCCCATTTTCCTTGATACCAGGAAGTTGCAGACATCAAAAGTGGTTAAGAACACAGATTGGAAGAATCAGTGCAATCAAATTAACTTACTTCCCCTAAATTTGCTCGCTCTCTCTCCTTTCCTCCCCGCTTCTCTCTCTCACACACACTCACACACACACTATTCCCTGCAGATTAGAATAATGAGAAAGCTCTACGACTTGCCCCAATAACTCCTTCCTTCATTTCCTTTGTAATAAGGTAAGAGAACTAATATTTATTGAATGTCAGCTATGCATCAGATATTGTACTAATTTTTATATACATAATTTCAGTTAATTCTCAAATGATTACAAGGGAGGTATTATTATTTCAATTTTATAAATGAAGAAACTATGACTCAGAAAAGACAGGTAACTTGCCCAAGACAGCCAGTTTCTCAATGACAGAACTGTGAATCAACTCCAGCTCTCTTTGGCTCCAATACCCAGCTCTTTCCATTATTCATTCTGCCTAAAATTCCACTGGTAGAGCTTCTTCCCTTTAGTTTTTATCCCTGATCTAATGTATGATTCATATGCCCCACGGGAAGGTATCTAAGCCCTCACCAGCCTCTCTGCTATCCTTTAGGAGAAGAGGCGAAAGGGAGGAGGGGAAGAGGGCACAGAAGAAGAGGAAACCTCTGAGACAGAAAAAGCAGGAGAGTGATTGGGGCTACTGAAGACAACATTGTTTCCTTAAGTGACAGGGATCATTTTATTTTAATGTAAGTGGTTTTCTAGATGAAGTTTTCCTCTGCGCAATATGCAATATGGATTCTTTTCATGATTTCACTAACATCCTTAATAAAAATCTACATTGCTAACAGGGGTGGGGGTGGCTCAGTGGGAATTGGGGTGGTATAACGGGTGCAGGGTGAAAGGGAAAGCTGCCCCGAGAGGCCAGATGGTGTTCAGTTTGCAGTCACATCACCATTCTGATTAGGGATGAATGTTTATGCATGCAGGTATGTGTGCATTACAAATATTTTCTCTGCAGCAAACCCACTAAACATGATAAAATTTCAAATTGATTTCATCTTTTCTTTTTCTACCTTCGCTTTCCTCCTCCAATATCCTTCTAAAATTTCTGTTTTATTGTGATTAAATGCATCAAAATATGAAAGGTGAGGTAGCTAGAATTGAGTAAAATTTTTGGAATCTGAGAAATTTATGTTTCTGTCGGTGATCTTGACAAGGTGTGGCTTGGTCAACTGCTTTGCCCGTAAGTAAGTTCTAAAAGCGAAAGCGCTGAAAAGTACTAAATACATATACTTAAATTACTTAGGAAATTGGCCTGTCAGCCAGACACGTCGTAAAGAAATGTTGTTGATTTATAAAGAGAACTACTTTGCAAAGCCAGTTAGTTTCACCCCAAACATCCATGGAGGAAAGTTCACTCCAATTGGCCTGAATTATTCATTTTGACTATATTTGCACATAGGAGATTTAAAGAATGTCTTGGAAGACATCATGACTTATCAATATGATACCATTTTTCCATGCCCTTTGGGTTCATGAGGAAGGGAGAGACAAACTCACAAAGATGAATATAATAACCATGGGAATCTGAAACCATCTTGGCATTAGAAGGTGTTTCTCTATAAAAGAAGAGACAGAACACAACCAAAGTGATTAAATCTTTAAAAAATTAATTTGGTCCTTTGAAACAAAATAAATATAAGCGATACATGACCCTTCCCTGTTGGTAAAGAATCCAAATTCTTTAAATGGACAAATGAATAAATAAGAAAGATGGAGTTGGGGCTGATATTGGCTCTGAGCAAAATTGTAAAATAGAGGTGGTTTGTATTTAATATTTTCTATCCACCCTGGTCAGAAGCATTTACTTTCCCCTGCTTAGCACCTTCATGTACTCTCCAGTCTTCCTCAGCTATGAAATCTCACTTTCAAAAAGGAGATGATAGACTTATTCACACCAAGGCTAATGACTGATGAAGTAATATCCCTTCCAGAGTCTGGCAGAGACAGCTAGTCCCCTATCTACAGTTATTCTGCCCAAATCTCTCAAATTAAGGAGGAATCAAGTTTAGCTGGGTACATGATTTCCCAGTTAAAAATCTATGGGCTCTTTCGTAGCTAGTAAAATACTAGGACTTACAAGAACTCTTCTTGAAAAGTAGGGGCACAACTTGGTTCTCTTTCCTTTTTTCACGCTGATGCTTAGAACTTCGATGTGATGGCTGGAGCTCTAGTGGCCATATTGGACCAGATTATATTCATGTAACCTTGACAGGACAGAGAAGAGACCTAAATGGACTTGAGTCTCTGAGAAAGTTGGAGCCACCATATAAGTGCCTCCCTTAGACTTTATATGTATAAAAGAAATAAACGTCTATTTATATTTTAGCTATTTTTTAAAATTCTTACATAAAAACCTAATACTAACTGAGATAGTTATATTTTAATATTTGTCATTGGTTTAGCATAAAATGAATTCTAATAGTGATATTTCAAATTTTAGGACTTTTTTTTGATGAGAGAAAACTTTTTTTGAGAAAGTATATGTTTAGGGGAAAAATTGACTTAATACATACTTTTTTTCTAAAAATCAGAAACAAAAAACTTGAAACTCTAAATACTGAGCCAATGGTTCTTAAAAAATTAATTCACAATCCATCTTTCCCTAGATTTCTTTGAACAAATTTGAATGACATATTTTACTTCAGGAAACTAAGAATCTATTTTTTCCTTGAGCATTTGAAAGAGCTAGGAGGCACCACTGCTGTGCAAGTTATTAACTTACAGTCTCTATACTCCAAATTCTCTTTTGTATGTTCAGCTTTGTGATGCTGGCACTGGGACTCTGTGTACCCCACTTCTGCTTTGCCAGCTGGCTCTGCTAATAGTGTTAAACTGAAGGGAAAACACGAGGTTGGAGGAGGAAGAGAGGACTTGCTTTTTTTTCAAAGCTTCCTGCCTGCTTGTGGTTCCTGTGAATATCACCCCAGCAACACCTCTTCAGCCCAGCAGAAGCAGTTCTTCCCTATAGCAGCAGCTGAAACCAGTTTACAGTTTTTCAACACTTGCAGACCAGACTTACTCTTCCTCCCTGACCAGACATCTCCAGTCAGTCTGTGCCTTCTCCTTGGAGATCTGATTTTCAGCTCCATAAGGCACTTCTTCTAAGTTTCTAACTTTTAATAACTCAAACCTCTTCCCTTTGATATTTCCCTCTAGGAATGGTAGTAGTCACTTCCTTTATATAGCAGTGTTCTCTTTTTATCTTGCTAGTTACCTAGGTAACAACTTCATTTCTGGTTAACAAATCTTTACATTAAATGCTCTTTGTTTCAATAATTGGTACGGTTTCTGTCTCCTGACTGATATAACTACCCTCAGACTATGATAAAAATCTGTGATAGTCAAGCTGTCCATTATCTTATTATTGCAATAAATATAAATGCAAATAATTATTTCATAGCATCTTAGAAAATAATATATGCTTATCTTAACATTCAACACTCAACTCATTCAGACCAGTGAAAAATATATATTCGTAATTTTTACACTACTACCATGTGTCAAGAAGTAGGAAATGTTGCTCTTCCATTTATGACTGAATTAAATCATAAGAGGAAACTTGCCATTTCAGGCATATTTACATTTTCCTTAATTTTACTTGACACTCTTCTGCTACTGACTGCCTGGCCCCTAAGGCCATCGCTGCCACATTGAGAGTCAAAATGAAGTGATGGCATTCATAGATCAGTAGTGACCAGGAAGTGTTGAGGGTAGCTGGTCCAGCTCACTCTAACTGGTTCTCCGCACTCCTTTCTGGGTAGCCCATGGGCCATGGCATCAGCAGTTCTCAGTAATTCTTATGTGAGGACACAAAAGGCCAGGTGAGAACAACAGGGAACTGGAGGTGATTTGGTTTGAGAAAGACAGGAGCAGTGAATGGAAGGTAAAAAATGGAAACACTTTAGCTGAAGGCATATAGCTTCAAAGGGATATGGTTGTCCATATTGGCATTTTCATGCTGATTTTGAAGATAATAAAACATTTCCTCTTCTTTGTCTCTCTTTCACTGTAAAGAATTTTAAACCAACAAATAAGTTCTTTCACTTTCATTCAATCTGACTGTCAGGTATGGGCATAACAGTCTATGGTGTTAGGAAAGCTATGGACACAGAAAATGGGAGAAATGCACTCTTTATGATTCTAAGTAGAGCCTCTGCAAGGATATTTTATGTTGTTGAGGCTCAAAATATCACTGATGACAGCTATTGTTAGATTGAGCCTGTAATTTTCACTCTATATTGAGTATCCAAATCATAGAGTACTCAAGAGTCATGAATGCCACACAGGTATGACCATGTAATTTAGAGTGGTTACGGAAAGCATCTGTATAATCACAGAAATGTATAGAAATTCAAGAAATGGGCAAAAAGTGGGAGAATCAGGCCATTGAACGATAAACGAATCTACATACCATATTTTCTGACATTTGGGATAGTTCTATTCCAAAAGCATAGTTCTATTCCAAATAGCTCTTTTTTAAAAGACTTTAAAGCAGTGGTCCACAAGCCAAATTTGGCTCATAGGTATATTCTTTTTGGCCTGCATAGAGTTAAAAATGTTTGAATTAGTTTCCATTATTGTAAAATTGGGAGATGTCACACAAAATCTGAATTTTTAGTTTCTTTTGAAAAAGTAGAAGATCTGGCCATACAGAGCACCACACTCCAAACTGGGAACAGCCAACATAAACTGATACTGAATAAAGGCTTTGTCTATAGGTCAGACAGCCAGTCTTCACTCTTCTAAAGTTTCTCATCAGCCCCTTGATCCATTAATTTATAGTTCATGCTTGATTCTCAAAGACATTTGAGTTTGTGATCATTTGTGATCCTTGCTTTAAAATGTCCCTTTTCTCAGTTTTTCTCCTCAATTAAATATTTAAAAATCACTTCGAGGAGCTCTCACACTTTGGGAATCCTGTTGAAGCCTTTTCTATGACAGATAATTATGAAAAGCATGACATATGTATTGGTAAAAATTCAGAAAGGAAACTTCCTAATGAAAGCAAACTGAGGTTGAAATACTTGGTTTTAGGAGGGAGGAAAATATTCAAGGGGAAAATAAATAACCAGTGACCTGAGAAAGAATTTTCATACATTATTGGAGTCATAGGAAATGATGCATCTAATTCCAGAGGGGGAAAAAGAAAAAATCAAGCAGTGTTTAGAGATCAGCCACAGGGGAGATGATAAAAGGAGAAAAAAGAAAAAAAGAAAAAGAAAAACACAAATGTGCAAGAAATGTGTTTTGGAGACCATCTGAACTTTTGGGAGGCATTCCCATAATTATTAGTTATCCATTAATATAAGAGCTACTCTTCTGCTTAAGCCAACAATCCTTGGTTTACCATTAATTGATTTCCCAGATGAAGGATGCTGGATATCTTATGTGTCTAAAGAAAGAATCTGTCAATAAAAAGAACCATAAACAAGCTATTAGCAACTCAAGATTTGGGTTGAAAATACTACAAAAGAGAATTATGCTTCTTTGTAAGGATTGCAGAATCAAGTGCACTCTTTCTATCAAACTGGCCATTTTGTCAAGTACCACTGATAAATTAGTTTGAACTGAAAATGTTAAGAGCAGCACAATAGTTCCTTCTCAACATAGAATGAGATATCTGACATCCATCAAATGTCTAAAATTAATGTATTATGATAAAAAACAGTAGAGGAAAATTACAGATATTCCTGATTTATATTCCATTTTTTGAAATTGCAAATAGAGGCATGTGTTTACTGGCCCCCATGTGATTATGCTTGCACTGAGTTCCCACTGTCTTCATGCTCATAATTTATTGTCTCAGAGTGCTAACTCAGTGCAATATTTTGGCACAGACTTCTAAGCCACAGAATGGTAGTATCAGAAGTGTGGTCACTGGACTAGCGCAGCCGGG
Source organism: Pteropus medius (assembly GCF_902729225.1). Lineage (NCBI taxonomy): Eukaryota > Metazoa > Chordata > Mammalia > Chiroptera > Pteropodidae > Pteropus > Pteropus medius. The sequence continues at coordinate 14,858,716 of NW_024352785.1, read as the reverse complement.
TAGAAACAAACACGATGAAGAATACAGCCGCTCTTGAAGGGAGAGGCTTGGCCAGGATAGATTGGCATATGAAAGATGGGCCTCACTGTATCCTGGAGGAACCTTTATAACCACATCACCTACTCACTCTACAACAGCCTCAAAGTTGTGCCTCAGTGCTATCCACCTCCAGGAGGTCGGTGCCTCCCAGAGCCTGGCTAACACTTAAATTGATCGTCATTACCATTCATTACAGACATCAACACCCTTTGTTAATAATGCTCTCTCTCCACCTAAAGCTGTTTCTGAGGAAAGTCCCTGGGAAGAGAGTCAAAAACAGGGCTGAGCCCATGAAGCAGGCTGGGTTTCTGCTGTGTGTGTAATGAATGCGCCTCTATTTTCTAATGTGTTCAGCATGATTTTCCTGGTCCTGACTCTGGAGATTTGAGAGTTTATGGACCACAAGCTGAAGCCTGTTCCCAAACATGGGCTTTTTGTTGCTGTTCCCACACCTCTCATCCTCCTATATAAATAAGTCATTGAAGAGCTATTGTCATTCTGTTTGACATCTCTGAATCTCAGGAACAAGGCACTCTTTCACAAGCCAGATGGTTTGAGCTCTCTGATGGTTCAGAATTCTCCATACTACAACCTTTCATTGTTCAGGAGTCTTACAAGGGATATCCCCTGCTGGAGAAAACTGCTAAAAAGAGTCCCTTGGTGGAAGTCATTCAATCTCCATGTCCCCAGAGCCCAAGCCAAACATGAAATGTGGTGACAGCTCTTTATTTGCAAACACACTAAGCTTATAGCTTAATTTTTTTGTGGTTTAAAATTTACCGAAAGCCTCCTTCCATCCCATGCCCAGTAACTATCAGATAGCAAAGAAGTCGGTGAGCGTATCAACCGCTTCATTCTGTTTTCCTTTAGTAAACAAAAAGAAGATCCATGTGTATTTTAGGTCACACCTAGAATCAGAAACATTGGGATATTTGATTATAAGAATTCAATTTAAAATCAACTTTGTGAATTCTGACTTTTTCTCTTTCTTGTGTTTTCAACAGTCTCTTTTCCCATCTTCTGTATTATTTCTATTTGTTTTACTGTTTCCATTGTCCGGCTGTCTCCGCTTTAAATCTAGAAGGATCCAATATAGTAAGGACAAAGTCCCATTAGGAAATTAGTAAAGAATGTGGCATCCTGTAGCTGCTCTGGAGGGATAAGGCAGGGGTACCCAACCCTTGGGCTGTGGATTGGTACCAATGAGTGGCCTGTTAGGAACCAGGCTGCGGAGCCGGAGGTGTGAGCAGCAGGCAAAGCTTCATCTGTATTTGCAGCCGCTTCCCAGCGCTAGCATCACTGCCTCAGCTCCACCTCAGATCATCAGGTGTTAGATTCTCGTAGGAGCACCGGTCATTGGTGCCAAAAATGTTAGGACCCACTGAGATAAGGCAATGCCAACCAGTTCATCTCTAAAAATGTGTGGCTTATATTTTAACCCCATTATATTCTGCAGAAAACCGTGTAAGAAGTGATGGGCCCAATCTAATCATTATCTTATAGTTCTAAAAGTCAGAAGTCCACCATGGATCTCCTGAGGCAAAAAACAAGGTGCCAGCCAAGCTGTGGTATCTTGCTACAGCAGTAACAGAAAACTAAAACACCCAAACAGAAAAAGATCAGAGTTGTGAATGTAGCCTTCTGCAAAAATGTTGCTCAGCTAGTTTTTCCCACACCCAGAATCTTAATCAGCTCATGATCACCCAGCTCTAGATTCCGTTGGAAACACTATGGGATAGAGGCAAGGACTCCATTCCAGGAGCCTTGCTGAGATGCCCCAATCAGCCCTCTAGAATGAGAATTACAATTCACTATGTAGTAACAGAAGCATAAATATTGGCATAATATGATACAGTGGGGTCCAGTATCTCTGTCTAGTTCTGGTAAGAACCCTTCACCAGTGTGACTCAGGAAACAATACTCAGATTTTTCATTCTCTTCAAAGTAGTCTATACATCTTTGCTGTCCACACTTTGAGCTTGTTCTCCCCATTTCCTCTCTGACTGTATTCTTTGTTTTGACTTCTGCATATTTCTATCAGATAGAGTCTTCTTTGACTATTTTCTTCAGAAATTTGACTTAAATGCACACTGTTTTGGGCTAACTGACTACATTTCTTGTTAATGAGAGTGCTGAGTGCATGACAGTGTTCTCCTTCTCTCCTTTCAACTGTGTTCTTAGGACCGTGATCAGCCTCCTCTAATTGGAGGTGAATATTTAAACCCTTGCTAGGTGTAAAGGGTCACTTCCAGTTTGGATTCGGAGCTGAAAGACAATTCCATTTTGTAGAGTTACTTCCTGTTTGGAATCGTAGGGTATCAGAATATGCCACTTTGGTATAAGGATTATTTTGAGCTGAAAGCAATTGAGAAAAAAGCAGATACAAGAAAAATTCTCTGCCCTCTCTCTACTTGCCTAAAAGCAGGACATACATTGGTAAAAGTGTCTCCCTTTCTTCTACCAGGAAGGGCAGACTTTACTTACCAGGAGAAAATTCTAGACTCTTATCGGTCCAAAGACAAGCACCAAGAGGAACCTATTTAACAACATAACTAAATAACTTTCATCTTTTATTAGTTTCTCCCATATATTTACCTTCCCACAATTTGCTGTCCCTAAAAGCCTAATTCCTTTTCCTTTGTCTTATCACTTCTCCATAAATTTATTTTCTTTGTTAAGATGTTATATAAACCTCAAATTCTTACCACCCTTTGAGTTACTCATCTCTGAGTCCTCCCTTGTGCATGGGCAATGCACCTCCAATAAATTGTTTGTTCTTCTCTTGTTAATCTGTCTCCTGTCAGTTTATTTCACAGACCTAGCCAAGCCACTAAACCAAAGAGGGTAGAGAAACTTTTTCCTTCCCTACAGAGTTTTAGAATGAAAAGGATCCCCCAACATGCTGCATCACGACACTTTCTATGTAACCCTATTAAATAGCATCAATAGTTCTTGGTCATTACTGTTTAGTCATCTCATATGCACTAATAAACACAAGCAAAGAAAAAGTAGAATTTGGAATATACTATAAAATTGCATAACAACATTGGAGAGTGTTCAGAAAAAAGAGGTAGATGTCATTTTAATACAGAGGTGAGACTGAGTATTTTGTCTATAATTGAGTCATATTTGGAAATTCTCTATAAGCAGAAGAGACACACAGGGAAATTATTGCATTAACATGATGCAGTCACACACAATATGGAGTACCTTTGCTGATTTCCGTCCTGCGTGCTCCTTCACAAAGAAAGACCCATTCAGTAATTCAGACTTCAAGTGTGCTGCTTAAAGCCCTGGTGAGTGGCTGGTCTGCCTATCACTATGTCCCGGGATCTCAGTTGTGGTCATGTGATCTGCTGCTGAGCCACGTCTCCCTCAGTCTGCACTGATGCAACTGACGATTTGCATCTAATGTAGAAGTTTACATTTTCCTAGGTGCATTTTATCCCATTTGGTTTGATCACATCATGATCCTTTAAAATGGATTTTGATACCCTGATATTAAAAACAAATGTCAAATTTTTAGGTCTGATAAAGACATAATTTTATATTTAATTATGATTTATATCAAGGCTATTGTAGATTCACAGTGCAGTTCAAAGAAATAATACTGTGATCCCTTGTATACTTGCCAAGTTTCTCCTAATGATAACACTTCATAAAATTATAGTATATCTCAATCAGAATATTGATATTGATACAATCCATTTTTACTTGCACTCATAGTGTGTATATTTTAAGACCAATACTGTTTTACCTTCCATGTTCATGTCCACCACTATAGTCAAGACACTGAACAGTTCCAACACCACAAAGATCACTCATTTTGCCGTTTTGTACCCACCTCCCTCTCCTATTGCCTCCTCGAAGTCCCCATCTCTTACTTACAGAAATCACTAATCTGTTCTCCATTTCTAAAGTTTTTTCATTTCAAAATGTTATGTAAATGGAATTATACAGTATATAACCTTTTGGGGTTGGCTTTTCTCTCTCAGCATAATTCCTTGGAGAGTTGTCCAAGTACTGATAATTAGTTGCTTTGACATCACTTTTAGCAGTGTCTGTTTTGATATGTCTCCTCAGGCAAGGGAAACAAAAGAAAAAATAAACAAATGGGACTATATCAAACGAAACATTTTTTTCATAGCAAAAGAAACCATCAACAAAATGAAAATACAGCCTAGTGAGTAGGAGAATATATTCACCCATAATATATTTATTAAGGGGTTAATATCCAAAAATATATAAAAAACTGACACAACATCAAAAACCAAACAATCCAATTAAAAAATGGACCTGAATAGATATTTCTCTCAAAAAGACCTAAAGATGGCCAACAGATATATGAAAAGATGCTCAAGATCACTAATCATCAGGGAAATGCAAATCAAAACCACAATGAGATATCACCTTGTACCTGTCAAAATGGTTATCATCAATAAATTGACAAACAACGAGTACTGGCTAGGATGTGGAGAAAAGGGAACCCTTGTACCCTGTTGGTGGGATTGTAAATTAGTGCATCTTCGATGGAAAATGGTACAGAGATTCCTCAAAAAAATTAAAAATAGAACTGCCATACGATCCGGTAATTCTACTTCTAGGTATTTATCTGAAGAAAAGAAAAACACTAAATCAAAAAGATATATGCACTCCTATGTTCATTGCAGCATTGTTAACAATAGCCAAGACAGGGAAGTAACCTAGATATCCATCAACAGATGAACAGATAAATAATATTCCACATATAATGGAATATTATTTAGCAATAAAAAAGATGAACTCATCATTTGCAATATTAGTTGGTGGGTGTGTGAGGATGGGTGTTAGTATATGGGTGGAATTATGAATATGTGTATGCATGTGTGTAGTTCAGTGTGAGTGTATGTATATGTAAATGGACATGAGTGCATGGATATGTGTATACACATGAGTATGAGTGGATAAACGTGTGTGTTTGGAGACATGTGAGTGGATGGTATGATATAAGTGGATGTATGTGGGTAGATATGAATTGTTAAATGCGGTGTATGTGTGAATGTGACTGGATGTGTGTGTGTGGATGTGTGTATGAGTGATTGGGATGTGGGTGGATAGGTGTGAGTAGATGAGTGTGAGTGTGTAGGAATATGTGTGTGGATGTGAGTGTGTAAATTGATGTGTATATATGAGTTTGTAGATGTGAGTGGTTTCGTGTGTGTGCATGCACATGTGTATGTACAGATGGGTAATGAGATGTAGGTAAAATGAGAGAAAAAAAGAATGGTGAGTAACTGACATAAGCAACTGGGAAGGTAAATTCCGAAAAGCACTATAGCTAATCTCAGGAAATCTGATTCCCCTATAGGAAATGAGGAATCTTTATAGATTTTCTTATAACACATAACAACTGAAAAAAGATCTTGAGTAATAAAATCTGGAGAACATCAACATTTAACATTTAAGGACTACAAAAAGGAAGTTCTCTAGTTTCCTAAAAAGACCCATTGCAGAGTTTCCTGTAAAAGCAAACTTTTAGTAGAAAAATAGATCACTCTGATTCACAAAATGTAATTTGTACCTAACTTAATGAGACTATGTGTACTGCACAAAGGCAGACTTGTATCGTATGTTCCTTCCAATTCTGAAATTCTGTTTAATGTTGGTTCAGACAGTTGCCTCCATGTCCCATCTTATGTCACTAGTAGCTGAATATGTCTAAATATTTTGGTTAAAAATCTTGACAAATACTTCTGGATCAGAAAGTGAACTTCTGCAGTAGAATTTTGCTACATTTAGACAGACCTTAAAGAATGAAATACTTTATTTCCAATAGTATCTTCTCTTTGGATGCTAATCCAATACCCATTCCCCTTTCTATGTGGCATGAGGCCAGGTAATTCAGATCTTAATTTTGATATTATTGTTTCTAGGAAAAAAATGTCCCAATTCTAGCAAACTGTAAAATACACTGATAAGGTCTAATTTGCTAAGTAAAAACAGAAAAAGTAGCTTATAGCAAAGAATCAAGTGACACTGCATTAGTCTCCACTTGAAAGCACTTTTTGCATATCCCTCCTAGTTCGAATGCTAATTCCAAAGTGCCTATTGGTTGTGAAATCTTGGGACATGTAACTTCCCTGTGTCTCAGTATCACTTCATGTTTACGGGATGATAATATTCACCTGGCAGTGTTATTGTAAGGATTAAAAGTAAGAAAAAACGCTTCACGCATTGTGCGGCAGGTAAGATGTATGATATCATAATTGTTATTATGTGGTTTTAATATCTGTCTTTGTCCCCATATTTCCATAAATAATCTAGCAGGTTGTAAAATGTAATTAGGAGGCTAACTATAGCATTTTGAAATTATTCTTTTTTGCTAAAATATTCTGAGGAATTCCAAAGTTTTCATTCTCCAACTAACTCGAGTCACATTTTATTCACATTTTGTTAAAAGACATTCCAACTTGAGGTCCTAAAAGGGAAAGAAATACTGAAAAGTTATGAGAAATATGAATACATTTTCCAAAATTATCAAATTTAATCAATATGAACCATGTTACTCAATTGTCCACCCCCAATCTGAGCTGAATGGAACAGAGCTGGGCACTGGACAAAAGGCTGGCAATCAGTAGGCTCAACAGCAGTCTATGACATGCATGGCCTGACATAAAAAGATGAATTGATCTAATTACATTCCTCTCTTAGGAAGGATAACCACTACCAAAATGGTTGCTAAAGCAAAGAGGACACTGAGAAAGAATTCTGAAGTTGAGTAGCAGCATGAAAAATCATGGCAAATAAATTATGCAGAAGAAGACAGAAGAGAGGGAGAGGAAGTGACTGCGGGTGAAATCAAACAGAGCCTGGCAACAGGCTAATATTGGAACACTCGGGTAAAAGTCCAAAAGGGGCTGCCACTGCTACTTGGATACAAAAGACATATGATGTACTTTAGTTTTCATACTCTAGTCTATGTCTAGAGAACATCTGTGCCCCTGGTATGTTGTGATATTCCTATCAGAGAAAAGAAGAAGCCTTTGTAACAATCTCCCCAATAAGAAATGAAAAATTATATTCGGTGTTATCGCGGTCAATCACGGCAAGTATAAAAGAGGAAGCAGATCACCTCACAGGTGGAAAAGCAGTGACCAGGTCAGATTCACAGAGCTTGGCTGTGAAGAGGCCTCTTTCTCCACCTCTCCTACAAGGGAAGTGGGGTGGGATCTCTAGTTCTGCTCAGACTTTTGAAATAATTTAAGAGACCTGACGAACATAAGCCTGAAAAGCCAATGAGGGTAATACCCAATTAACACTCTACTCAATATAAATAAAAAGAACATGGTTGAGAAGCTCCTTTGACTTTCCTCTAGAATTCTGAAACTTTTAAGAAGAATTACCTATTATTTTGGGGTCTGAACCAGAGAACAGAGCCTACTCAACCCTTTGGCTAGGAATTCCTCTGGAACACGTAGTTCTTGTGCTTCCTGAGGCCTGGTTGTTAGATTCACTTGTGTTTCCATGCACATGCATCCTTATAATAAATGCCCCTGCTGTCTAAGGCCACATGAGTCCAGTAAGAAGGCCTGCCCGGAACTGGAGTTATTTAATAATTCATTCGGCCAAAATATTGCCTCTGGCAGTGGAGCCAAGAAGAGCTATTTGGTGACAATTTTTGCATTCCCATCAACACCACCACATTATTCATTAGAGATATTTCCAAATAACCCAACCCTTCCCCGCCACGAGTGAACAGGCTAATTATTACAATATGTTTACTTCAATTATGGATCCATTAGAATTGCGTGTCACCACAAATAAAAAGAATCCTACTCCAGTCACTTGAAGATATAAAGGCATATCTTTTTATCAAAGCAATCAGAGTCTCAACAACACTAATGCTTCTGTGATATCTTGGCCTTTCCCTCATGGATGCAACTATTACGGCATGAAGCGATAGCATTCTACCGTCTTTACACAGAACAGATGGACAAATCCTTGGGCTCCCAATCTAGGGTCTACTAGAGCTCTTTTCCTGTGTGGCTCTTCTGTGATGGTTTGTGGGTAGCCCAGGTCCCAGGCGAACTCTTCAGAGAATTCCACCAGGAGAGGCCCATGAGACACGTGGCATCAGGTGCGTCCACTTCCTTTCATTCTCCTTCACTTTTCTTGTCCTTCGATGCCTAGAAGTCCCATTTACAAAAGCTATCCCGCTAGGAGACAAATATGGCCAATGACTCCTATGCTGACTAAAAAGATTCTTCCTCTCTGTGTTGTGAACCATCTTGGATCCTGGGGTGGGAAGCTGCAAATGAGATATGCTTAAGAAGCCCTCATCTGCTCTCAGTGGACTGTGGAAATTTCTCAAGAGCTTTACTTTTTTTCTTAATGATTTTTCCCTCATAGTTGTCTTCTTAAGCTTCTAATTAAGAGTTGTAAGCTAGTTCTCATTTATTTGTTCATAGTTTTCCTAGTTTTCTAATTTTTCAAATGCTAGGATATCATAATACTACAAAATTATATGAGAAAATATATAGAATAGACTGAAATATCTCAAGACGTTATGAAATCAAAATTCGAAAATGCGTAGATTTAGGATATGTCTTTATGAATATCTTGTGGAAGAGTAATGCAATTTTAGGCTAAAAATCTTGACCCTTTTGGTTAATTGTTAAATTCTGATTACTACATTAACATTGAAATAGATTCAGTTACATTTAAAGATTATTAAATTGACGACGAATCACAACAGAACTAATTTTATTTAGACAAGCAATGGATAGTGTCTAAGTGATGTTAGCTAGAACAGTATTCCTGTGCTACTTATCAATAAGCTTCTCCTGTGAGCTTCTGTTGAAGTCTTTATTTGGAAACTTCTTGTTGACCATAAATACCCTAATAGTTAAAACAATTAAACTCCACTTGATGTGGTACTTGACACAGGAAATAGGCTAACTGAAAAGGAAAATGTGGTTTTAATTTTTGTAGATTGAAATGTCATGTGTTTCATATATAAGATAGTTGTTCGCTTGGAAGTGAATAGATAAAGCAATCCAAGATTTATCTATTTTAATGTTGCACAATAATTTGGTAATTTTGAGAGGAAATTGCCATGAATTGATTCAAGTGATATAAATACTAATTTCTTATTACACATTTCTAATTTTAGAATGAGCCATAATATAAATAGTTTCCCACAAATTAAATATATGTATTTCTATCCTTTCAATGAATACATGTCGTTGCTTAGCAAGAGGCTGGAATCTTATTAGTTATAATTATCATTTCATTGAGTACTCTGCTTCCAAGTGCTCACAGACAATACATACACACATATGCATGCACACATGCACCCTTCTACACATCCCTCTCTATGTTTCTTCTAGGTCAAGAGAATATATTGATAATCATTGTCATAATCTTCATTTAGCAATGAATCCATGCCAGGATGCTGGTCCATCTAACACATGGTAATGATATGCTGGATTATAACCAGGTCAGATGGTACTAATAAGGACAATTGTTGGCTATAAAACTCACCAAAAATTGAATTCTGAGTCTTTCTCCAATTGCTTATTTCTTTTATCTCTCACTCTCACTACTTCTCATTTTGTTCTTTGTTCATTTCACAGTAATTTAAAAATAAACTTTAACCACATCTCTGACTTAGGAGAAGTCACACTGGTGGTGAGGCCAGGCTGAGATGATCACGAGAATGTTTTCCTTTTCCCCAGCTGTCCAACTAGATTCTTAATCTTATTGTGGGCTTGCGTGGGGGTGGGGAGAAGGGAGCAAGAGAAAAGGTAAAAGGGACCAGCAGACACTCTAAAAAATATTTAGCACCTTTTCATTCTCTATATGATTGCCTATTAATGACTGCCTACTCTAGTCATTGCTTATATTTTCTTTCTGCTCGCTTTCTCATCTCTTCTTTCTGCTTTTTTGCATCTTAATGCATCTCCTTTCTCATATTCTTTCACTCCAGTCTTTGGTCTACTCCTTTGATATTGGATAACCTCTTGTGATACTATATCACTTCACCCAGGAACATTTCTTGACCTATCACTGATGTGGCAGGCTACCCCTTTTGGATATTTTGCCTGTACTCCTAGGTTTACTGCCAGGCAGGTGAATGGATGTGCCTCACCATCCACATGCTGTTTCAGCCAGTGGGTGAATAACCACTCCCACCTGTGCCACCTCTAATCGATCTTTTTATGAGTAGCCATATTCAACTACTTAAACTACAAGACAAATTCTAAACCTCCTGTGACTAAATGTTCCATGGTTGTCCCACTACTCTCAAAACGAAATCCAAACTCCTGACCGTGAAGGCCCTCTATAAGCCAGTGCCTCCTTATGTCTCTGCCTTGGTCTCCCTTTACTCTTTGTTGTCTGAATGTGCTTCATCCACGTTCACATTTCAGTTCCACAAACAAGTCAAACTCATACTCACTCTGGTGTAGGTTAGGGGAGGGACTGGAAAGGGGTTTTGTATATGTTCTTGCCACTGCCTAGAATTTTCTTCCAGTTCTTTGCATAGCTTTCTCATTTTGTCCTTCAGGCCTCTATTTAAATATTATCAACTCAAAGAGATCCTTCCTGACTACACTTTCTCAAGTAATTTCTCTCTCTCACACACACACACATAAAAGAAACACACATGCATGTACATACATATACACATGTACACAGACACACGTGTGCACTCTTGCACACATGCGAACATATGCAAGCATATAAGTGCACAAGCAGACACATATCATGCATGGACACACACATGTACATACATATACATGACACATGTACCACAGCTACCACCATCACGGTTATGTTCAGTCACATTGCTATTTATTTTCTTCATAGCACTTACTGAATATGTTTTTGTCTTGTTTAAATGTGCAGTATTTGTCTTCTTCAATGGGATGTAAACTCCAAGACACTAAGGGCTGGTTTATTCTCTCCGTAGGTACATATCCAGCACCTAGCTCAGTGCCAGGCACATTGTAGGTGCTAACAAAATTTACTGAATCTTCAATGAGTTGAAATTAGCTTGATTTTATATTAGTTTTTAAAATAGAAATCAAGCTCATTATTTAAATTAAGGAATAAAAACATATAAGGACTCTTGGAAAGGAAGAGTTAACAGCTAGTTTTATGGTATTTATTCATGTCTTAGGGATTCCTGAGAATCCTTGTTCTATCCTCTGTACAATACTAACTCAAGAGAATAATATTCTAGCTTTATAAGTATAACTACTTAATCCACGATAAATGAGAATCCAGCCAAGGACTATGTACTGAGTCAAGCCCTGTACCTCACAGTAAAGATTGTTTATCAAATCATAAATGACCAGCATTAATGGAGCTAGATAAGCCCAACAGAGATGGCTATACGACTCAGTAGACACATGCACTGGGTTCTGCATGACTAGGTAGAAAGCTAAAGGAGAAGCAGAGAGCCTGGCTTCTCTGAGCTGGGCTTATTCGTATATTGTCTCTCTTGACCACAAGCATCCTGAGTGCAGATGACTTTCAAAGTTTAATTCTTCTTGGAAGTCGTCTTTCTCCTAAAGAGAGCCCCAAAGTACCAGGCACTCAGAAGAAGCACGGTTTTGAGGCCATAGACCTTTAACTTTCATGTATGATTTTAGAAAATATTTCATCAGGATTCCTTGAAAATTAGAATGAATTCAACAAACTACAGCTCACTGGCCAAATATGGCTACCTGTCTACCTCTTTTTGTAACCAAGGTTTTATTGGAACAGAGCCGCACTTACACATTTATGTCTTTGTCTTTGACTGCTTTTGCCCTACAAATGCAGAGTAATGGCCCACAAAGCCAAAATTATTTACTATTTGGGTATTTTAGGAAAAGTTCCTGAATTAGAGCATACAAATGGGACTCCAGTGAAACACCCAGGTATTAATCGATGTGAATTTAGAAAACAGAACTCAGTGCAACCAGAACCTTACCAAGTTTTGCTGACATAGAACTTAATCAGGCTCCTCTTAGGACCTTCTCTCAAAAAAAAATGCTCGCCTTCACGTTACACCCTGGACATTCTATTTGCAGCTTTACATCACTTTCAACCTATTATCAAATTGTCTCCTTTACATTCTCCCCCTCTGCTGTCCCCAGGATGCCTATTGCCATACTTGATGTTTTGATATTTAAAAAAATGTTTCAATGTTTTTAAGACTCCATAGGAATCACCACTGCTCCCTCGGGAAAGTTGTTCTGAAATTGTTCACATTCTTTACCATTTACAGTTTTTTCAGAATTGTACATATTCTTGAAAATGTTTCATTCACCAGAGATTTTGGGAAATTTGTTTAAAGTATTACATATTCATTTAAATTATGTAGACTCAGAGAAGAAAAAGCCATATTAGGGTCTAGTTTTTCAGAAAAATTTGTCTTAGAAATAATATATAAGATTAAAATTCTAAAATAAACTGAAAAATGCAACTGAAAGAAATGGTAGTTTACATTCTCAGGCTCAAAAGATATGGATATTTTATGACAGTGATAGCAAACTTGGAAAGCCTAAAGAAATGTTCTTCCTTAGTAAACATTTGAGTGCTGATAATTTTCTGTCAATTCACAGGAATGCGTGAAGCATTTAATCTGATGCTTATTTTGCCAGGTATAAATTTTTTTCTCTGTGATTGTGAGAAACACATTGTGAAATAGGCAATAAAATAGAGATTATTTTTCTCTCATCATCTAGAACAACGTCTATAATATAGTAGACACTCAATAAGTTATTGAACAAATGAATGAATCAATCAATCGATTGAAATTAAGTTCAAGTCACATTTTGTATAACAGGGTTTGAAACATACATCTCTTTAACTGTGATTATCATTCTTGAATAAGTGCATAACTTTATATTTTTGGCTTTTGCTTATTATAGAATAACTTCAAATCAGCTTGCAATAATCTTTCCTTATTCAAGGTTTTGCTTTCCACAGTTTCAGTTTACCAGTGGTCAAATACAGCCCAAAAATATTAAATGGAAAATTTCAGAAATTAACAGCCCATGAATTTTAAATTATGTGCCATTCTGAGTAGCAGTCTCATGCTGTCCCTCTCTGTTTCACAAGGATTTGATTCATCCCTTCGTCCAGCATATCTGTGTTGTTTACCTTCCATTGGTAAACAACACCCATTGGTCACTTAGTGGCCTTCTTGGTTATCAGATCTACTGTCGCTCTGTTGGTATCACAGAGCTTGTGTTGACATAACACTTATTATACTAATAACGGTCCCAAAGCACAAGAGTAGTGATGGTGATAATTAGGATATGCCAAAGAGAAGCCATAAAGTACTTCCTTTAAGTGAAAGGTGAGTACGATAAGATATTTTGACAGAGAGACTACATTCACATAACGTTTATTTCAGTATATTGTTATAATTATCCTATTTTGTTATTAGTTTTTGTTGATAATCTCTTACTGTGCCTAATTATAAATTAAACTTTATCATAGCTGGGCATGTATAGAAGAAAACAGTATATATAGGGTTTGTTACTATTCGTGATTTCAGGCATCCACTGGGGGTCTTGGAATATAATCCCCTTGGTTAAGGGGAGGATTACTATACTGCCTAGGGAAAAATTTGAACAACATAAAAGAAAAAAATGCCCAGCCTGATTCAAACTCTTGTGCATGGTTCCACTGGCAAGCAGTCATGGAAGAACTCGACTTGTATATTTGTTTTTAATACTTGCTTCACTATTTATAAGCCAAGATGAGCTGGCTTATTAAAAATTAATGATGCCAATAAAAATAGATAAATGGAATCATGTAACAGAATGGAGTGCAGAAATATATGGTCGATTCACATATGTGGTCAATTTATTTTTGACAAAGATGCCAAGACAATTCAATGGAGAAGAGAAAAATCTTTTAAAAAAAGAATGGAGAAATAACTGAAGGGAAAAATTAATGTCAACTCTACTTTTACCACACACAAAAGTTAACTCAATGTAGATCACAGAACTAAATATAAAAGCTATATAAAATATATATAAATATAAAAACTATAAAGCTTCTAGAAGCATAGGAAAATATCTTTGTGACCTCAATATTTATAAAGATTTCTTAGACAAAGTACAAAAATCACTAAATTTAAAAGAAAAAGAATTTAAAAATTTCTTTCATAAAAAGTGGAAACTTCTGTTCTTTAAAAAGCACCATTAAGAATGAAAAGGCAAGCCATAGATTGGGAAGGAATGTTTGCAAGAGTGTGTGTGTGTGTGTATATATATATATCACGTCATATAGCAAGCAATTCAGTTTCATTTTTAATGGGCAAAAGCTTTAAATCGGTTATTCACAACAGAAAATATATAACTAGTTGATAAGTTCATGAATTAGAACTCAACGTCATTAGCTGCTAATCATTAGAAAAATGTAAATTAAAACCACAGACATACCACTATATACACACTGGAATGGCCAAAATTTAAAAAATTGCTAATATAAAGTGTTAGCAAGGATGTGGAAAAATAGATCCTCCCATACAAGCCTGGTGAAAATGTGAAATATTACAACCACTCTGGAGAACTGTTTGTCCGTTTCTTACAAAGTTTAACCCACATTTACCTGATGTCATAGGCATTCAATCCCTAATTACCCAAAAGAAGTGAAAATATATTTCCACAAAAAGACATACACAAATGTTTATAGCAGCTTTTACTCTTAATATTGAAAAACTGGAAACAACATAAGTATACATGATAGGTAGATGGATAGACAAATTATAGCATATTCATGCAATAGAATATTACTCCACAATAAAAATAAAAAAGCTACTGATACACACAATGACATGGATCCCTCTCAAAAATATTATGCTGAATAAATGAAATCAGATACAAAAGAATATATACTAAATTATTCCACAAATGAAACTCTAGAATAAGCAAAGCTAATACGTAGGTAACAGAAAGTAGATCAGTGGTTGCTTGATGGGTAGATAGGTGGGTGGAGAACGAACTATAAAGGTTAATGGAAATGTTTTTATATTGATATTCTTGCTAGTTATATGGATGTAATCATTTGTCAAAACTTATCAAATTGTGTACTTAAAATGTATGTATTTCATTTTATGTAAATTATACATCATTAAGATTGTATGAAAAATGAAAAAATTTAAAGAGGCAAAGAATGTAAACAGATAATTAACAAAAGAGAGACATAAATCAACAAACTTATGTAAAAATGCTCAACTTCGTTAGGCATCGGGGAAATGCAAACTGAATCACAGTGACATATCGTTTCATACCCATTATAAAGATTAACAACATGTCTACCCTATCATCCATCATTTCAAGTCAAGGTCTAACCCCAAGATAAATAAAAACATATGTCCACCAAAAGACTTGTGCAAGAATGTTTATAGCAGCTTTAGTTATAGGAAACCTAAACTAGAAATAAACCAAATACCAATTAATAGGAGAATAGATAAACAAATGTGGAATAATTGTATAATGCAATCATATTCACCTATAAAAAGAATTGAACTAGTGATATAAACAGCAATATGAAAGATCTGAAACACATTCTGTTGAGCCAAAGAAGTCAGATACAAAAACATTTACCATAATATTCTATTTACATAAGGTTCATAAATAGCCAAATTATTCTCTAGTGACAAATCAGAACAGTGGTTGCTATGAAGGGAAGACTGACTGGAAGGGATGTAAGGAAACTTTCTGAGTGACAGAAATGTCCTATATCTTAAGGTGATGGGTTACATGGTTGTATATATTTATCAAACTCACTGATTCTAGAAACTTGAATTTAAGAACTTAAGATCAGTTATATTTCACTCCATATAAATTTTATCTCAATTAATAAAAAAATCCACCAAGTCAATTAAGTAAGTATAGACTTTATCACCCCTTTTCTTTCAAGGACAATTTGGCTAATAAACATATAGTCCTGGAATAATGTTAAAGACATTTTATCTACTTTTCTTTGAAGAAAATTATTTTAAAAATCATCCCTTCAAATAAAATGTGATTCTTTTCTAGCCATTAGAACATTTAATCCATAGTTCACATTATTGAGAGCGTCATTCAATGAAATAAAGTATTTATTATTTTGTTTAGTAGTACTTAAGGTTTTTACTACACGATGGTGAGAAAGAAGTGGAAGAGATCAAGATTATCTAAACTAAGCAGCCGTTCTTAGTGAAAGGTAAGATTTAAGATTGATTAGCTACAAGACCAGGAAGAAAGAGCATACCTTCTGAGAGCCTCACCTTGTAACGTTGTTCTTTTACCTTTTCTATTTTAGCCTTTATCATGGCCCGTTGAGCCCCTCAGGGAGGAGCTAGTGGGAACAGGAGCAAAATCGCTGGAAGCTCCAAGACTCACATCCCCTCCTGCAGGAGTTCCTGTAGTATCTGAGGCTGTCAGAACAGGAACCAGCCTTTGTCGCCTGGATGTATCCTGGCAACCTGTCAACAAAAGGGACAGGGCTGAGTTCTCTAGTAACAGATTGGAAAAATCCAAAACAAGGGGCAAGGGAACTGAGAAACCGACAGCAAAATAAGTATGGACCTCAGCTTTCTTTAAAGTCGACTCCAGCAACTTTACCAATGGACTGAGCATCGAATAAGGATAGGCAGGTGGATTTAAGTCACGAGGCTCTTGGTGTGGAAATAAGGTGGAAACGACTTCTTTTCTAAGGAAGAAAAAAGCAGCAAAATTTACTGAGTGTCTTATCGATCTTTTCTAGGGTCTTTAAAAAGGATCATCTCTGTAGGAGAGCTTGGCATCTCCTCACAGAGAGAGACGGATCTCCATGGCTC
The DNA here is from genome assembly GCF_902729225.1 of Pteropus medius. NCBI lineage: Eukaryota > Metazoa > Chordata > Mammalia > Chiroptera > Pteropodidae > Pteropus > Pteropus medius. The sequence continues at coordinate 14,841,867 of NW_024352785.1, read as the reverse complement.
TCAGAGGGTGTCTGTGCTTTGGTCTAAAATGAAAGAAAGTATAAAATGTAGAAGTGATGGTTAGTTTATTTTCTAAGGTCAACATTCTAAAACGTATCTGAAATAATTTTTTTAAACCTCATATTTAAAAATACTCTGAGACAGTAAGCTAATTGTGGTACAATCCTACAATGAAATACTTTCAAGCATTAAAGCTCATAAAGCAAAAACAGTTTACTGACATGGGAAGAAGTCCACAATATATTTCTAAAAAGAGAAGCTACAAAACAGAATAAACAGTAGGATCTCATTAAACTCTGTACGTGTGTGTGCATGCATGTGCGCGCGTGTGCTCTTAACTCAAAAGAACATTCGCCAAAACCTTAACAGCAGTAATTGCTGGATGAAGAGATTAAGGTACATTTTATTAAATGGTTTTTAGGGTTAGGAGTTGGGGGAAAAAAGAGCCCCACCCTTTAAGATTCCAAAACACTGTCCCTCACCCCAAACTGGGATGTATAAGGAATTCACAGGACTGTTCATTTTGTTGAAGTGACTTCAGACCACACAGTCTAAAGTCCCTGCTGGTTAATGAAGTTCTACATCTTAACATTCTATAACTCTCAGAAGATAGATATATCCTCTACAGAGATTTACAGATCTATCTCAATTACACCATCACATAAAATAGTTTGTATGCTTTTCTTCTGAAACCTTTCATAAGATGCCATATATAAATGATGAGGCATGCCTAAGATGCCTAAAGAGCTGCTACAGAGTGACTCTATATTGAGATGGGGGCAAGAAAACTTAGTTTTACATTTGGCTTTTTACCAACTCGTGGGCGCCTACTTATTTCTTACTTTACAGAAATGATATGCTTTCTCAAATCTCTTGTGAGCAAAATGAGATATTTCTCTAAAGAAACTGCCCAATAAATAAACACCATCCTAAATGCACACACGGTATCCAGTCAAGTGGCCAGCTATTTGGGCCAGATGGCAGAGGAACAGATAGGAACTGCTGGCCTAGGACAGGACAACCCTGGGAAAATACTGAGAGCAGATATTTCCATGGTAAAATAGGGCAAAGAGTTCTTTATCTGGACTGGAGCAACTGCCCTCAGAAGGCCTGGAAGTAACAGCTTCTGCACCAGTGGGCACAAGTGTTAGGTGGGTCACTAACAGTATGTGCATTCGCAGCCCTCTCTTCCCTGGTGCGGTTGCCAAGTTACCAGCTGCTTTTTCTGCAGTCATCAGAGCTGCTTCTGAAACTGGTTGGAGAGGAGCCATTGTTTTCTAACTCTGGACCCGTTTGAAATTCATGGGTTTGAACTTCCTGGTGTTCAAATGTATTTCGTCTTGGTAAAACAGGCCTTCCTAGGTGCCTGCCCCCCCGCCCCCCTCCGCCCTGTCTCCCTTTCTCTGTCTCTTCCCCCCCTCCCTTCTTCCCCCGTCTTTGTCTTTTAAAGAAACCAAAACTTTTAAGTGTCTTATATATTTTTTAAAAATCAAGCTCAGAAGGCATCTTAGATATTAAATAGCTCTTACAACACAACCTTTTGATGATTTAAGAGTAAATGAAGCAGAAACATATGGATTCCATTTTCCATAACTCACACACGGTCCTTAAAAAATCAAGGAGAAATGTGCTCAGCACGATGTATTCTGTTTGGTTGAACCCAAAACATTTGAAAAATACTTGGAGGCTGATGAATCCAAAATATTTACCCATCCCTATTTATAACATCGAGGGAAAAAGCCCTTGATTCATGGTGACAGCGAAACTGCTCACATCTGCTGAGTGGGCAACCAGCAACCAGTGCAAGCTTCAAGATAACTGTGTTCCCTCTCCTGTTCCTACTCCAGACACTTTACTCAACCTCGGATCAAAGACACTGCAGCCCTTACTTAAACAGAGCTAGTCTGGTTTAGTATCGTTTGAATTTTTCTCACCTAAGACAATTGCGAGTTGTTTGAAGCTATCCGATGTCCAATCATGTTTGCGCCACTGTGGAATGATGCCAGCCTCTATCAATAATCCAGATCTTACTCCTTGTGGCCACGGCCCCACCACAAGGAATTCTGGCTTATTTTCCCTTCATAAAACCACAGCTATTGTGCCTGCACAAGCCCCTGATTTTTTTTATTAAAGGAATAAATCATGGTGATTTTATGGAGCAAGAGAAATGCTGCTCTCTGCCAGTGTCTTTGATGATCCTGATGTCTCTTCATTGATGCAAAGCCCAAATCCTACTCTGAAAGCTACTGGGCATGGGCTACATTCTCCACACAATAATTTTTTTTTTTTTTTTTTAACAGCAGCAGCAGGAACTCAAGCAGGATGTTTGTGAAGTTTGGCAAACCAGGTCCACTGGGCGTCTTGTTCTCTTCTACCCAGTTATTGTTTACTTTGCCTTACCACTTAACTCAGAAAACAGCCAGCGCCTGATGTCCCGTTATCTCAAATACTTTAACGATCATATAAGGTGAAGTATTAGTATCCTTGTTTTACAGAAGAGAAGACTGGGGTGTAAGGGCTTGAAGCGACTTGCCCCGAATTGCAAGGCTAATCCAGAGCAAATCTGGGTCTGACCTGTATGTTCTCTGGTGCCCACTCACTCTCCTTCCACAGCCTTCTGCAATACCTGGCTGTCAGGCGGTCACACAGAACAGGCTGACCTAAAAGAGACCACTGTTTTTTAACATATGCCTTTTGTCACAAGAAAAGTTTCTGCATAAATTGAGTTTTACATGCTATGTTGAATTTGAAAATGTCTAAATTTAAAACATATCAAAAAGTATCCCACAGTAGATTAGAAAAGTAGGGAGGATACTCTTTAAATATAGACTTTTAAAACTAAAAAAAAAAAAAAAGTATACTATTTGATGTATCAGAGTCCTGACCCATACATTTTAAATCCCTGAGGACTCCTTGCCCTAGGGCAGTGTTTTTCAACTTTTTCTTCCCCATTATTGTTCCCCTTCCAAGTCTTTTTATATCTATTTTTTCTAATCCTCCCCAATCATGAAATTTTAACATCACAGATATATCTTATATCTGTTTATATATTACAGCCTTTTGATGGGCCACACACTAATGTGTTATCTAAAATTATGTCATCCCCAAAGCCAAATTTTACTGCGTTTGTGGGAATGCATGCCCGAGGGACATACATCCAAAGAACTGATGATGTTGGCCTTAGATAATCTTATGGTCAAGCTGATACACAGAAAACATGATGAAGAGGCCACAGAAACCATGGAAACTCTTCCTAAATTGCCAAAACAAAAAAGCATAGCAAACTATCCCTTAACTGTGTTCAACAGAAAAATGGATTTGTTTGAAAAGAGCAAAAAATATATTATATTTTCTATACATTTGAGTGGTTTTATCACAAAAATAAAATTCTTGGAGCTGAAGTAGACTTTAAAATAGTCTCTAGTCCAGCCAACTGTCTTCAGGCAAAAAGATATTGGTCTGACTTTTTAAAATTGACGAGGCATCTCAGCAGAGGGCATTCAGTTATTTGTTTCTGTGCTACAGATTTAAACTCAGACTCCAATAAAAAATTCTCAAAAGACTTTCTTGCTTTATCTTTGGCATGATGAAATACGCTGCCAAAGCAGATAGAAGGATTTTTTTCTTTTGATTTCAATTCTTACGGACAGCGGGTGTTTCTTCAGTATGGTATCTAGCACTCCGCTGATAATAAAATATTCTGTATATACTATGTTATAAAACCTCCTGTTTCAAGGGCCTGAGATTTTAAATATCTGCTGTGAGTTTAGATAACTCATCATAAGCTCTGGCCCGCCAAACTCTCCTAGCACAGCTCTCCACCCTCCATCTCTTTTTCAACACCCACTAAACCAAACCACACACAGTACTTGTACTTAGTAGGCAAAAAATATTTGCCTACTAAGCTGAGTACACACCTTTTTTTGTTAAAAGTGCTCCTAATAGTGACCAGTTTGACTGAAAGTGACTAAAATTAGAAACTGTTAAGGCCAGATTAATACTTAACATCATACAAACATTTTGAAAGAATTTTGCCTCTCTTTTTAGAGAATTGGCAGAAGTCCAATGCCTTATGACATGTGAACAATAAATGTTTAATGACTACTTAGTCACCAGTTTATTACCCACAGATTTCTAAAGCTGGCTGAAATTAGTTTGTTCATGACTGATAACAGTTTAATATTTTACCTTTCCATGTGCATTTTATGAAAAGCATTTCAACCACTTAATTGAAAACAGTAAGTTCTAAGGGAAGTCTCTCTTATTCTCATTCCTTCCGCAAGACTCAGAGGGAGGGATGTTTCTTCTCTGACAATTTGTTCCCTTGTTAGTCCCTCCTTTCTAGGACCTTTAGTTTCTTCTATTCTACTGGCTTGTTTCCCTCAACCTTTAGTCGGTTTCAGACATCTTGTCTTAAACAAAAAATAAATCTGCATTTGCTCTTTGCATCTGCTCTCTTCTTGATAAAGAATGGTCTAAGTCACTGCTTCATCCTCCTTTTATCTCCATTTTTCACCCTCTCTCTACCTTATCATCTGGATTCTATCTTTTTTTTCTCACTTGAAGCATCTTGTTCAAATTTAATCAGTGGCACTTCAACCAACTCATGCAAGAATTTTTTCCAGTTTCCATTACCCACCATAACTGTGATGGGTTTTATACTGTCACCTTCATACCTATTAGAAATTCTCCCCTCTCTTAACCATCCGTTGATTTTTTTAAAAAGTACAAATTCCTTGGATTGACTTCAGACCTGATAAATACAAATGTAATCCATCCCAGAAGTAGAGTAAAACCTAAGTCTTGGCCCGCAGTTCCTGATGTGGAGGCTGTTGCTCACCACCCTGGGGGAGTGGGGAGAGAGATGGCAGCTAGTTAACTACTAACTAGCCCTGCATTCTGAGACCTAGAAAGAAAGAAGATGGGACGTCCTTGCTGTGTATCAAGTCTTGTGCCAGGCGATTTGCTATTGAGTGCTCCCTTTGCTGTGATAGGATGAAATCTTCTGTCCCTTCTCTTTCCCTGATTTCTTACAGGTCTTTGCTGAGATAGAAACTTTGTTAGAGTAATAATTCATCAAACCTTTACCAAAGCATTGGTCAATATCAGCAAGACCAAATTTGTTTGCCTTGTAGAGGCTCTCCTTAAACTCTGAAAGCCTTAAGCTGACTCTTGTGGAGAGTATTTCTCCAATGCCTAATGATGTTGGATTGAGGGCAGATGGTAAGGGACACCAGAAACAGACAATATTTTCCAGACACTCACCTCAGTCTGACTCTGTATGAACCAAAATGAAACTTGATAGGAAAATCATCCTCTGAATCAGTAGTTCTCAACGAGTGATGATTGCTCCTGTCCAGAGTTATTTTTTGTTGTCACATATGAGGTCGAGGGAGTGCTACTGGCATCTAGTGGGCAGAGGCCTGGGATGCTGCTAAACTTCCTCCAATGCACAGCACAGTCCTCCACAGCGAAGAATTATCTGGTTGAAATGCCAATAGTGCCAGGGTTATGCCTTATGCTCTGGACCCTCCAAGTGTTCAAATGAGAATGCTTTCCTTCTAGAATAGGCTATGTCAACCGGCTCTTTCCACACTCATGATGCATAACTAAGGGATTACACTACAAACGAAGCAGCAGGTGCAGAGAGTCTAAATAGCTTAGGCAGATTTACGTAGCCAGTAAGTGAGGACACCTTTGAAATGTGAATACAGGCCCTGCCTGACTGACTTCAGAGACTATGCTCTTTTCCACATCACCTACCCTGAGCAGCTAAGCAGCAGACATTCGGTTGTACGTGACTAAGGGTGAAATCACTTCTGCAATGCAAAAGTCAGTTAGAGAAAGTGAAAGGACAGAAAACTAAGCCAAATTTTCCCTCTGTGAAAGCTGTAATGGAATTAGAGTGGGTGGGAATAAAGCTAGAAGTTGTCTGAAGCGTGGGCAAGTGCATACTCTGAGACCAGAGCCCAGTTACAGGAAAATACTAAGACAAGGTCAGCTGGGTTACTCAAAGGTGGCCACACCAAAGTTTGCTCCGACATAAAGCAAAGACTGGCAGAGGCTCTGATGAACATGGTCTCAAACAAGTTCTGCTCCTGAATATGCCTGCTTTGTTACATCCCCTGGGCCTTTAACCATGCTGCTCCTGTCCCCCACAGGAACTTCCGCCCCAAGCTCCCTCCCCCTCCTAAATCCCTAATGCTCCTTCTCAGAGCAGCCACTCAATATATGACCATTGAATTTTGAACTTTTTGGCGAGTAAGATACTGTTTTTGGTTCATATTGTTATTATTAACAGTATATTATCTCTCCAACATCAAACTCAGAATGGAAAATGTTATTTTCTTTAATTGTGGAGTTCTTATTTTAACAAATATTAGCTATTTCTGTAGTCATTCCCACTTCATTTTAGAAAAAAAGGCATCTACGGTCTAGTGGGAATATCTTATCCATCTAGTTTAATGTAAAGCCAAGAAAAATATGGTCCTTTTCATTCTTTAAAATTATACTCATTTTCTTTAATGGGATCTATCTATCTATCTATCTATCTATCTGTCATCTATCTATCATCTATCTATCTATCTATCTAGCTAGCTAGCTAGCTAGCTAGCTAGCTATCATCTATCCATCCATCCATCCATCCATGCAGTACAAAATAAAAAAAAATAAATAATGAAAACAGGGTATACATAAAAAATAAATTCTTTTCCTACCCGTGACTCACCAGGCTTCCACTCTAGGACCTACCCCAGTGGCAACCTCTGTTATCAGTTTCTTGTGCATCCTTCCAGAAAGTCTATACATTTACAGAAGTATGCCTATGTGTGAATATCATCCCCTGACCTGAAGGCCAGTGCTCTTCACATTCCTCTCTGTGGCCACTGTGGCTTCTATTGCTCAAGACAAGCCATGACAAAACAGATGACACATTCATGCTGTTGAAGGAAAACTCAGTGACTCAGATAGACACAAATTGTTCCATACACCTTTCATCCTCATTACCTGGTAACTTTGCCAAGGTCAAGTGGTGACATTTTGATTTACCATTTAGCAGACTGCATACAACTCATATTTGACGAGAATCAGAAATTCAAATACCAAAAAAGAAAAAAAATATTTTCTTAAGGCCTCCGGTTTCGTAATTGAACTTGCTTTTTTGCTTTGTTGAAAATATTTTCCTTGCAGTTCAATGAACACGGTCTATCTGAAAGAATAAAAACAGCAATCACCTCAAACTCCCAATTAATCATCAGATCTTCAAATTTAAGTTCCAGTTTTACTACATTTCTGAAATCTCCATTTAGCATCTAAAAAAGAACAAGGACCAAGGAGCTCATTGTTTTGACTAGCCAGATTAGGTTGAGCCGAATCCAGGCTTCAGGTATGAAATGCAAGTTTGGCTAATTGTATCTTTGCCATTTACAAGAACCTGTATTCAAATAAATCAGGGATACATTTCTCTTGGCTACAGAGAGCCTTTTAAATAGTGACTTCAGCCTTCCTAAGGTTTTTGTCCGGGTTGCCTGAAAGTGGACAATTTTCACAAGTTTGCTTTGGCACCCATGGCATGAATTTTTATTGAAAGTCACAGTTGTTTTAGTGGGCACCAGTCTGCCAGGAGATCTCTGTAGAGGCCTCCCAGCCAATTCCATGAGAACTATGTGCACCTAAAACATGCCAAACGTTGTAAGAAGTGACCTGTCCTCCAACTCTTTGCTCGCCTGCACACGACCACTGACTCATTTGTACTTTTGATTTAAGGACACACTATTGAGTGTGCCTGCAGCATTTTTAAAGTCAAACAGCTATCTCTATATTGAAGACTCTTCTGCTTTCTCCATGTAAAGGTTTCTTTTTCTCTGGAGTTACACCTAATTTATTCTATCATATCAAACAGCCAAGGAAACCTAAGAGAGAGAGGTTTGTTGAGAACTTACATTTTCTGTAGAATTAAACAAAGTAAGGATTTGGTTGGGAAGAAATGAGAGTATAGCCCAAAACCCATTCTCAAAATGCCCATTAAATAACCAGTGGGAAGAATCACTGACTTAGGAGGCTTCGAATAAATGTGCAGAGGTATTCTGAGATGAACAGACATCTGTTGTAATAATGAAGAAAATAAATGGAAAAATCATTGATAAGAGAGTTGGGAGGCCTTTGAAGAAGTGGGGCCTACGCACATTTCATGTCTCAATTCTTGGAACTGTGCTTAAGTGACTGACCTGTTCTTAAATTCAGCTCAAAGCTGAACAACAAATATCCTGGATCCATGATTGCCACATGGACATATGTGAACTTTACTTTCTCCTTATCATGGACTACCTGCATTCCAAAATCTGAAAGGAACCATTCCATTTCAATGACCAGCATCTTCATTTACATAATTGGTCTGACCAGTCCCAGCTGACCTAGCCAACATCTTTCATGTACATAGAGGTCTTTAATGAGAACAAGTCTGATGGTTTTGCCTTTTATCAACTCTGCCTTTTTTTGGACAATTTGTCCTTTCAGAGGACAATTTAGGGTGCTCCCTGAATCTGTGCCCCAGACTGCAATCCCTCCTTTGCTCAAATAAACACTTTTTTATTCTTTATTATGGCCTAATCCTTTGTTGTTGTTGTTGTTGTTAACAGTTATTTTGACATTACCGCTCACAAACCATCACATAATCACCATGAAGTCAAACCAAAATTGCTTAGAGTTTAAAAGACCTTTGCCCCAAGATTGAGAAGTCTTCCATATTTTTCCTTTATTTTATTATTTTTTTCTACATGCCATTTTATCATTGTTTTGTTACTTTGTATGATCGGAAAGTTCATTAGAATTTTACTTTATAAAACTCTTAAGAAGTCTTAGCTTATTAATGGCTCAGCCTTGAAACAACACAATTTTCATTTTTAAAATTAGGCTAAAATATTCTAAGACAGTTATTTCATAGTAATATACAGCCTTCTTAGTAAATTTTCATTAAGGCCAGAAAACTAATGCATAGCAGGGGAAAAAAATAGATTTTACTAGCTGTTCTAGTGAAAAAAATTTTCATACCAACTGAAAAGAAACCTGTTATTTTATAATTTTCACCTTCCCTTCAATTATACTAACTTTAATATTTTTCTTTTGAATTCCCCTGACTTAGACAGCGCTCTTAAACCTCAAGATCGTAAAAACAAGAAACCTTTCCAAAAGCACAAGGGTAAAGTTTCAACCTGCTGTTAAAAATACCACTGAGGAGGCCTCATTTTCTGGGCAGGTTTCATAGGTTACATGAACTTACAGAGCTACAGTGGGGAACACTGAATTAAACAGGACTGAAGAAGGATGTGAGTGTGGGCTCTATCAGCCATCTTGTATTGAAGAGGGATGGAAGCCAATAGCTGAGAACAGCAAAGTAGTAAAATGGAAAGTGTCTAGGTATTTGATGATGTCATTATGCCACTGAATTTAACTAATCTTGAGACCTCTTACCTCTAGACTTTTTATTTTAATGGGATAGTAAATATCACTATAGTTTAAGTCATCATTTATCATATTTTCTACTATACTCAACCTAACTGTTCTTATCTATTACATGAAATAAGGTGGTCCATTCAGGACTGGACTTATAATCAATCCAGCCAGAGGCAGACACCAACTCTCATAGCCCATGGCCTACAGAGAGTCACTGGTCCTGGGGGTTGGTAATTCTATTGCTGCAAGTCTCCTAGGAGTAGAGAATATTCACTCATGTGTTGCCAAAAAGGAAACTTATTCTTAGGATTGTAGCAATTTAGTTTATAACCCTTGGCACACATGTGAGGAATAGGAGAATGGAGAGAGAAGAAAAGATGCTGATGTGTTTCTCCTATTATTTTATTCTTCTTATGAAACTGTTCTGAGCAATGGGAGAATAAGTTGTTTCCCATGGTTGGACTCATAAGGTGAAGTTAGCTATTGAGATTCATTGGCTTTCAAAGGCATCTTTTCATGCTTAATACTGAGGATACAGTATTAAGGTTACGGAATTAGAGTACATTAGAGTACATTAATGTGTATTATTTTGGAAAAACCTCACGCTTGTTTCTCCTCATATTAAACAAAAACTGGGTGGTATAACTGTCAATACTGCATTTTTAATTTCTTCATTTTACCTTAAATATCTTTTACCTCCCCCCCTCCGCCCCCAAAAACCTCTGATCTTTCCAGTATTGCTATAATATTTGGTAGCTTTCTTTTCATGGTCCTAATTTTATCATTATATCAGTTAGGTTATGATCTTATATGCTGCAAAAAAAATAAAATAAAATAACAGTAGGTTAAATTAGATAGAAATTTATTTCTCATTTAACAGTCTGAGTGAAAACAGTCCAAAATAGATAGGCAGTTTCATGGTGTCAGGGACTCAAGCTTATTGTATCTTATTGCTCCACCATCATGGAGCTTCGGTCTCATGGTCTAAGGTGGCTGTTCGAGTTCCCACCATTATATCTCCAATCCAACCAGCCAGAAGGGAAAAGAAGAAATGGAAAGGACATCCGTTACATTCAGAGGCATGTAGGCCTTTAAGGACCATGTGCCCAGATAAAACTCAAATTTTATTACTAAATAAAGAAGTGAAGAGTGTGTTTGGGGGACAAACAATCTCTGTCACACTCATTCACCAGATGGTTCAGAGGGGCTGTAGCTGTCCTTGAACAACACTGATTTGTAAAAAATATAGGCCTAAATATTGTCCTTTAGAAACAACTGCAGGTGTTTAGTTTTCACTATGATATAATTTTCTCTCTTTTCTAATGATGCACTTTCCCCAGTACAATGCGTCTTTGTAAAGAAATTCCACAGTGGCTCCACATTGCAATTATCCCCTTTTCCTCTATTTCCCCCTAACTCAACTCTATTTATTTCAGTACTTTCTTAGACTGATTCATATTGTTATCAATACAATCAAAGAAACTCTGCAAGCTCCCAAAGTGTTTGTAGGCAAATACCCAGCTTGGGCCTAACCAATGATCATCCTAATATACTGACAAGTCTGGAGAATGGATAGGCTGGGTCCAGTAAGTCTCTGTGGCAGAGGGCCTGAGGAAACTCCTAGCAGTGAAATCGTCTGTAGGGAAGAAGGAATCTTTTAGATACATTGGTTTATTTGGAGTACTCAGTGCCAGGACAGAAGGCGAGGATGATTTTGAGTGCACCCCCATTTCTGTCTGTCACTCTGGTCTAGCCACCATGATCTCATATTCTTACTCAGAGACAAAGAGGGCTATAATGAAAAAAAAAATGACTAAAAATTAATATAAATAGGATTTCTGAGGGGCCACGGCATTGGTATACTTATGCTAGAAGTGTCCATGACAATGTGAGGGGGCATTTCCATTAACTGCAACAGTCAGAGCTTTGGTCTAGGTGCCATTGCCCTCGGCACGTGGCACTGCATTTTGGCTCAGCAACTGCAGTATTATAGCAGGAACACCTTTGATGTACATTGTTGAAAGAGCTGCTATTTTGTCCATTGCCATTGCCATAGAGATCTGAAGCAAAAGAGAAGATCACGATGGCACATTGCGGTCAAATGATTTGGCTGCAGAGCACAGCAAGAGTTTCCTGAGAAGTTTCAGGACTATTTTGGAAGAATTTGAGGGTTTTTGGCTTTACCACAAAGCAGGTAGAGTGTAGCCAGAGAAATACTAATTTGTAACTGTCCGCTTCCCTTCTTGCTTGATTATGAGCATTTATTCTTCATTCAATAGTCCTTGCAATTCCACATTTCCCAAGGACTACCAAATGGGTATCCCTTGTTTGTTTCACTAAGCCCATTTGTTCCCATCTTCCACTGGCTAATGCGCCCACCTGAAAGAGACACACATCACTTTCATTCCTATTCCACTGACCACAGCAAGTCACAACTTTAAGGAAGGTGGGGAATAAAAATGACTACCACATGCCAAGAAGGAGAATAATCAGAATATTTATGACAGTCAAAAGACTGCCATAGTACTTAAGCAGTGAATTGCAAATGTCATGATAGAAATATTAGTTATGATGATTGCTATTACTAAATTGAAACTACATTACTCCACCTAATTATGGTGCCAACAACTGCATTAATCATTACCTCCCCACCTAGTGCAACTCTTCATGACTCCCTAAGATACAGGGTGTGCCTATGAGTGTATGACCTAATAGCCAGAATATGAAGGAAACCATAATTCTGTTGGTCTATTTACATTGAAAAATTGGCCATGCAACAAAAGTCTCATACTTATGTTTAGAAGAAGTTATATTTCAAAGGGATTTTCTGCTTTCCTCTAGAATGACTACTGTGGACAGGGCTGGGACTAGGAAAATTTATGAATAGGGCATGACTTGGAGCCATTTCATCATTTTGGGGGGTAATATCTTCTTTCCCTTCTCTACCACTGCTTTCCAACTCTTCCACAAGTCTAATACCCACATCTAAGTTTTCACTTTCCAAGGAGAAACCCTTACTAGGGACTGTTTCTATCTCAAAATTCACAATAAAAATTTAATTCTATTGTGATCCATTCTTTAAGGACATAGCTCTTTGGTAACCAATATGAAAAAAAATAACTTTTTATTAAGTGTTCATGGCCGAAAGGAATAGAATATGTAATCCTTTCCACTAATAAATTTACAAATTAACAAAGGATTTCAATGCCTTAAGCCAAAGGAATTTCAGTCTTCGGGAAAAGAATTATGGGTCATCTCTTTGAACAGAGCCTCCTTTGGGGTTTTCCCTCAAATCAATCCATAAACCTTGAAACGATAGTTATAAACATAAATAATACCTTTTAAAAAAAATTCTCCTGCTATTAAAATAATCTAAATGATACCATCTGATACTGGCAAGGTTGCAGTTTAACTGGCCCTCTAATACATCGCCTTGTATTGGAACAGGAATACTTTTGTTGGAAAAAAAGTCTGGATTATCAACTCGATAGATAAATCAAGGATTAAATCTTATTGTTGATGAATGTTAAACAAATGCAAAAGAAACATTCAAATATTCCTACACATGATCCCCTCTCCAAGCACACAACTTTCCTTTAGTTTTTTATGCACCACGTGTGCTTCCTTGCTTCGTGGTTCACATGCTGTTAACAGTATCTGAAGTGCCCTTTATCATCTTTTCCTATCCCACCCTATGACTTTGTTATTTCTTTATTCTTTAGGGTTTATTTAAATGTTACTTCTTCTAAGAGGCCCTACAAGGCTCTGGAATTTGATGCTTGAGACCCATCTAAGAAGACATCTATTTCCCCATTCAAAGTACTGGACACTGTTGTAGACTGATCTGTATAACTCATAATAAGAAAAGCTTCACCAAGACAGGCATGGTGGCTTTCTTGGCCACTGTTGCCTTCTTAGTATGTCAGGAATAGTACTTGGCAAAGTTAGTGCTCATAAAGGATATTTTGAGTAAATTAATATATTTAACATTGCAGAAAATTGTCTTTTCCTAATATACTAATTGGTCATACCCTTGCTTGATATTAGGGTTAAAAATTTAACTATCTCGGTAAAGCAATAATAAATAGATATAGATAGATATATTTCATTAGAGATAGATCTAGACAGATTAATATATTAAAAATAGATAAGTGATCCCACTATTAGGTAAAATAAAATATGTAAAATGTTATAAGCACAAAGATGCTCCTAGGAGTATAATTCATCAAACTTAAATATCAGATGTACTCCAAATGTTTATCAGTGAGCAGTTATTTAAATAAATTATGGTGTGACACCTGAATGGAATAATATGTAGCCACTGAAATGATGGTTATAAAAAAAGGGGGTCGAAGAGACTGTATCATAACATGGAAACATATTATAATAAAATGTTAACTGATTACAAAGAAAAATACTATATTGTATGGACATCATTATTCTAATCATGCATATGAAAAGAAATAACTTAATGACTGCATTACAGTGGTGCATTGTGGGTTATTTTTTCCTTTAGTCCATTTTTTAATTCATGTGATTGTTACTTTTATAACTAAAGTATGTAATAAAGATATTTGTGACTTTAAAAGCCAATTATTATACATTATGAGTAACAAAATAAGAGTCTGACTAAACAAAACAAAAAACTGTTTACAATATTGTATGATTGAGAAAGTTTAGAAGATACAAAGGTAGAGGGTTTTATTTAGTGTGATGAATTAACAGGCAATAAATTGCCAGTCCAACAAATGTTCCTTTTGCAGAGCTCTTTTTAGCTAACAGAATGAAGACAGCTGTGTTGCTTCCCACGCAGGGAGGAAGGCACACCTGGAAGGTGGCAAAGCTAATCACAACAGGAAGTGTCCCAGCACGTACCATTCTTCTCTGCTCTTTGTAAACAGAAATGCTAAATTTTTATGTGAAACACCTGAATGATTGGGTGCCAAATGCAGAAGAAAGTAAAGGTAGACCAAGCAAATAGCTAAACAAGGGAGTGTTTCAGAAAGGAAATATGTCAGGCCTTGGCTTAAAAGTAAACAGTTTTTTGTTTTGTTTTGTTTTGTTTGCAAAGGGAATGTTCACAGTATCTACCAAATGCACATTCAGTCACAAAAACAAACCCCATCTGTTTAAGATTAACATTGGTAATAAACATTTTAAAGGAAAGAATGTAGAAAGCAAATATATATTGTAAAACAAAATGTACACTCTTGGGATAAGTAAAACTTTCTTTAAAAGAATCGCAATGCTCCAGAGCTTATACTTTATACCGAAAGAAATAACAATTAGCTGCACTGACACTACATTAGCAAAAGCACATTCAGTTTGTCGAGAGAGAATATTAGGGTGAAAATCAAGCACATGATCCTATTGTATAGAATGCCAAACTTCCATACAGGCAACTGACTATACACATGTATACATATATGTGTATGTACAATTATACGTATATACACATATACATATACATGTATGTATATAAATATATATGTTTTTAACTGGAGTGTAGCCTAAAAATTAGAAACACAAATTATGTATTTTAAAACCATTACTTAGATATATTAAATTGTTTGGCTACTCTAAGTTACTTGTCAGGTACTTTAACACGGAACCATAATTTACTAATTTATATATGGACACTAGCATTAAATGAATGTATAAGCATATGTTAAAAAAAAGTATTTAAAAGAGTAAGGTTGGGGCCAGAGAATCCTAAAGTTTAAATTGAAGGTCATTTTTTCTCTTTTTTAAAATTTTTTTATGGCTAAGTTTCATACACATGGACACAGATCACATTAGACATTTAATAAGTGGAAAGAAAGAAAAAACTATTCCTGTCTTTATATTTGTTTTTTTCTTTTTAAAACTATTCCTGTTTCTTCATATCTGTGTTGAGAAACACACTTTAATAAGTCTGTCCAGTTTGGAAAAAGTGGCCTCTTGGGCAATGTTGGATGGTCTGGAGCTGTGCTATCCAATATAATAACCACTAGCCATATGTAGCTATCGAATGTAAATACAAATTAATTAAAATTAAGTATGATGTTTAATTCAAGTGCTCAGTAGTCACATGTGACTACCATATTGCATAATGTAGGTCGTAGAACATCTCCATCATCATAGAAAGTTCTATGGGATAGCACTGGTCTGGGGTGAGTCTGAGAAAGGAACTACGTTACAGGAATCTTGAGTTTGGGAGCCAGTGAAACTTTAAAGGAAGGGCAAGGAGATATGAAAGGTGAGTGTGAAAGCCGCAGTGTGGGGAGAGGCTGGGTCCTTATTAGAAAAGAGAGTCCCCTTGATTATAGAAATGTCTGGGGTATTTTTATGAACACAAATACCTAATATTCAGCGTGAAGTGCTCCACCCATCCTACCCAAACCCGTTGTTCCAAATATTCAGGAAATTTTTCTCCACACGGCCCTGGGTCAGTGGTATTTAGGGAGGTATGAGTCAGTGTCACACAGAGTAGGTGGAATGAAGGGTGAAGATAAGAACTTCAATAGAAGTAGGAATTTAAGATCAGAGGTAGCCAAGGGGGGACAAAAAAATAACCCTCCAGTAACTCCAATCTACTCCCATGTAAAAATCCTTAGAAAGGAGCTTGCATCAAATTTTAAACTAATCAAAGCACAGGTGGCTCTAATTGAGTATAAATTTATTTCAATTTGCCAATTAACACAGGTTCTGTGTATGAAAAAAATTATAAATCAGCATTCCTTTGTCTTTATTTCCTGAAAGATAATAAATGTTTTCTTAGGCATTAAGAAGAATAAAGAACCCAAATGCATTCCTCTTTATTTATCCAGCTCAGAAAAGGCTTAAGTTAAAGAGCTGGAGATAATTTTTTTGACTTGCAAATTCCTTGATTGCTGATGAGAGACTGGTTTTGGAGACTTTCTCTTAGCTTTATTATTATTATTATTATTATTATTTTAAATCTACCAGTTTCAGAAACATGAAGAATAGAAAGGGCCTTCTTGCAGAGCCTACTTTTTGAGACAGATGTTCCGAATCAGAAATAAAATAAGGCTCCTGTCAATGAGATTTCTGGGTTGTCAATACTAGAAAGGCCTTGAGCTTCTTGGGTGGGGAGAAGAGTGATTGATTGATTGTTCTTTTGTTTTTCAAAAACCAGTGACATCCACCGTATTAAGCAGGAATTTAATGTTTATTTGTGGATTTTTAAAAAAGCCTTTTGGTTAGCCCTGCAAATAATACAGACTTCCAAAATTAAAGGAATACCAAAATAACTATGGCATTTCCTCAGTTGAACATAATGGTTTCTTCAGAGCAGATCTGCTGCATAAACACTGAACATTTTTTTTCCCTCCAGTAACATCTGTGAACAAGTTTACCACTTGAGAAAATGAAGGACTAATAACTGTGTCCAGACATGGGTGGGTACAGGTGCTTCAACACAGCTCCACAAACACATCCCAGTTCCGACAAGTGGGCCATTTTTGACTGACACCTTCAGACTTCAGTCACACTGTGTGTTTAGCCTGGGAGAAGAGCAACCCACTGGCAAGCTTGTCAGCATCATCATCTAAAGGGACTGACTTTTTACTGGCAAAGTGCATTCCCTGAACATATTGACTCTCCGAATAGAGAACATCAGCCCAACAATTTATTAAAAGCAATCGTGTGTTTCATAGGTCTAGCCAAACATTTGGTGCACGTTATACAACCCTGCAGGACCAAAAACTTCAGTCTTACTTCTTTGAAGAAAAGTTTCCCCAACTTGCCCAGATTATGATAAATCTCTGATTTCCCATGGCAACCACTCTCTGGAATGGTCATTGGACACTTAACTATGTACTGCCTTCTGAGAGGTACTTCTTCCATTTGTAATGAATAGTTATTTGAATTTTTATTCTGTTTTTAATTTCTCTCATTTAAAACTTTTGATTACCTCTAGCTACATTTCATACTTTTTGTTGGCAAAGATTGCTTTTTATATTTGTTTGCCTAACAATACTTAGTATGATAGACTATATCTAATAAGCCTTAATGTATTTTTGTTGATTTGGAAATATAATTTTTAAATTACAATTTAGAAATAAGCATATGCTCCTAGCCCCTTATAAAATCATTTTGGGTAGCAAAATGACATTTGCCTAACATTCTGGTAGTATGAGGGGAAAATAAATTAATTTTTTTAAAAATTAAAATTGGAGTCTTAATGGGGTGTAAAGAGGGAAGGCAGAACAGACAACCTATGCTTTAGAAATTCCAGAATAATCATCCGATGTACTAGTTAAAGGAAGCCTATTGAATCAATCAAGTACTTGTATGTATACTGCCTAGTTTCATCACTATTCCTCAAGATAAAAACCAGACTCTCTTCTCTGCTTCCTAAAATCCATTGTTTTGAGGCTGATTATTTTATAATAGTAATGTTCTGGTCATAGACATATAGTATTTGGATCATTCTCTTAAGTACCACTTTGTATATAATTTTAAAAATTAAAATTACAAAGTTATGGCTCACATAAACATTTAGCAATTTACTAAATTTTATGAGGTGGCTCATACATTGGCTACATCAGCTAAAGTATGTTCAATGTTTAGTAAGTCTGGTTAACAAATTTGATATTAGCAAAAGACCTCTTCTTCAAAAGACCTCTTACTTGGAAGAATGGAATCTAGAGAGAAGTGAACACAAGCTATGCTTGAATACTTTTTTAAAATGCCTGGAGTTTTGGAATTATGTTGCATATCTAATAGAAAGTTGTAAGAAGGAATAAGCTGTTCTAAGCCTTATCAACAGACAGACTAAGAGGAAATGTATAAATAAAATCTTTTTAATACCTGAATACTAACAAGGGATCTTTCTTTCTCTTCACTCTTATGAATGAGCAGCTTGGGGGGTTTTAGTAAACTAGAGTCAAGAGGCAAGTTTTGTTATAATGATGCATCAAACATGAATAAACACATGAAACCAATAGTCAAGACAGCGAACGTGTTCATCGCCTCTGAAAGTTTCCTTGTTTCCCATTATATATATCTCTCCCTTCTGCCCACCTACCTGAACCCACCATCCCTAGACAACCACTTAAAATCTTCTGACACTATAGATTAGTCTGCATTTTCTAGAATTTTATATAAATGAAATCATACAGCACCTACTCTCTTTTGTTTGCCTTCTTTCACTCAACATGAGTTTGAGATTCACTCATGCTGGTGTGTTCATCATCAGTTCAGATCTTTTCATTGCCGAGTAGTATTCCATTGTATGGATATACCAGATTTTGTTAATCCATTCATCTGTTAATGGATATTTGGGCTGTTTCCAGTTTTTGACTATTACAGACAAAGCTGCTATGAACATGTCTATAAGTGTTTGTATGGACCTACGCTTTCCCTTCTCTTAAGTAAATGCCTAGGAGTGGAAAGTCTGGATCCTATGGTAGCTATTTAACTATTTAAGAAACTCCTAAATTGCTTTCCAAAGTAGTTGATCATTTATATTGCCAACAGTAATATGTGAAAGTTAAAGTTCCTCCATATCCTTGCCAACATATGATATGATTAGTCCTTTAATTCCTGCCGTTCTAATAGGTGTGTACTGGTATCTCATTGTGGTTTTGCTTGCATTTCCATAATGACTGATGATTTTTAAAATCTATTCAGGTATTCATCTGCTATTCATTGATCTTTTTGGTGAAGAGTCTGCTAACATATTTCCCACTGAAAATTTTTGATTGTTTACTCATTATTGAATTTTGAAATTTCCTTATGTTTTTTTGGAGACAAGCCCTTTATCAGACACATGATTTACAAATAATTTCCCCAGTCTCTGACTTGTCTTAATCCTCTTAAAAGCGTCTTTTGAAGAGAAGTTTTCAACCTTCATAAAATGCAATTTATCAATTTTTTGTGTGTGTAGGTTCTTCTTTGGGTGTACATCTAAGATATCTTTGCCTAAACCAGGATTAAAAAGATTTTTCCTGTGCTTTCTTCTGGAAATTTTATAATTCTAGATTTTATATTTGAGCTAATTTTTGTATGTGGTGTGAGATATGGGTTAAAATTTGTTTGCATATGAATAGCCATTTGTTCCAGCACCATCTGTTGAAAAGAATTTCCTTTCTTCACTGAATTGTCTTTGCATTTTGTTGAAAATCAATTGACCAAATACACGTGAGTTTGTTTCTGTACTCTTGGTCCCACTGATCAAATTTTATCTTTAAACCAATATCATGTTGGTTTGTTTCAAATATGTGGCTATTTTGTTTTTTAAATTTCCATACTGATTTTCAAATTAGTCTATCAATTTCTATAAACAGCTTGTTAGGATTTATTATTATTATTATTATTATTATTATTATTATTATTATTACTATTTAGATTGAGTGGAGCCTATAGGTCAATTGGGGAAAATTAACATCTTAATAGTATCTTAAATCTTCTGACCTATGAATAAGCAATGTCTCTCCATTAATTTAGGTCTTCTTTAATTTCTCTCAACATTGTTTTATAGCTTCCAGTGTACAGTGCTTGCATACCTGTTGTCAGATTTATCCCTAAGAACATCATATTATCTAAGGATACTATTAGAAACAATATTGCTTTTATTTTTGATTGCTGATTGATTGTTGCTGGTATACAGACATGCAATTGATTTCTGAATATTGATTCGGTATCCTGAAGCCTTTTTAAACTCATAAGTTCTATTAACTTTTTATAGATTCCAATAGATTTTCTACAAAGACAATTATGTCTTCTGAGAATACAGCTTTGTTTCTTCCTTTTCATGCTGGATGCCTTTATTTTACTTGCCTTGTTGAACTGGTTAGATCTAGTATAACTGTGAATAGATATGGTGAGAGTAGATATCTTTGTCTTGTTCTTGATCTTTGGGGAAACACTCAATATTTCACTATTAAATAAGGTGTTAGCTGTTTCTTTTTTTCTTTTCTTTTATCTTTTGATCTCCTATCTCAGGTTAAAGAAGTTTTCTTCTATATCCGGTCTGCTGAGCGCTTTGGATATTTTTGTTTGCTTTGGATTTTTTTGTTTGTTTGGTTTTGTTCAGAAATGAATGTTGGATTTTGCAAATGCTTTTTCTGGCTCTACCGATCATATGTTGTTTCCTTTGTAGTCATATATTTTGTTGTTTTAATATTTCTGTCTTCTTTAGAGTTAAGTCTTTTCATGCTTCCAATTTTAGCTTCTATTTTTGCTTATTATTTATAACTTTTTGTTGTTGCTTTCAGGTATAGTACATACTTTTACTTATCACAGTCTATTGTCAAGTGATATTATACCACTTTGTATATAATTCAATGACCTTACAATATAATATTTCATTTCTTCTCTGTAGCCTTTATGCTATTGTTTTCATACATTTTTTCTTACACACTTATTATTGTTTAGTCATTATCTTTTAAATAGATTTAAATAATAATAATAAATCTTATATATGTGCTCATATATATTTGCACCATTTTGGGTGCCTTTTTTTTTTTTTTTTTTTTTTGCATATATATCCAAATATCTACTGCTATTATTTCTTTCTTTCTGAGAGACTTCTTTTAAAATTTCATTTAGTGAAGGTCTGTTGGTGAATTCTTTCAGCTTTTATATGTCTTAGAAAGTTTTTATTTTGCCTTCATTTTTTCTGAAAATGAGGTATAGAATTCTAAACTGACAGATTTTTTTCCCACTATTTTCAAGATGTTCCACTGTCTTCTCACTTGCATTATTTTATTAAGAAATCTGATGTAATTCTTAGTTTTGTACGATTAGGTTGTGATTATGTGTTTTTCATCATAATTTGTGTTATTTCGTTTGTTAAATTTCTTAGACCTACAAATTTATTTATAATTCTCACCAAATTTAGAAATTTTCAGGCATTATTTCTTCAAGTATTTTCTCTCACCTTTCAGAGACTCTAATTACATATATATTAGGCTGCTTGAAGTTTTTTCCACAGATCTTTTATGCTAACTTTATATATTATTTTTTTCTCTGTGTTTTATTTTGGATTGTTTATGTTGCTATGCCTTCAAGTTCATTAATTCTTTTCTTCTGCAATATCTAACCTACACTTCTTCTGGTTCTATCTTAGAGGGGCTGTGACAAGTATTATTTGGCATCCCAAGAAGAGGCATCAAGTGTTTCTTAATCCTTAGAGTAGAGCACCTATAAGATGAAGAAACCTTTTTCTTGCTAGTACTCACCACCTTTCAGAACATAACTTCTATATTATCATTAGGATAACCATATGCCCTAGTATGACTGGGGCATTCCTCGTTAATGCCCATTGTTTTGAGCTAATTATTAAAAATCTCCCAGTTTGAAAATAAAGTAGCCACCTATACTATTATTCTAAGAAAACTCGAGTCCCTTTACTTTCATTTACTAGTAATATTCTCAGTGTTAGGCAATATGTAAGTCATCTTATTGGCTTCATGGTGTGTGTGTGTGTAGTTGAGAGAATGCTGGCTCACCAGTGCTTCTGTCGATTTCTCTTTGGAAAAGATCTAATGATAGGGCGGTCATGTTAAATGAGGAAACACCCACCTACGGCACTGTTTTCTATATGTCTGTACTTTAATGAGCAAAGGCAACCTAGAAAAGGCTATTAAAGCTGCTTTGTGTTTGATGCTTGTGAGAGATGCATGGGGTCAGTGGGGGCAGAGGGGCATGTTATTCAATCAAGGGCCATGTTCTCCTGTTTTTCCAGTCTTAGGATGAGAGGGCTTATGCAAGTGGAATCTACCGGCTGTATCAGATATTGGATAGATCGTACCTTCTGGTATTTTTATTATTCACTTTTTCAGTTCCCCTTTAGTTCAATCAGTTTCTCAGGGAGCTTTTATTGCTATTTCTTGGATCAGAACAAGGAATGACTTTGGGCAGGTGTGTATCCAGATGGAGACAACAGGGCTTCAAGAAGGCAGGGGCTATTTCACCTGGGTAAAATATATGTAATGGGAATTGAAGAAATACTACTTAATGTGTTTTACCTCATAGTAATTCAGTTTTCTCCCTCCACTATTGCCCTTCAGCAATTAAAATGCTAGACCCAGAGATGTATTATCCCAGGGAAGGGGTAGTAGACAGATAATCCCCAGATCGAAATTGCCATTGCTCAGATTTAAGTCTAAAAGCACTCTTTTGAATCCTTTGTGAAATAATAGCATTGAAATACAGATCTTGTTGAAACAAAGTTTTAAAAGTAAATTCTACATTTCCCTTTATATATCAAGAACAAAACATGAGAGCCCAAGCATATTTATTGTAAGCCATAGGAAAGAGAGGAATAAAGATATGATGTAAGGAAGGACTCCACCCTATGGAAATAAGGAAAGATTCTTCTAAATTGTTGTGGAGGGGAGCTGAGAATGGTGAGACTTGGGCAAGTAGTCATATGTAAGTATTCTAGCTTTTCTTTCAGGGTCGATTTCCCTGGGGTTAGAGAAGAACAGATATTAAGGTTAAGGGATGATTTAAGAACACTGGAGTTAGTAGTTTATGTCTACAAAATCAGTCGGAGAGACTACATTCCTTAGCAAAGCTCCAGATCCATTTTGGTGTTGGGGCAGAATAGCAATGGCTAAGGGAGAAGCCTTGAGCTGTCTCACAAAAACCTGCACCATGCAATGAGGTGTGCATAAAGCAGGCAAAGGTTCTGGAGCTTCCCAGTGGAGCACTCATGTACAGGACTAGCAGTATAGCAGACCAAGGAGGCCTATGGCACAGGGGTCATTACACATAAATGCAATAGCTAAATCCATGATCATTGACCTGTAAATTCTAGCACAACACCACAGCACCAGTTCAGACAAGACCAGCCACAACTCAGCAGACCCAGCACGACTCTCCTGGGAATAAGGCAAGAAGAGGGAATCTCTGCAAAGGCTAGCAACAAAGAGAATGCCTTTTCCCAATGCTCCAAGGCTGCATTAGCATTTCCTTACACCCAGAGGCCAGTGTGAGCCAAAAGAGAGTGAAAATTTTGAAAGTGAAAACTAACTCTGATAAGAAATTTGAATTTTAAGAGAATAACTTGCCTTTAATTGGCAAGTGCAATTATTTTTCTGCCATCAGCAGGAATAGAGTTTCCAATGCAAGATGAGAGTTTTAAAGAACAAAAAAACTACTTTTTTTTTTTTTTGCAGATTTGAACCTAAGTGTTACTTTTCAACCCCTCTCTTCACTACACAATACATTCCTGTATGTCAGCAGTCATGCCCCACAGCATTTTACAGGGAGGGCCTGGTTCCTCAGGGTAATGTCAATCTCCCGGGAGCCAGAGCCTGGAGCATGGGGGCTACTCCCCTCTCTGAGCAAGGATGCTCTTCACCTTCTCACACTTTCTCTCACAGAGGGAGGACAAGAGAATTACTCTCGCTCTGACTCCTTTTCAAACATGAATATGTACATGACAGAGACACACAAGGAAAGTTTATACAAGTCTCTTATTCCATTCTATTAGTCTTAGAAATAATTCTAGAAAGAATTATTTATGAAAATAGAATTCATACTTAATTTTGAACTAGTAGATTCTAACTGTCACAAAAAGTAGATATCTTAATGTAATCTGGATTGACAGTTGGTCATTAATCAAAAAATCAGTTAAACACTTATTCTTAAAAAACTACACTTAGCTTTAACTTTTTAATTTCAACTTAAAAATACATATTTATTCACCATTGTGTAAATCAATGCACATTTATTCACAATATTTTGATGTACACCTAATGGTCAAATGATTAAATACATGCTGGTTCTTTTAAAAAAATAAATGACTTCATCATTCATTATCTATAATTTCTAATTTTCATTTCTTTAGGGTGGAGTGAGATTTTGAAGATACTGTAAAGAAATATGAGTGTAAAATCCTTGTAGAGTAAAATAATTCTCCCTTCTCTTAATTTTTTATAGTAATTGTCTGCATGTAATTGAATAGCAAGTTTTAGTGATGTCTCTGTCAAGTCTTTTAAAAGCTTTTACCTTAATGTTCATAGAAACAACAACTATTTTGCCTTTTTTCACTCATATTTCATTAATTCATGTAATAATTTACTCATTTAAAGAAAAAGTAAGGAAAGCTTTAAAATATGTCTGTGCTTCAGTAGAGGTTAATGCTGACCACACCAAAGATGTAAGAGTACTCTGTTTAGTGGGAAATAGCACTTCCAGCCATGGTCTACTTTGTTTAGAAATACTCAGCTCATGCCAATCATCCATTTTTGCCAGAAAATTTTATTTTTTTCATTAAAAAATGTGTTTCTTCTCAAATATTTATAGATAATTGACATACCCTCATGAATTTGTTTCAAAAGAATCCAGCGGAGGAGGAGCAGGGGCTACAAGGTCTTGATGGATAACTGCTGATGCTGGGTGGTGGGTACCTGGGGGCTCATTATAGTATTCTCTCTGCTTTTATTTACGTTTGAAATTTTCCATAATAAAAAGCCCTTTTTTCTCTTCCAGTTAGGCATATTATACTTAGGTTTCTAATTCAGTTTTAAAAAATAGAATTGAAAAGATCATTGGAACAGCATGCATCTAATTTAAATAAAAGCAATTTTAGAATAATAAGCCCTTTTGTGTAACCATTCCGATCATTACTTGTAATTTACACATGGTAGTCATTTTTAAGAAAAAATTATCTTAGGCTCGTCATCATAGAGTTAACAAATTTAGAATATTTCTCTTCATTAATTCATTTAACAAATATTAATTGAGCACCTCCTATATACCAGAAACAATATGATAAGCACTGCCGTAAATAAATAGCTTCATATTCAAAATCTTAGAGCAGGAAGTAGATACTTATCAAATCTATGCTGGGTTTTAGCTATTTTCTTGTTTGAAAGAGTAAGGCATATAGCATGCCTTATTAAAACTTTGCTTTCATATTGAATATTTTAAAATTGATTTCCATAAATAGCTTATCATCAAACTGAGATAACTCAATAAGATATTAATTAACATATAAAGAAGATAAAATATTAATTGTAGAATAGTGCAGTACAAAAATATTTACACCTTGGTGGGGAGGCTATTGTTAGGTCCGGGATTTTATTTTAACCTACTTACAAGCTAATAAATTAGCCCGCTGTCGTTTCATGAGTGCTGGCTAAACGCCCGAGACTCCCGAGTCTGAATTGCAGGACTCTGTTACTCACAGCACAAGTGCATGAGCATCACCGTGTTGACACTGGTTCTTCCTGTCCCTAAGTCCCACCAGCATGAACTCCATGCATAGAGTGGATTGCATCACAGCTACAGAACACTGAACTTGGGGAACCCACTGCTTTTTAAACAAATAGTAAGCAAGTCTGTTCTTGGTCTGAGGGAATACGTTTACCTCATCCTCTCAAGAGGGAATTGAAAGTATCCTAGACTAGAAACTGTATTAGGAGACAGCTGCAGTCATTCTCAACTCTGATATACTCAACTCTGTGATCGAAAATTGTGTTTTACCACTGAAGTCACGAGGCATGAGAGTTCCTAATTCAATCAGTTTTTAAACAGGCTTATGAAGACATCATTTTTCAGTAATATATTTCACATAATTTCTGGTTCTGAGACCCCCATTCTACCTGATGCCAAAAACTTAAGGTGAAATTAGTAAAATTCAGTGATTTCACACTTATTTAGGTTTAACACAGTCATATTGGAGGGCCACCCTTTCCCTGGGCTTTGATGCTTCTGGGGCTTACACAAATGCTGCGGTGGTGTGAATGAGCATGAGGAGAGGAAGATGTTCATTCACTGATCTGCTGAGGTCTTGGCTGGCTTCCTGTTCCACACATCACCCCTGTCTTGTACAAATAGAGTCACATGCAGGATCTCCATGGATTGGTGGTGAGGGTACGAGAAAAAGAGAAGAGCACAGCAGTTAACAAACAAAAATATTATCCCACCGTACAAGGCTAATCAAACATTGCTTGATACTCAGAAGTGCTAGGGTGAAGGAGGGAAATAAGACTCCAACTCTTGTAAAATTAAAAGTCACTTATCTTCAGATTTCTTTCCTCATATAGGAAGCCTACCAGGGAGTATATATGCAGTTGCATATATTATGTTCATAGCAAAGCAGAAACTAGAAAGAATAAGCTCCTGAACATTACTCCAAGTGACCAGAAGAGGGCATCTAGCACAAATGAATGAAATAATTATGCCAACATAATGTTCTAAAGATTTCTCTTGGACTCTACTATCTGTACTTTACAAATCAATTTATTTTATGTGTCCACTGAAAAATTCTTTTGATCTAAGGATAATTGCGATTACACATTCTTTTAGATGACAGTCTTGTATTATATAATATCCCAGGTGGCTGAGATACTCATTTTCCCATGCAGGACACAAGAACAAGTCCATAAGAATATAATTTCAGAGGGAAGAATTTATTTTTATAGACAGTTTCTCAAAATGCACACTTCAGAGGAATTAAAATGTGTTTAAGCAATTGTTCAGAAGAGGAAACACTCATATTTATTGAAACCTTCTTGTAAGAAAAAAATTTCTGATTTGTTTTCTTTCCTTCATTTCTTACACAAGTATGTGGTTTGGTTCAAATTGTGAGCTCAAAGAATTCAAGCTCAAAGAATTCAGGTTCAAAGGATTCATTTCTGAGCACACTAAAACAGAGGAAAGAATATTCTATCATCAGACAAAATGGGTCACTATATTTCCCAGGAAAAAAAAATGGAACTTGAATTCTATGTATTTCCTTTCAGGCCTAGCATAGACATAAACAACAATAAATTGGCCAACCATATTCTTCAGGCATATAATTTTCTTTCTTCCCAAAGTGGACACTCCCTGGGAAAATACAAATAAGTTCTAATTTCAAAGCTCTTCAACACAAAAAGAAAGTAGGCCACCTTAACCAGAGTACAAAATAACCTTTTCCAAGAGGACTTGAATGAGCACCTCATTATCCAAGGAAAAAATACATACCAAGATTTTTTTACTACTTTATTTTGTTTCATTTTTAAATACTTTTTATAGCCATGAGAAAAACATATTGATGAATGGATTTTTCCAAAATAAAACCATTATGTCTTAATTTTAGCCTGAAAGTGGCTCCCATTTCCAGTATTTTAGAAATAATAACATCGTGGCAGAGTGTGGCTGAGAGACTGGCTTGGGGGGCACAAAATGTGTTCAACTTCGGGGGTAATCTTTCCATCCACAAGGGATTTTATACTATAAAATCACCTACAAATTCCAAACTGTTTCTATTCCATTAGATATAAGAAAATCTCTATAATTCAAGGAGATTTTGGTTTAATTTACATTATAGTAATTGTAACCAGCTTTCAGAAACCTAATTATTGCCTATTGAAAGGAAGTACGTTTGATCTAGGCTGACAGTTCGCGTTTCATGTTAATTATAATAATAAACAACAGCATTATTGAGTGATCCCTATGTGCCATTATCCTCTCAACTACCTTCAGGACAGTTTTTATTATCCCCATCTTATAGAAGAAAAGACAGTGGGGGCTCAGAGATGTTCAGTAACTATCTTTAAGTGCACAGCAATTAGTGGAAGAAGTAGAATTGGTGCTAGCTGTGTCTGACTCTTAAACCTGTGTCTGCCTCCACTATGCCTCACTTCTCCTTAATTGCATAAATTAATTTAACAAATTGAAGCACAAATGTCATTTTCTCTTAATAGTAACAGTGATTACTTTTCTAATTTTCTCTTTTTAAATTTAAGGTAGAAAGGGGTTGTTAAAGAGCAAATACATTTTTTATTGTCCCTGATAAGAATCCAGAAAGTATCATGAATTACTATAAAAAGTACACTTGATTTACTAGGCTGAGTGCACAATACTACATATATTTTTCTAAGATATCTTGTTATTAATCAACATTGAGGCATTTTGTCTATATATTTATTTGATTTTAAATCCAGGTAAAAATCTTGTTTTTAGATACAACTCGTAATTATCTAATAAACAAGTACTTGAAACAACATATCTGTGATAAAATACAAATTTCAAGAGTTTCAAGTAGATTCTCTCGAAAATCTGTACTCATACTCAGAGGCCCACAATTTTTTAAAAATTGCTTTCATGCACTTTGTCAAGTTCAAACTAGGTGACGTGCTTTAAAAAAAATCTAGGGCTTATTTTTAAAAGATTAGGTACATAAAATCTCAGAAGTGCATACAATCCTTTTAAACAGTTGCCATCTTCCTGAGAGTCACCAGTGTCAAAACAACAGGCAAGGTTTTCCATGTGGTCACTGGCTACCTGAGCCATTCATTGGCAGGATCACTCAGGACCAGCTGAGTCTTGGGGAAAATACCCAGAAGATGAATAGACAGAAGGCAGAATTCTCGGGGCTCCAAGCCATCTCATACTAGGCCTTGCCTCTGGCTCCTTCCCTCTCTGACAGGTTGCAATGGTGAGACCGTCAGCCTGATCCATGTATCTAAAAGGAGTCTGTGTAGGAGGCTGATGTGCAGGTCAGAGTGGAGTTTGTCCAGGCAGATGCAAGGCCCAGGGTTTTCTTATTGGTCTCCCTACCCCTCGTGGACCTGGATGAAATCCTCATCTTCTAGCTGGGAGCTGGCTCAAGGGCTTCTTAGCTAGTGGGAATGGTAGGATCTTGCATTCCCTCTGACCAGTCATTCTACTTATTCTCTTTAAATGAGCTACCTCAGTGCCTTAAGAAAGGGAGTCCCCACATTCTGTCCTGCTGTACCCACCCCAGCTTGTTCTCTACATTGGGGTTGTCCCTGGGGCAGGTGCAAAGAGCTGGCTGTGGGGAGAGGCACCCTAGGAGGAACCAACCCAGGTTCCAAGTTACCTGTGTGGCAGAGTCCCCTTGTCCTTTTATCCTCCTTCCATCCCAGCCTGCTCACCTCTGAGGCTTCTTACCTCTGAGGCCCCAACCACTGCCTCCAGCCTTCACCCTCTCCATCAGTCAGCATGGTAGAGTTGTTCCAGCATTTCCTCACTTACTGCCTATGTGGCATTGGAAATCACTTTACCCCTCTGAGGCTGAGTTTCACATTTTATGCAATATATGAATTGACGTGTAACATTATATAAGTTTAAGGTGTACAACATGCATCAAGTCATCATGCTGTAAGTCTTAAACTCACACAATGTTACATGTCAGTTATATCTCAATAAAACAAACAAACAAGA
This sequence comes from Pteropus medius, assembly GCF_902729225.1. Lineage (NCBI taxonomy): Eukaryota > Metazoa > Chordata > Mammalia > Chiroptera > Pteropodidae > Pteropus > Pteropus medius. The sequence continues at coordinate 14,812,281 of NW_024352785.1, read as the reverse complement.
TCTGACTGAGGAAACAGGTTGAAAGGTGCTTATAAATTACTGGACTGAGGGACACATGGCAGATAGAACTATTAAGATATTATCTTTGAGAATCGTCTCAAAAAGGCAACATTGCACTGTCGTTGAAATGGGAAGTTTTGTCATCTGTAAAGGAAAATAAAGTGGGATCCCAATCTCATTCTTTATACCAAAAAGAATACCATATTTTTAAATACAACAGCAAAAAAACATAAACAAACTGAAAATACAATTCTGCCTAGAATAACAGCACTATAAACAAAGAAGAATATTTGCAACACACAAGGAAAATTTTAAAAGCCTATTCCATTAATACATAATTAACTAACATAAATCAAATTGAAAAGACTAATAATCCACAAGACAAGGGATATGAACACTTAACAAGACTGGAAATGAAAATTAATTTATCCTTCATATATACTTGAATATGAGCTAAAAGCTGTATATACAAAGATATTCATTGCAGCATTTTTTAGAGTAGCAAAAGATTGGATAGAATTTAAGGATATATATGTAAGGCTAGTTACGCAAATAAACCTCTATAGAGATAATAAACACTGTGTAGACATTAGTGAAACCAACAAGGACACTATACTTGTACTGATATGTAATGGTTGCCAAGACAGATAAATGGATATATTACAAAAACAAAAGAATTTTGATACTATATTTCTGTTTTTAGGATATTTACGTATAATTGTATCCATATGTATATAACATACACAGACACACATACACACATACGTATATGGGATACACAAGAAATTGGTAACAGATACTCAGGTAAACTGATATCTAAGGGACAGTGGTAAAAGTGAAATTCACTTTTCACTATGTATCTTTTAAGTCTACCTTTTGAATTTGTAGTATATGCATGATTTACTTATTTTTCTTTAAAAAAAGTAGGGGCTTTGAGGTCAAGCAGCTCTGTATCAAGTCCCATTTCTACCACTGTAGGCAGATTACTTAATCTCTCATCTTTATAATGAGGAAATTACCCTAAGTAGAAAGTGTTTGCTATTTTTAAAAGGACTCATCTATAACAACAGTATGGCTTGCTTGCGCTAGATTTTTCAGGCATTTTGATGATACATAGCATACTCGGGGCAATGGCTTCCTAGATGACATGTCAGTTGTAGTTTTGCTACCTAGCATCCCTTTCCCTTCTTCTGGCAATCAGACTGAATATTCCTCTAGAGAACTACCATTTTCCCAATCCTCAAACCATTTGTTTTGAGTTGTCTATGCTTGGTGCTGGCGATTGACATGGAACTTAGACCTGGCCAATCAGAGCTTTGCATCCCCTGGTCATAAGAAGCAACAGTTTTGCAAAACCGTCAACATACCATGAACAGTGCTATTCTCAATTGCACTTTTTTTCTGCCCAGACCCATATAAATATACATTGGCCACTGGTATAGAACATATTTCATCTTCTAGGTGGACCCCAACTTATCAGGAGTTGACTTCCAGCTAGTGTCATAAGTGCTGTCTTCAATAAGCCATTTCAATCTATGAGGCCAACTGCTTCTGTGCAATGAGGTACAGGGTACGATCTACAAATCTTGTGAGAATCGGCACATTTACTTCTTTTAGTAAAATTTTGCAATGTTTTGAAGTGCGAAGTATTTCGCTTTCAGGTGTGGCTTTGTAATTAGGGCTCTGTGGTATCTGGGATCAGATTTTATGTATGGGCCTGGAAAAAATGTTTTAAGTAAGATGGAACATGAGGCAAATTAGTATCCCCAGGTAAGGTGACTACATCAGCAAATCTCACCACAGGTTTTTAAAGCAGAGAAAGACTACAACTTGGGGTAGGAGGGACTATTTTTGCTTTCATGAGAGGGTCAGTGGGTATAGTTTTGGGATAAGCAGAATTTTCCAAATCCTCCCAAGGATCACCTCTCTACATCTCAGAATCTTACATTTTCCGAAGCAATGCATTTTCACATAAGAAACCTGGCAAGTCTTTGAATTTGACCTGTGTTGTAATTTAACAAGCCATAGAGTCAGACTCAGTGATTTCTGGCTACCAACAGCTTCAAGAAAGAAGTTTCGTTTAAGGCTTAAAATTCCCTGGTTCTCTAACCACACTGTGTGGACAATTTAAAGCCCTGAATTTCTCATTTCTCTCTTTAAAACTCTCCAGTGTAGTTTGCAGCAGCCAGTTTACCTAGCTATCGGGTCCTCATACTGTGAGATGGCCCTTATCACTCAGTTACTAAAGCCATGCTTTCTATAGGCACTCAGACCAAGTAATACGAGTTGTAACTTAAGTACCTCTTTCACCACCAGCTGTCAGAGATTATTACTATAGCATCAATTAATGTTTAGTCGATGCTCATTTTCTTTGAATCTCAGCAGGTTAAATACCTAACCTACTGCCTCAAACACTATTATCAATCAGGATTCAGTCACAGATAAGAGAAGACACTGTTTAAGATGAAAATAATTTAAATCAAGGGATTTGGTCCTTATAAAATCACTGAAAAAGATGGAGACCTGAACTCTGGCTTCCAGAAATGATTTCAGAACAATTCTGTAACACTAGCCCACCACGGAAGCTGCTACGTTGACCACATTTACAAAGGTTGGGAATCTGGAAGCTGTCCCTGAAACTATTGCTCTGGGAACACTTACTTAGTGCAATCCAGGGATCTGGTAGGTGCGGCTGTCAGCTCCAGAGCCACCTTGCACCTTCTAGGCTCTGTACTACACCCCAGCACTGCAAAGCTACTAAACAACCTGGGGGGCCTCTTCTGCAGCAAGGAATCCCAATTCCTGTACAACTATGCTTGCCAACAAAATCAGAAGAAACTAAAGAATTTCTGCCTTATGCTGTTTTCAAATTTTGTTTACCGCCATCTGATTACAGAACCTAATTCATTTTAATTTAATTTAATTTTAATTAGTTTCAAGTATATAGTACATTGGTTAGACAATTATATCGTTTATAAAATGATCCCTCTAATTGCTCTTTCTCTCCTCTGGCTCTCCACCTAGCCATTACATTAATGCTAACTGCATTCTCTACGCCATGCTCCTCATCCCCGTGACTATCAACTACTGATTTGTACTTCTTCAACCCTTCACCCTAATTCTTGAATCCTAGCTTCCAGGGTCTCTGTGAGGTGTAGATTTTAGTTTTCTCACCTCTGCAGTTCGAGAAGTCACATGAGGGGGCTACATCCCCCATAAAATCCCAGAGGAAAATTCTAATAAGCTTGAAAAAGTGACCTCATTTATTCTTGGATTTGTAATAAATGTGGTTCTTGGATGCTTCATATTTACAAAATGTTAATAAGCTGCATTCTGAGTTTAAAATCAGTGCAAGCACAATGTTTTTCCCAGCTAACTTCCAATGAGTTGGGCCTGTACTAGCTCTTGAATTTCCTTTTCTATGTGGTTGGTCAAGGGCTGAATTCTAAGGAAAGCAAATTAACTTCTAGGGATTTGTGAACTGAGAGATTCTATAAATATCCCTTCACATAATGTTTAAGTTTATTTAAAGAAGTTTTAGGGTAAAGTTTCACGTCTCACTGGAAGGGGTAAGGAAATATTTCAAATACTATAGATATAACAAAGTAATTTTTTTGTTTTATCTGTTTCTTAGAAAATGTATAGATCTTTTTATTTGCATTAACTGATAAACAAGGCAAATTATATCCTGATTAGGTAATTTTCAAAAATATTAAATATTAAAGTGACTTATGTGCAAGGGAAAAATAGATGGATGAGAGCCCAGCAGCCCACTGAAGACTCCACACAGCAGCAGACCGGTTTGTGAATAAAGTCAGTATCTGTAAATTCTCAGATGAGATCTGCACAAGCACATCTCATGGTTTAGTGTTTTTCAGGTATGCATTAATCAAAGAGAAAAACGTTATACTTTTTAATTGTTTATGTTAATGGTTTGAGCTTTAAAAGCAAAAATAAATTGTGCACACCTATAGTCAATGGATTGAAATAAAAATAGGGAGGAAACTAAAGGTATTGTAATCACTTTTAGAACTTAATAATGCATAGCAGTGAAACACTATTTAAAATTTAAAACTATTATTACTTAATTGCTCTCTACATCCTAACTATGCTTTGGAGATAAACCAGCGCATTTACAAATAAACTTTTTAAAATTAACTTTTGCCCTTAGGGTACACCATTTGCAATTTATTTACTGACATTTATATTCTGCATTTTTATACATTTGTTCCACATATTGTCAACTTGGAAAGAACAACACGGAAATTCAATTTCAACTCAAATTCACTGAGAGATGACTGTCAAAGCCTGGGTCTGGACACTGTGGCTGAGAACCATGTGTTCAGTATCCTTACACGAGCAGTGATGCTGTACCCTGTGGTCCCTATCATCGCCTCAGTTCCTCATAGCTTTGCAGTTTCCAGTCCTCTTCTTAGCATGATCTGAGTGTGGTCTTTGTGCTTATATATCCAAAAGAGTATAATTTAATAAACGAATTATTATAATAGTATAAAAAACAAACAAACAAACAAAAAACAAGAGGAATAAGGAAAAAAGAACAAACAACAGGTTAAGAGAAAAGGGGACCCCATAGCATAGGTTAATAAAATTCAAAGTTCGGTTTGAAGAAAACATATATCTTGTTTTTTCTGCTGAGTGAATCCATAGATAAATCTCTTCTTCCAACATATGGGCTTGAACTAACCCACCAACTTTCCAACAGACTAATGTCTCCACCCAGCTACTCATTCCAGAGTTATAGTTATTTAGTCAAATGCCTTGGCCATTCTAAGAAAATTCCACAAGTAACAATTACTGTACTTGGCAGGAAGCCTGGTAATACCCGGCTAGAACTTTATTATTTTGTTGATTTAAAAATACATTTGTAAAATATTTTCCAGATTTATTGTTACTTAGGAAAGTGTATTATCAAAATATAAAATAAAGAGCTAAAAGAAGTAATTTAGCTAATAAATAGATAATATTCTAAATCAGTATATTATTTAGTTATAATCTAAATATAGTTGAGTCCCTGTCCCCAAATGGCCTACTCTCAAACAGTAAATAAAAGCAACTGGAATCTTTACTAAGTCTCTTGGTGGGGAAAATGCCTAAAAACAAATAGTGTATACTTAATACAAGTCATAGGACATAACATTCTTCTTCTTCTTTTTTTGGATAATTTTCTTACTCCTCATCTCTTTACAATACTCGACTTGGTCCCTTAACGTGGTTCTCCCACTGGCACCCTTTCTCTATCATCTTTCTCTTTCCAGAAGAGGCAACCTTCTACAGTCCCTTACCAACAGCTCCAGCTGTCTTCAGAGACTGTCCATGCTGAATGTATCCCTCTATCAAGTTTATTCTCGCTCTGCACTTTGACAGCTTTTCTCATAAGAATTATCCTAACACCCAAATTCTGCAATGAAAATGAGATTCACGTGGTAAGAATTTTTTTATCCTTAGAATAAAACAAAGAGGTGAGGGAAGCTATTGATATTTGCAAAGTAATTCTATCTTCTCTATTATCCTTAGCCCCATTAGATCATATGTACCACTACCAAAAGGAGAATGCCATGTTTGCACAACTCACCACTATCACTCATCACATTCCAAATTGCTTTTCTTGTTCTTCATTTGGGCCAGACAAGCTTCCCACCAGGCACTCGGCAAAATGTACCATGCATATGTCCACTTAAGTTTCTCCTAGAAAATTGGGAAATGTATCAGCAATAGAGTTTTAATGCCCATCACATACTAAGGGTCTTTGTTTTCATAACATGAGGATGAAAGTAATTTCACAGAATGCTTTCTATTACACAGGCACTTGACCATTGATGACCTACAGCAACACAACTGAGGCAGCACGGGACCAAGCCAAGCTACCGAAGAGTTGGGGAATCAGAAGGGGCCCAAAAAAAATTTCCTCTCATTCTGAGTGCCATAAAATGTAGGAAGTCGAGTAGCTAGAAAATCATACTGGAGTTAAATAAGCATTAGTACTCCCTACTTTGGTTGGCACTCCTCTGGCAAGACTGGGGCTTCTTAGGGTCAGAAGCCTCACTTTAAAGCATCCTCCTTTAAGAAGCTGAGTCAGCCTTGCCTCATTCCCTTCTCCTCGAATCTTCTCCAGATCTGGGGTTTGGGCTCATTCATCTGCAGTGTTCCTGCAGGGCGGCTATATTTATCTTTTGGTCCACTTCAGCCTGTTTAGCTTCACTAATCACAAAAATACAGGGGGACTCTTGTATACTATAATCAATTTGGGACCTGTTTAATGTTCTCTCAAGTCTAAGATTTTTAGTAATTCTTTGTGATCAATAATTCCCTCAGGAATTTGACCCAGTCAATTCTGAGTCTGTATCATTCTCAATTGCCTCCTTGAAGGTGATTGATTTCAGTGGTTTTCTATAGGAATGCAAAGGCAGAGTTTTTACCACCTCACAGTTATGAACTTGACATACGAATTCCAGCAACTCTCCATCCTGCCGCATACTCATTCTAGAGCTGTGAGGAAGTACACTATGGAAGGGAAAGTACTGTGTGGCTTTGAGCCCATTGGAACCATAAAGAACATTTTTCTGTCTCCAAGGAGGTCTACTAAAGCAGATTTAAGTCATTCACTAACCACACCTAAAATTCCATTTCTTGAGTTCCTGGTGAGACATCTCCTTTGAATTTCTCAAATTCCTAGTGGCAAGTAGCCTGTACCAGTAAATCCAGAAACTGACTTCAAGTCTCCTAGGAGAAGCCATGTTCTGAGGACATGAGGTTTTTGGAAGGGGCGTAGAGACATTAAACTAATAAGAACATGTCTATTATCATTTTCTTTTCTTTCAGGAATTATTTCAAGAAATTGAGAGTCTGTTGAGAATAGATTAAAAACCAAGCTCCTGGATACCCTCACTACAATGTTGCACAAATCTAGTTCTACATTTAGAGTATCCTGTCCCCGAAACTGACATCTCTACAACATTTCCTTGGCTTTTAGTATTATTCTAAAAACCATTGGAACTTGTTCTGGGGCCATTTCCTTCTTATAACTATTCTCTTAATAGTCTGTCAGGCATGGGGTAAATGTTTAGTTCTAGTGATTGTTATACACTAGGCTCAAAATTCCAAAAGCCAGTCCCTAACACATAACTGAAATAGAACCTAGGTTCCATACTAACTCTGAAGTATGTCAATTCAATAAACGACAGTTAATTATCCTAGTAGTCATTAAGCAATTAGAAATTTTACTCAGCCTCCAGGGAAAATGTCAAAATAGAGAACAAATACTTTAGACATAGCCAGTTTTCTTTAAAAATCTCTTTAGACATCACACTCAGTCTCAATGTCTAGCCAATATGAAATAAACACTGAATATTTAAGACAGATCTCCATTCTCTTACAAAGTGATACGGCATAGCCTCTCAGAAATTAAACTGGAGTACCATAAAGATGATTAAGTGTAATGTAGTATATTGTAGCAGTATTTCATTTAGTGGTTCCTTAGTATCATAAGGAAAATGTATCATTTACTTCCAGAAATGATCGACTTGGTAATATCCATTTACTTATAAGAAAATGAGTAAATTGTGTCAATTTGTTCTCATTCATCACTTGTTTATATAGCTGATTAGTACAGTAACTTGTTTGTTTATTTTTTTGTTCCTATAGCTAGTTGCAAGGAACATTTTTCTTTTTTGAAAGCAAGCCTTTAATGGAGACACTTAGAGAAAAGCCTATTTGATTGTGTACATAAGTGTCAACACAAACAAAGTCTGTTGTAGTAATTTGTGGATTTCCTGTGGTTTGCTTGCAAGATTACTAAATGATCATTTAGCACTTCACATATGAAAATATCCCCATTTGGATTGCAGCTGGAGTTCCTCTTAGCTGGGGCCCTGTTATTTCCCAGAACAAGTCACAGCGTTTTGTAGAGCCCTATCTCAAAGCTTATGCAAGCATTCTGCCACATAAACTTTGTGATTTCATGTTAGGTTATCTTAAAGTACTTCTCTTCCTCACCTTATTGACAATTCACCATGCATTCATTGTTGAGCTGCCCAAACGCCATTCTTAACAAAGGGCAGCTCATAAAATACCAAGTCCTAAGAAGATGTGATTAACTGCTCAGTTAAATGAATTATTCAATTTACAAATGATAATTTAAACAGGGTAATTCTAAAACTATTTAGTCTGCCATAAAATTGTTTTGTTTACAATTAAGGTACCCTTACCCTTTTTAAATGAAGAAGCATGTAGGTTTTGGTACATGTAAATGTGAGGGCTTGACTAAAGCCAGTTTGGTGTGGTCAAGTGTTGGGCAAGATTCCCTATTCACCTCCGCCAAGACCCTGTCATTTTTTGTGAGATTAAGGTTCCAACTGCTTCAGCCCAAGACCTCTCTGGAGCAGACACTCCGCTATTCTGGTTAAATTATGCCCATTTCTTTCCCAAGTGAGTAAATACTTAAGTTCCCATGCTGAGACAGTTGAAGTGACTTTTCATTTGGCACACTGATTTCGGGAGTGTAATACATGTTTGCTGAAACCATGCTGGGCTGGGACAAGTACTTTTATGATTACTACTTATTAACATATATTGAGAACAGATATTGTACTTGGTCTGCACATAATACATAAAGGAAATCATCATTCCTACAGACAGAAATAAGCAGCTTAATGAATTTGTTGAGGAAATTTATATCCTTATGGAAACATATTTCAGTTAGGAAGACAGACATTGAACACATAATTACAGGTGAGGCTAGCTTTACAAAGAAGTGCAGTATACTATGTATATGCAAAAAGAAGGAGCTGACCTTGTCTTGAAGTTAAGGGAAAGCGTCCAGAATAAAATGACATTTGAACTGTGTCTTGAAGAATGAGAAAAAGTTGGCTAGAAAGTAAGTAAAGTGTGGTTCATGCAAAAAGGCCCTGATGGGCAAGGGCGTGACAGTTTGGTCTGTAAATTTCAATGAATAGTAGCAGTTTAAAGGAGGTGAGGCTGTGGGGAGATGGGGGTGGTAGTGGCATAGACCCTGCAGAAGTAGGCAAGGGCAGGGTCTATCCGACTATAGTATGGATTTTCTACTTTACACTGACGGCAGTGAGATTCTCCTAAATTGTTTTCATAACAATAATGGCATGGTTAGATGCGCGCGGCAAAAAAAAATCACCCTGGCTGCAGTATGGAATAATGGGTGGAGGGCATAAGTAAATGTTGGGAAATTGATGAGAAGGCTATTGCCCGAGAGAGAGATAACTGATGACTGAACAGGGGAATCTGAAATGAAGTAGAAATGTCCAAGAAAATAAAGGAGGGTCAATGGACCATATTTAGAAATGGATTAGATATTACTAAGATAAAGAACAGTAAAGGGAAAATTTTGATGCAGAAAAGAATCAGTCATGGACCATTATATATTAAAAGTTTTGGAATAAATATATGTGTATTTATGCATTATTAACTTTCCATTTAAAAATTACTTCCTTCTTATCTACTATTAAACAAAGAATACTTTAATGTGCACAAACACTACTACTGCCTCTTCTTACACAACTCTTTTCTTATTGATTCTGTGATGAGTTAAAGTTATTTTAAAAGTAAATAAAATACTTTAAACTTTCTTTTTATCTTTTAACTTTTTATGAATCATAATTAATTAGGAAGTATTCATATTTTAGATTAAATAGCAAGTGAATATATTTAGAAGTACCTGGTTATTTCTAATATTGTATGAGAAATAAATTATTTATGCTCTTTTCAATAGATTTTTTATGGTCAAAATTATTTTCTCCAGTAAACTTATTCATTCACAGATAGAATAAAGTATGTATCATATATGTTTCTGAAACAAAGATACAACTTAATGTATCTGTATTAGTAAGCCCAGGTGAAAGTAAAAGAACCACTTGGCTAACTCAAAAGATAGTGATATAACAGCAAGTGTATTATTTTAAGGCACAAAGTTTGAAATGATTTGCTATACAGCAGTAGTTAACTAATATGGTACTGTTTTCTCATAACATACATTCTAAAATTATTGATTTAGAATCATTTCTAGTGTCTCTTGATCTTTTTCATTTCTTATTTATATATACCAGGACTCTTTTGTAGTTTATCATTCTCCTTCTTAAATCTTAATAAGAAGAGTTTTTAAGAGAATATAAAGACAATAAATAAAATCAATTGTATTTTCATAAACTAGCAACACACATCAAGAAAATTAAGTTTAAATATTTTCATTTACAATAATCTAAAAACATATAGGATACTTAGGAATAAATTTAACAAGAGATGCAAAATTTCAACACTGAACACTATAAAACATTGCTAAAAAATTAAAGAAGACCTGAATAAAATGATATACCATGTTTACGGATTGGAAGATTCATATTGTTAAAATATAAATTGTCCCCAAATTGATCTATAGAGTCAATGTAGCCTCAATCCCAATTCCAGCAGTTTTTAGGTAAAAATAGGCCGTTTCCAAGTTGTATGTGGAAATCCAAAGTACCTAAAATGGTCAAAATATTTTTGGGAAAAAGATACAATTGGAGGGCTTTCACTAGCTGATTTGAAGACGTAGTATAAGGCTACAATAATCAAGACTATGGTACTGGCACAAGTAAACAGATCAGTGAAAAAGAATAGGAAGTCCAGAAACAGACCAGCATATGTAACAAATTGATTTTTTACAAAGGTGTCAAAGGACATATTGGAAAAAGAATAATCTTTTCAGCAAATAGTGCTGGACCAACTAGATATCTATGTGGAAACCAACCTCAATGCCTACTTCATACTCTACCCAGAAGTATTTTTAAATGCATCACAGACCTAAACATAAAGCTGAAATTATAAAGGTTCTAGAAGAAAACATGGAAGAAAATCTTGTGGACTTATGTTAGAAAAAGATTTCTTAGGCAGGCTACATAAACACTAACAATATAAAAAAATTGCTAAAATTGATCTTTATCAAAATTACAAACTCCTGTTATTCAAAAGATATTTTCAAAAATAAAAATGTGCTCTTCCTGGAGTGGCCTCAGCTGACCTCTCAAAATGGTTCACTATTCACTTGACCCAGAAAACCCCACGAAATCATGCAAACAAAGAGGTTCAAATTTTCCTGTTCACTTTAACAGCACTTGTGAAACTGCCCAGGTCATCAAGGTATGTATATCCAAAAAGTGACCAAGTAACTGAAGGATGTCACTTCACAGAAAAATGCATGTGCCACTCCATTGTTACAATGGTGGAGCTGGTAGGTGTGCCCAGGCCAAACAATGGGATTGGATGCAGGGTTGGTGGCCCAAAAAGAGTGCTGAATCTTTGCTGCACATGCTTAAAAATGCAGAGAGTGATGCTGAACTTAAGGGTTTAGCTGTAGACTCTGGTCACCGAGCACATCCAAGTGAACAACGGTCCCAAGATGCAGTGTGGAACTTAGAGCTGGTGTGCGGACGAACGAACCCCTCCATGAGCTCTGCCTGTTACGCTGAGGTGATTCTTACCGAAAAAGGGCAGATTGTTTCTAAACCAGAAGAGGAGGTTGCACAGAATAAAAAGATATCCCAGAAGAAACTGAAGAAATAAAAACTTATGGCCCGGGAGTAAATTCAGCATCAACTAAATGCTAATAAAAGTAAAAACAGGAAAAAAAAATTTTTTAAATAAATAAAAAGGTAAGCCCACAGAGAAAATATTTATAATATATATGTCTCATATAAATCTTGTATCCAGAATGCAGTAAAAAAAAACTCCTATATCTCAATGAGTATATTAAAAAATTAAAAACTAGGCAATTGATATATTTCACAAATGTGTAGCACATGAAAGAAATGATCAAAATCATTAGTCATTAAGAAAATGCAAATTAAACAATAATGAGATACCACTTCATATCCAATGGCTAAAACAGAAAAAGATCGAAATATCAGAGGATGTGGAACAATGGGAACTCTATACATGGCTGGTGTAAGTGTAAAATATTACAGCTATTTCTAAAATGTTTTGATAGTTTCTTATAAAATTAAACATGTAACTATTCTACAGGTGCAAGAATTCTACCTTTAAGTATTTACCAAAAAGAAATGAAAACTACAACCATAGTATAATTTGTAGATGAATATTCATAGCAGCTTTGTTCATAACAGCTCCAATCTGGAAAACAAATAAATAATGGTATGTTCATAGCATGAAATACTGCTCATTAAGAAAAATAAATGAACTGCTAATTGAGCGACAACATGGATGAATCTTACAGACATGCTGAGCAAAAGAAACACAAAAGGGTATCTGCTATATAATTTCCATTTACTTGAAGTTCTAGAGAAGATAAAATTAATCCAGGTGAAAAAAAACCCCAAAAACCAGAACTGTGGTTTCCTGGGGCAGGGGTGGAGTGGGCTCATGGGAACTTCTAGAATGATGGAAATATTCTATAAAGGCAAATAAACTTGTTAAAAGTCATCACACCATACACTTGAAAGTTATGCATCTTATTTTATATAAATTGTATCTTGAAAAAGTTGATTTATTTTTCAAAGAATCTTCTTGCCTTAAATTACAAAATAGATATTTAAAAAGTAAAGAACGGTCCTTTTTCCATATTTATAAAAAAATGCCTTTCTGCATGATTGTCTATATACAAATAGTCTGCTAACTTTTAAATTCTAATGTCCAAGTATCAAGCAGTAACAACAGTTACCACCTATTTAGTGTCTTATATAAGCTAGATTCTCTGCCATACACTTACAGACATTTCGTTCGCACAACAACCCTGCAAGATAGGTCTTATCTTCATTTTTGGTTAAGAAATCCAAGTCTCGGAATAGTTAAATAATTTGTCTAAGAACACCCTGTTAGTAAATAGTAGAAGTAGCAGTTATCCAAGGACTATCTGTCTCCATCAACCATGTTCTTTCTACAACTTGTCACCTTCCAGTTAACTTGTATGTCACACTTATCCCAAAGCCATTTACCCATGGGCAATGGGTAAACAGCCATTGCTAGTTTACTCACTTAACTGGCCTGGCCACAATCTTCTTGTCATGTAACCTTTAATGAGTCACTCATTTAATTGTCTCAAAAACTAAAACAGAGAAAGAAAATTAAAGAAACAAATACTTACCTTCTTTCAACTTCACATGGCAAGAGTTTAATATGGTGTTTATAACAAGATGGACCTGGATTCAAGATCTAGCTTTGCCAATTTTTAACAAAGCATGTTGCTTAATCTCTCTAAGCTTCCATTTCTTATCCATAAAATGAAATTATTAATAACCACCTCACAGGGTTATTGTGAGGATAAAATGAGGTAATACATTTAAGCACTTTGCATTGTGCCAGGAACATAGTAAAATAGTAAGAACATAAAAATGCTTATTATTGATGAGAGGACAGGTATTGTCCTGTTATAGAGGGTGATTAAATTGCTTATTCTTCTTATTATTGCATATTTCCTTATTATTTCCTTCTGCTAGGGATCCATTTAGCAAACTTGAAAAGGCTCTGCATATTCAACTCAATTATTTGGACATTGGAGATTCCTTAGCCACAGATAATTTTGATACATTCATTTTCCATTTGACATTTATTTAATGTTTCATTAATATTTCATTCAATCAATTTGATATTTTCCATATGCCATTGTTCTAGGCCCTTGCATTAATTATTTGCAAAAACTTATATAGACCATTGAGAATAAAGTATAAAAGCTATGTCACTGTCTTGTTCTCATAAGTAGCCCAGAAGAGTGGTCAAACTGTCCAGTGCCATTATGTGACCTATAGAAGACGCAATTTCCACAGACTATGAACTTCAGTTTTTCCCTTTTTATCTTCTACCTTCTAGAATAGAGCTATGAAATAGTTGAAATGTAAGAAAAGAAAGTGGATAGAGCCAAAGAAACTCATGGTTAGAAACAACCGTGCACTAAACTATAACTAATTGGGCCTGAGTTAAAAGACTCTCTCAGTTTTAAAAGCCATTATATTAAAATCTTTGATTCTTTGCTTATGTTATTTACTTGAGAGGAAGTAAGATAATACAATGAGTAGTACTCTAACAAGAACAGAAAGAGGAAGAACTATGATTCTCAAAACTGATCTCAAGTTCAATCAGGAAACAGGTTTTCATCTTCACAGTTCCATCAAAATCTTCCTTCCACTATGTCTCTGTTCCAACATATACAACACCCTCAAAGTTCTGAGAGCTATTGTTTTATAGGGGAGAAAAAAATTCCATATAATTTCCATTAGGTTGTTAGTAATTTGTTGTCTTTCTCCTCCTGGAAAACAGTGTACCTAGGGTTAAGTTAAAGCAGAAGAATGATTAATGGTGGATTGCAATCACTACACATGACAGGCAGATGAAGGAGACACTTCAGTTAAGCATAAACGTCCTCCTCACCTCTATCCTACCATTTCAGAGGATCACACCCAGGTTATATTAAATTAAATAACATTTAGGGATCTGGGACTGTGGAGCTGAATCCAGGAAGAGATGAAGAACAGGACACAAGCCAGGTTGTAGACCAGGAGCATACCTTATTCTATCAATTGAAAAAATAGAAATGACCCCCGTACACCCCACAGCATGAAGAACAGAAGCTTCCTTGTCATTGGACAGTCCATCAGGCCCAATCAAATCACTTGGACTTTACTTGTAGGCAGTTCTGCCAACTGGCTGACCCCTTATTTTTGTGGTCAATATGACCAAATTACTTTGAACTCTGATTCACTGAATTTCAAAGACTTATTCTCCTATCGTAACTTCACCTCTTCTCATTTTTTTCATTTTGTTATAGTGACTAACATTATTTACTCAATCATATATAAATATGCATTAAGGATGGCAGAATGAAATGCTTTTCCATTCCCTAGGGTTAAGTTCCACTTTTCCATTCCCTAGGTGGCCCAAGGGGATAGGTAACCAAACAAGATATATTTAAAATTCATTATTTCTGGAATTCTCCTACCCAGTCTGTTTACAAGATTTTTTTTTTTTCCCCAGTTCAGTCTTCACACACAGACAAGTGTGTACCAACTGTCTACTTTTTATATTTGGGTGAGTACTGGAAGTGGTATGTGGCAGAAGACAAGAATAAGGAGAAGGGAACACAAGCACACTGTTAACTTTAAGACTGACTTACTCCTCTCTTCCATTTTACTCCAAGTAAAAAGATTTCTGGTCCTTTATTACACTGTTACTCTTTCTGAATTATCTTTTTTAAGATGTGAAATTACCTTTTCTCAATTATTTTCCCTTTACAGATGTCCAACTTTATACTTTATTTTATTCTTTGTGATGCTTTCAAAATACATGACACCAAAACACATATGAACATTAGTCTTCACCAATGAACAAGATCTGTATGAGTTTCCTGAGCCCCAAACAAAAGATTTTATGCTCAACCTGGAGTCCTTTGCTTAAAGCATTGGTATTCTGGCTTAGGTCATTCAGTGACCTACTATATGGTTTGGGCCTTCTGTGTAACACTCCTTTCCAATTATATGAAATGAATTACCCAAAAATATAAATATAGTTGACAATATCAGGAACACAGACTTATGATAATTTTCACTTCTTGGTCACTGGGCCAGACATCACAATTTAAGTCCTTGATATTGATAGCCTAGAAGCTAAAAGAAGAAGAATTCCTTCTCTTTTCCTCTTATGGTATATATTGAAAAAAAAAAAAAAATCCGCAAAAAGAAAGTCTTAATGTCAAAGTGAAATCAGCTGTAGGTCTTACCAAAGCTAAAAAGCTAAAGATATCTTAATGTCGCTGCAGTTATTATTATTACTATATTATTATTTCAGTATTGAATAAACTGTGATTTCTCCAATATTGTGAATAATAGTTTTGTCATTGAACAGAGAGCACAATGTGTGTCTAGACAGTCTCCCATAGGGCTCACAAACACTTTCAATTGTCCCCAATGTGGTAGCCACATGTTTGTTTTTAGTTGGCTGAATCTTAAGCCAGAGAAAGTTTTAGAGAAAGTAGGAGAGAGAGAAATACAACAAAGTGTATCATTAGGACGTGTTACAAAGGGTAATGTGTTTTTCCCACTAAAGCAGTGTGTGTTTAAAAGAAAATAAACATTGCACACCATTACTGTTCTTGTTAGTTATTTATACTTGATATTTTTAAGTCTATTGGAGCAAATTTTTAAAAATTGGTAAACCTCATTCTGCTGTACATTTTGAGAATGAGTGACTCAATTGACATTCATTGATGCTCGTATGTGCCAGTCGCCATTATGGTACACTGTACTTCAGAGCAAAATGTGTTCAAGAAGTATTTGTAAAAGAAATAAATGTATATTGAATTTCATTGATGAGAAATAAGTAAAAAAGGGAAAATGGCAGTCTGCAGACTTTAGCACACATAAAATACATCTAATGTTTTAAAGTCTTATAGAAGTAGTTATTCAATTAAATATTAATAATCACAATGAAACATTATAGTGAATGAATTGAAAGTAGCTTGGATTACTTGGATATTCACAAAAATCAGAGATTTTAAAACTAGGAAAAATAATTCTTGATTCTTGATTCTTATAGGTAACTAAGAGCCAGGAAAAGTAAATCAGCTGTCCAAAGATACACAGTTTTTTTTATGCACGCACCAGAACTGGAAACAAGGGTATTTTATCTGAGATCCAGCATAAACTTTCTTTCCTCCCATTAGAAGCTACTGTGGTCTGCCACTCTGACAGCGTGACCTCCATAGCAGAGGTCTTCCCTCAGGGACATGTGGTCAAACACTAGCAGTTATAGGCTTCTCTCTTCTGGGGAATACGCTCACTGTTCATAGGCGTATGCGGTTTTTTTTTTTTTTTCACATGAGAGATAATTATATTCTCTCTCATCCTGCTTCTCCTATAATTTGGCCTGTCCACCCAAATTATATACACCTGCTTCTTTTGACTCTATCTTCTCTTTGTGGGTTTGGAGAAATTGAGTAGTTTAATTTTAACCACTGCATCGAGTCTGTAAAATGACAGCTAGAGATGTCTCTGATCTTCACAGAGAGAAATGACACTGTTGACCTGCCATCATTGGGTTTTGCACTTAATTTTTATCTTCATCATATAAGCAATAGGTTTGCCAATCCACTGGCAAGCTTCCATCTAATGTCGCTTTGTGACTAAAGATGCTGTGTGGTCATGGGCGAGCAAATCTAACTTGACTCAAAAAAAGCCAGACTTATCACCTTGGACTCAAAATTGTGTGATTAATTGGGAGAACCAGCCACAACTCCCTCAGTGTCAGTCAGGGTTCTCAGGTGGCAAACAACAGACATTGACTCTGACCATGTTAAGTCACAAGGAACACACTGGAAAAATGGAAGGAAAAGGTGAAGAAGCAGATCTTAGAAGGTATTGGTATAGAAGAGCTCGGAGACTCTATGTAGCAAGACCCCACAGACACTTTCTTCAGTAGTGGAAAGTGGGCTCCAATATTTTTGACCCTTGTGTCCTTCTGCTCAAGATTCAAATTCTAGGGAGCTAGTTTGATTAGCCAAGCTTGGATCTCATGACCACTACTTGCTGCCAGTCCCACAATTCAATGGGGGAGTGGAAGTTTCCCAAAGGAAAATACAGTTGTTCTTACCAGGAAAAAGGGAAATGGATGCTGGGCAGTCAAGTCAGCAAATGTCCACCACACCACAAAAATGTGGTGATTAAATATGGAGAGATAGAGACTAACAGAGATACCTGAATATTGAAGTATATCTAGACAACAGCCCAATGATACCAATAAAAGAGTCATTAAAATCTGGTTTTGAGTCACAGATCTAAATAGAGCCATTGAATGCCAATTTTTCTTTGATATGTTTCCAGCACTGCCCAAAATCTGAGTGGTATGTGAAGAACTGGTCCATTAAGCATCTCTTTCCAGTCAGCATTACCCACCTCCCACCCTATCCTCCTACCCATTCTCCCCTGGCCAGTCTTACTCTCTTCCTTTTTTTTTTTTTTTTTTAATCAAAATCTGAAACCCCGAGGCTGTTTCTTTAGTGTTCCTCCCCTTTAAGTTGGAAAATCAATCAACACCATAGGACTTCAACATTTAACAAATGGTGACTTAACTTTTTAAAATCCAAAGTCAAGCTTCCTCTTTATTAGATGTAGAAAGACCAAAAAAAAAAAAAAAAAAAAAGGTAAAATGCTCCTTGAAGCTGTCTTCTGAATGCTCTCTTAGGCAGACTTGCTCTACCCCCTTTAAAGAAACTTCTTCTGGTAGACACTGTCAAGATGAAAGATGGTTCTTCACTTCCACTCAAAGTACAAATAAGCCAGCATTTTGAAAAAGTCAGGCTTATTCATCATTTCAGCATTATCTGGCTTTTGTTCCCTGTAAATTTTCACTTTTGGTTATTAAAATATTCACTGTAGGAAACAAATTTGTAACCCATTTCTCATATTACCTACATACAAAAAAACAAAATTTGATATCCTGGGGTTTATTTGCTGAGGGCGCTTCCCATAAAAGCGAGTGAGTATGCACTGGGAAATTAGTCTGGTTAACTCCTTATGGACAAATGTTAGTCACAATCGTTCCACCCCTCCACCCCCAACTCTCGCCCCCAGCACTCTCCCCACCGCTCGACTTCCCGCCTCTCCAGGGCTGGTGACCTAATAGCATTTTTCTTCATGCATATTTTGGCGTCGCCCCATGGCCTGGCTGCCTTTGCCTGTCTGAGTCTTTTGAAATTCCTGCATGTTCGCCCCAGATTAAGCCGAGTGTGTCTCAGGATGTGTGTTCCGTTTTGTTCTTTCCCCTTAACGCTCCCTGTGCAACGTGTCTGGGGGGAGGAGGAGGACAGGACAGGGAGGGAAGGGAGGGGCAGAGGCGAGGAGCTGTCCCCCTTGCACGTTTCCAATCGCATTACGTGAACAAATAGCGGAGGGGTGGCCGGGCCAGAACGGCTTGTGTAACTTTGCAAACGTGCCAGAAAGTTTAAAATCTCTCCTTCCTTCGCTCCAGACACTGCCGCTCGCCGGGGCCGCCGCGCCGCTCTCCGTCGCCTTCCAGGACCGGGAAAGAGGCGAGAGGCGAGTGCCACGTCCCAGCAGCCGCCTTTACTGGAGAAAGGTCTGCAGCCCACCCTTGGCACTGCTTGGTGGGGACTAAGATACCCGCGCTCTGCCCGCCTCCCTGGTTGAAGACGTCTCTCTCCCTCACGTGATTTGAGCCCCGTTTTTCTTTTCCCCGATCTACGTCCTCCGGGAGTGGGGACGATCCGGCAAAGGGAGCGATGCGCTTCGCCTGGACCGCGCTCCTGCTCGGGCCACTGCAGCTCTGCACGCTCCTGCACTGCGCCCCACCGTCCACCAGCCAGCAACAGCCCCCGCGGGAGCCGCCGGCGGCTCCGGGTACCTGGAGCCAGAAAATCCAATGGGAGAACAACGGGCAGGTGTTCAGCCTTCTGAGCCTGGGCTCGCAGTACCAACCGCAGCGCCGACGGGACCCAGGCGTCACCGCCTCGGGCGCCGCCAACGCCTCCGCCCCGCAGCCGCGCACGCCGATCCTGCTGCTCCGCAACAACCGCACAGCAGCGACTCGGGCGCGGAACACTGGGCCGTCGGGAGCCACCACCGGTCGCCCCAGGCCCACTGCCCGCCACTGGTTCCAAGCTGGCTACTTGTCCGGGGCCAGCGACGCTGACGGCTCCCGCGCTAATAACCGGACAGAGCCGGCGGAGCGCCCGGCACTCAGTAACCTCAGGCCGCCCAGCCGCGTGGATGGCATGGTGGGCGACGACCCGTACAACCCTTATAAGTACTCGGACGACAACCCCTATTACAACTACTACGACACGTACGAAAGGCCCCGGCCTGGGAGCAGGTACCGGCCCGGATATGGCACCGGCTACTTCCAGTACGGTAAGCACCCCAAGTCGCTGGAAGCACTCGCATACTCCTTCCCCAACGTGGCTGGTGGCTCCCCGACGTGGCTGCCTGGGCGCGGCAGGCCCTAGTCCCCACAGATCCGATCCCTCCCCCTGTGCCTGCAGAGGCAGCCCTGGAATCTGGTGCAAACCGCGCGCCTGGCCCCTCCTGCTTCCTTTCCACTTTGCTTTGCAGCCCGGGGCGTCCCCCGTTCTCCTGCTACCCGCAGCCCGACACCAACACCGAAGTCCAGTTGGGCGAACGATGATGCGTAAGGGACACGGAGGGAACCGGAGCCCGGGTAGGGGGCGCTGGGTTGTCTCACTGCTATGCCCATCGCCTGCTGACGTTTAGGTCTCCCGGACCTGGTGCCCGACCCCTACTACATCCAGGCGTCCACGTACGTGCAAAAGATGTCCATGTACAACCTGAGATGCGCTGCGGAGGAAAACTGCTTGGCCAGGTACGGGCTGGGATTTCCGCTGCCTGGCTCCCCTGTCTTGGTTCCTGGGGCCGACTCTGTACCTGGTTTTAACCTCTCTTGCTCTGTGCAGACAAGAGTCGGAAAGTGGGACAAGAGCTGGGAAACAGGACTTGATCTCCTGGGCATGCTGACCTGGATGGAGAGTTAACATTCTGAAGATTTCTGTGGGTTCTAGCTTTCAAACTGCAGCACAAATCAGGGAGATGGAGCAAACCCTTTTCCCGGAGAGTTGGGGGTGGGGTCTCCTGTTCTTTTTCCAAGATCCTTAAACTCTGGAGACGACTGTTTCCAATCATTTTCTAATAGACAACTATACGATAACGTGGGGCGGGGGGTGGTGGTGGGGGGGAGGGAAATGCAGTGGAAGAGCTTGTTAATACCCCCTTAAAAGATTGGAGGCAAATTTGCCAGCGTGGAACCCCCATTGGCAAAAGTTAAGTTTTCTTCTGTTTGAAACTGCAATTAACTTAGTTGTTTTGGTATTACTTCAGCCAGAATAAGAGCATAAGCAAGAGCTTTGTTTTTCCATCAGTCCTAAAATAAAATCACAGCAATTTGGGGAACGGAGCTTGCTGCTGAGAAACCAGCAGAGGGAGCAAAAGATGTTTTGATAGGTCTCATAAAACTTTTTATAGTGTAAAATAAGGTCATCAATAGTATCTGAATATATATTCACACAAAATACATTAGAAGGAACATAGTAATGTTTATTAGTGTATTTCTTCTACTTTGACCCTTGATAACTGTCAGGCTAAAGGAAGAGAAGCTCATCATTTTCATTCTTGAGTCTTGCATCACTCACATCATTGCCCCGCCTATGATATTATTATAGTAATGTTATTGTTTTGAAGATAGTGAAGTTATAAAATTATTTATCAAAACTGGGTTTACTCTTTTAGTTATTTTGCCACCTCATATCTTAGTTAATTGTTAAAGAAGAAATGTATTGTTAAATTCAAAGTTCTTAAGTAAATGTGGATGATTTTTTATTTGGGATAATTTCGAGCTCAGTTTCACTCATTCATATGATTAAACTTGAATCAATTATAAATACAAATTTACTTATCACATGTAAATTCTTAATGCTAATTTTATTACGTTTTTACTTTTAAACTGTAGATTTCCATAGTTGTCATTCATTCACCCATTTGACAAATAGTCACTGAGGTCTACTTGCCAGGCACTGTTCTGGATCTGGAGATTCAGCAATGAACAAAATAAGCAAAATGCCCTGGTCTCTTGGAACTGATAGTCTAGTTGGGGTAGAGGGGCTGTTGCCATTAAAAATGAAGATTTTGCTTGTACTTTTGTCTTTAGTTATTATTCTATGAAAATGATGTTTTTGTTTTGTTTTGTTTTTGTTGTCGTTTTTCCAAAATCACAGCACAGCATACAGGGGAGATGTCAGAGATTATGATCACAGGGTGCTGCTAAGATTTCCCCAAAGAGTGAAAAACCAAGGGACATCTGATTTCTTACCAAGTCGACCAAGATATTCCTGGGAATGGCACAGTTGTCATCAGTAAGTGCATGGGCTTCCTGGATACTTCTGAGTTACTTTTTCATTCTTCAGATGATTCTTATACAAAGGGAGAAAATTACTTAATATTTATATTTAGAATTTGACATAATCAATGGTGTCTATCTTTAAGATAATTACATCAATTACTAGATCTTGTTGTTATCCTTTAAATTAGAAGCTCTAAATCTAATTTATTAAACTTTTACTTCAATTTACTACAAGTAAGATTTCTAAAAAAAGCCTATTGCTGCCAAGGGCATCTACAGTTAGCATTTAATAAAGATCACAAATTTTTATCAAAAAGATTCGGATACCATTCTCAAAGAGAGATGTAGATGAAATACTCCATGAGCTGAGAAGTACTTATCTCTATCTTTTAAAAGACCTGTATTGACTTTGCCTGTTCTGTCCTAAATTTAAAGATTTTCACATTAGATAATTCTATAATTTGCCTTAATAAGTTGCCCAAGTGTTTATTGCCAGGAAATCCTGATAGGTGTCCTTATATTTTCTTTAAGTTGAGCCATTTCTTCTTGTTTTTTCCTTAATGGGAGATGAACAGCTCAGAACTTGCTCTTTAATCAAATGAAACAATAGAAATGAGCACCAAATTTTCTGATAAAATAAAATTATTTCTAAATAAAAGTTTAAACTAGTTAAATAATAATGGTGGATAAAATATGCCATTTTTCGCTTTTACATTTTAGTAATGATTTTAAATCTATGAGAACTCAGTGTTTTGAAATCTCATAGAAACCTCCTCTTTTTTTGAATGAAACATTAGTAGTGGTAAGAGAAAATATACTAGAGAGCATACGGCAAGTTTTACTTAAACACAGATAAAGTTTTGTCTGTTCCTATTTAATATGCAAAGATAAAATCAGGTTGTAACGGAAAGGTAAAATGCTCAAAATAAGTCTTTTTTTTCCCCCTAGTAGCAAAGTAGCAAAGTTAAAAGCCTACAATTTTGATAGATTTCTATCTCTGGCGAGGAAAAAAATCTAGCATGAATCTGGCTTTAAGACGATAAACTTGATCTCAATTTTAATGTGCAAACAAATGTAAGGAAGCAAGGAGTCATCTGAAATCCTCATTGCTTTTTCTCTGTATGTTACTGACCACTCTCTCTGTGTTGTGTGGCACATCAGACATTACCACAGCATGGATGAATTCAGCCACTATGATCTACTTGATGCCAACACCCAGAGGAGAGTGGCTGAAGGCCACAAAGCAAGTTTCTGTCTTGAAGACACATCCTGTGACTATGGCTACCACAGGCGATTTGCATGTACTGCACACACACAGGTAGGTTGGCATCATAAAATCAGGAAACTGCAGCCTTCAGAGAGAAAACAAAGTGGTCTTCTATTTTCTTCCTTCCTGCCTGTCTTTTACAAACTCTTTCATTGAGGGGGTCATCCAGTCAAGATGGGAAATAATTGAGAAAAGAAAAGTCATGGCTTCATGATCCAAATTACTTTTAAAGTATTTCACCCTCAGAGCGGGTCACTGCACATACTCATGTTCCACAATAAAAATTAGCAGCACTTTACTCTCTGAACAAATCTGAATGGTTTCCAATATCTGCTTTCATTCTGTATTCCTTAACAGGCTTGGTAAGTAACTATATAAATAGATACCTCTGTTTTCTCACCTGCAAAACCATTCTTCCCTCCACCTATTAAGCTAAAAATAGAATGGTAATTGGGGTTAGTTAGCAAAAGGAGAGAAAATAAGTTTCTTAAAAAGCACTTTGAAAATCTGTCTCTTTTAATCATGCAAGTACAAGCAAAAGGACACAATTTCTTTCTCCACACATATATATTTAAACCTACAGTATAATTGATGTCAGATGTACTCTGGATGGATTTTTCAAAATCGTGCTGAGCTAAGCAGTTTGTAGGCTTTATAGTGGGAAAATCTGTGTCAGTTAAAAGCCATGCCAGTATTTCCACAAGAAACTCTAATTTGTAAAAGGACATTATAATTTTACTCCAGCCAAAATCTTGGCAAGGAGTAGTGAATGTATATAACTCAAGGCACAAAAGGATCAGCAGCTGGCATCTGGGAAGCAAATTCCAGGGCTGTGGCAGGAAGCTTTTTGGTGACCTAAATGTTACCATTGCTTCTTTTTCTGAGCTTAAAATGTCATAGCAGTTGAAGGAGGAAAAGGTTCAATTCCATGTGCCTAGGGGCAGCACTATTCTTTCAGCAAAAGAAGCTGTAACCTACCCACACATCACTCACATGTGCATACAAAGATTCCCTTTTCACTCGGTGACCGGCAGGTCTCACAGCACTCAATTGTACAGGAGACCTAGAGTTTATTCTCTTCACTTAGAAAAAGAGGCACTCTGGACAGCTCACTGCTGAAATATTTGAATCTAAGACTATAGGTATTTATAGTATTTCTAGTCCCCCAATTCCTGAGGATGACCACACTTCATTTTATATGGTGGCTTTCCTGTTAATCACCCTCTGTTTATGTCCTATTTAACTATTATTCACTAGGTCTTGCATTACAAGTGATTTTTGTATTTGTGTTTTTCACTAGACTGGCATTTCATTTTAAGGAAAAAGTAATTCTCACAAAGCCCTAATGTTGACTTAGATAGTTGTATTATAATGTTTAAATGTATCCAAATATAAAGCTAAAATAACTTCTTTATATTTATACTTTCACAGAATTCAAGTTCTTAGATAACAAATTTATATATTAAATATATATGAAACTAGAAACTGTCACATTAACCTCATTAATTTAATGTAATAAATAGCTATGTTTTGCTAAAACCAAACAGCAATTTAGACGGCCTCAGCTCAGGTTCCACATTTAATCCGTTTTAAAGTTTGACTTTGAATACATGAAATACCTGTTTGCTTAATGACCTTAAAATCTCCCATTTTTTTGTTATCTAGTTCAAATAATAAAAGCTCTGCCAGTTATCTAGAGTGCCAATTTCAGCATTTCTTTAAAGCTCTTTTGTTCATGCGAAAGTAAGATAAACATCGTAACATTATTAAAGCCTGTCTTAAGTAGGTATCTAATCCAATGACTCCCTTACAATGCCGTGAATGTAGTGGTAGCAATAGTAGCAGAAGCAACGATAATAAGAGCTAACACTTATGGAGTATTTCTTACGTGCCAGAATTAGAATTATGTGCTGGAATAAGAAACCAAAAAGTCTTCATTATAGGTTTACTTCTCAATATATGGTTAAGGAACAACTGCAAGCTGATATGAACCAAGGTGGCTATATGGTTCTCCCTGCCATCACACGGGTACTTTTGAGTGTGGCCTGTCTACACTATTATGTGCTGTGTGAGAGCACAGTTCTCCCCCGATTCTTCCCAAATCAAGCTATAGCCACATGCACATTGGTAGAACATGCTTAGATAATTTTGCCGTCTCTTTGGGTAATTTTAGGTGCTGAAATTAAATGGCAGTTTTGATAAAATGATTCTAGCATATGCTTTTTAATTTACTTTAGATTACTGTTAGAATAAAATACAACAATAAACGTTCTCATGAAGAACTAATAAGAGTCAAGAATACATACAGACTTCGATTTTAATAAACTTCTCCAGACTATAACTTTCTGGAGAGCAAGGACCATATCTCATTGAAGTGAATAACTTAGCAAGTAGAAGGATGTAGAATTTATTCACCGAGGCATATATTCATCCCTTTAATTCAACAAAATATTTTAATGACTGTGCGAGAGAGAGTATAGTGTGTAGTGTGGTGGTGAAGAACAGAGACCCTAAACCCAACTGCCTGAACTCTAAACCCGTTCAGCTACTTACAAGCTATGAATCCTTCAGTGCCTCACATTCCCCATCTGTAAAATGGGCATGATATTAGCACCTGCCTCATATAGTTGTGAGAACTGAATTTATATATGTAACATGTTTAAAACTGTTCCTGGCGCATAGTATATACTTACTAAATGTTAGCTATTTAAAAATGCAACCACAGACCCTAACCTTAGGGAGCTTACAACCTTTAATTAGGTATGTTTTTATATAGTATGATTATAATGCAGAACAGAAAAGGATACATATTATAAAAGCTTTAGACACAAAAAAGTTATCATGGGAAAAGTACAGGAAGATAATTTCCAGAAGAGGAAGTTGGAGAGGGTTAAATTGAAAAGAGGACATTTGAGCTAAATTGATTATTTTATGGCCTTTATTCCTGAACTGGTGATAGTCTAGAATTTTGGTGAAGTCCTAGTTTGTCACTTAAGATTGTATTTGTCACTGGTGATTTATGACACTTTTAAAAAGCTAGATGTATACTACCTATATTAGTCCTGTATTTTTTTTAGCAGGAGGCACTATAAGGCTAATATTGCATCTCAAGGGAGATGCAATAGTTTTATGTCAAACTCTTGTAAGTACTAACTAACTTAAAACTTAATTTCCACATAATAAGCATATTCTTTAGCATACTCTATTCATATACCATCTTTTAATTTTTAAATTTTGTTTTAGGGGTTGAGTCCCGGCTGTTATGATACTTATAATGCAGACATAGACTGCCAATGGATTGATATTACAGATGTACAACCTGGAAACTACATTCTAAAGGTAGAGACCTTTGAAAATAATGTACTTGCAATTTATTTTTATCGCAATTCAATAGAGCTCCTCCTCTGGATTCAAATGTTAACTAATCACTATCCCAAAAGCAATTATATATCTCCTAGAACAGTTTCTAAATGAACCTAGATATATAAAAGCATTTATTTTAAAGAACTTCAGGGAAAAATATACAGCCTCCTCCTAAAACTTCTTCAGAGTTTAACCACTTTCCTAACTTAACCCTCCTCCCTGCTTGAATTAATTGAAGCATGCTAGTTAGCCTTGTGAGAATAGGAAATTAACCAGTAAACACTGCTGATAAAATCACCAGTAAACATGGTGATGTCTGTGTTGCCCAGGTCAGTGTGAACCCCAGCTACTTGGTGCCTGAATCGGACTATTCCAACAACGTCGTACGCTGTGACATTCGCTACACAGGACATCATGCGTATGCCTCGGGCTGCACGATTTCACCGTGAGTCTTATTTGCCTAGCTAAATAATACTGTCATCACAAAGCATTTCAGTTCATCAACAGGCATTACACATGACATGCTTGTTGCTGCTACTTCTGTAGCTTTCTTATAAATTAGACCAAAGGTAGAAAATGGTAGAGTCTGCACTATCACATAGTTAGAACTGATCTTTTTTTGATAATGCTAAAGAAAGGGGGTTGCACTCGTTTTTATCATCCTAAAGCTTAGTTCTGAAGACAAGACATACACACAGAACACTACTGTCTATGCAAAAAGCTTATGTGGAGGCTGAATATGTAAAATATGCAATACACAGTGTGGGTGACCTTGTGGGAGCCCAAACAGTGGGGTTTCCTGCTCCTGCCAAACAGTCCATGAAGGAGCTCTGAAGAAATTCCTGGAGTTCTTCAAAGTACATTCTGAAAAATCACTGCCTAAAGTATGCCACTGAAGACATCGGACTGTCTGTTCTGAAGAAATCGAGAGTTCACATATTTAAGTTCCAGAACAAGTACTAGGAAAACAGCCCGCAAAAAGAGGGACGCTTTCATAATTTCCTTAGTCCTGAAACCCTTCTTTGAATGAAATCTTAGATAGAACCCCATATTAAATATTAACGGGGATGGTGTGATGATGAAAATAACTGAAGAAAGCTGGGTAGATTTGTGGTCTGTGCCTCACCCTGACGCCTAAGCACCACCTGCTCTAGTGTTGCTGAGATACTGATCCTAACTACAGATGCCACCTGTGAGTGACACCTTCCTAACAATGAGAATGCCATTAAAATGATACTGAACATGCATCAGCTTTGCCTTGATGTTGGAGAGGCACTGGCGGGTGACTCTAGGTCACACAATAAGGTGTAAAAGCTACACAAGAAACTAATAGAAATTTCCCTCTGATATACAAACCAGGACAATGGTTGGCCACACCATGAACCTGTTGTAGTTTGTGGCTATTCCCAAGTCCACCTATACCTGGGCTCTTGGACGGGGAGAAAATGAAGCCCGTGATCCATTCACAGAGCCATGTACTGTGGATTGGACTGCATTCACCTTGGAGGGGTGTTTTTTCCTTATTCGCATACAGGAGCAAAGCCTGTGCTTTACAAACGTCAACACAGCATTAGATGTAGATGAAGCTTATGACAGTGAGGTCCAGCACTGAAAAAAAAGATAATTAAATATATTCTTCTGAATATGCCCACAATATAGAAAACCTGGCCGGGTTTATGGCCCATATTGTATAGAACTGATCAGAGTATAACTGCGAATCCCCAGAACATCAGTGTTGTTTGAGCTAAAATAAAAATATCTGGATTAATTATTTTCTCTTAATTTTTGTAATTTCTTAATTTATTCATTCATTCCCTATTCATTTATTCAGTGGCACTCTCACATTTGCACTATGTATTTATTCAGGTCTTACACGACACTAGATATTAGAGTAATACAAAGATAAATATGATTCCTGATCCTGTATTGCTCCCTTATAGTCTTATTATAGTAATCCTAATTAATTACTCATGAATCTCTCTGTTTAATGTTTGTCTTCTGCTCCGCTCTGTCATGGCTGGGACATAGTCTCTTGTCTATAGTCTCTTGTCTACCACTGTACAAACACTGCCGGGTGTAGGTATGCTACCATGTAGCCTCTCATTCTATACTTGATTAAGATAAATTATCTTCTCTTTAGGAATTTAGAATTTGGTATTGAGAGGGTGAAATACGCACATAACTGTGATAGATACAATATGAAAACTTCTATGAGGAGTAAGATAAAATGCAGTAGACCAGAAGGGCCTCTGCTATAATAAGCCAAGAGACTCCCAGGTACAACTGCTGACCTTCCTCTAGAAGTAGGTCTGGATAGGAGAAGTGACACAACTCTATTGTTGCATAGTAGGTGTCTTGCTTTTCATCAGTAGAATCCATTGGATTGGATATTGCCAGATATTTAGAGCAAATAAAAAGTGTTATATTGCTCCAGCCTAGAGTTTTTTTTAACCAGTTGTCATTGATTATAACTAAACTGCAAGAATAGTTGAGGTAGAATTTTAATAACAAACACTGATTAGATGATATGCGAAAAAGTTTAATGACCCATAGTTAGTGATTCATACTAAAATAAGATCATATTTACCTATGAGTGGAAAATAATGGGAGATGTGCAGAAACCTTGACCTGAGAAAGAAAACTTTACCTTCAGCAGAAAGATGATTGCTTCTTATATTTTGACTTTCACTTCTGGCCTCCCTTGCTAGGGATCAGAGTTCAGAGAAAAGGGAAATTTCCTTTGGCTGAGAATCAGGAGTGGCTTTAGGATAGTATATTAATTGCACTGTGATGGCTGAGGAGGACTGCACTGGGGAGAGTTAAGAGGATGTCGGGAGGAGTCAGCATCACTGGCACCTATGGCAGAAAGAAACTGTAGGACATGTTTGGAAAAGCAAGTGTTCTCGTTTGGCTAAAGCACGTTTCATGGAGTTAAGAGTAAGGCAAAAGGATGGAAAAGTAAGTCGGGACCAGATCAGAGAGCACTGAAGCACAAGCTAAAGTGTCTGAACTTCATTTTGGAGACCATGCAGTCTTCATTTTCTTGAGCAGTGAGTGTAACTTGTCTAATGCTATGTGGTCAGTCTGGGGACTGACTGTATGCAGCAATATGTGAGTCCGTTGGTAATGCTATCATACTTTTTTTTAACTCTTAAAAACATATAACCTCTCAGTTTACTGATTGTTTTTCACACTAATTGAATATTTGAGAGCATTCCATTGGTGTGAACAAACCATCCAGTAAGAAAGTGTGCCTTTAATGTATCCTCTTCTCCCTCATTTTCCTCATTGTAAACAAAACATATGGTCCGAGTGACTCTATGGCCCAGGTCAGTTCCAGGACACTACAATTAAGTCCTCTTCTCACAGAAATTACTATTTGGAAATTGATGGTTTATGATTTGGACTAAGTCCATTCTTATTTCCTTTACCTGGGGATCTGTGATCACAATATAAATATGCCAATATTTTATTTATTGGCTTTGACCCAGTGTCTTGTCCATTAATGCCTCATTCTACATTTAAAACCATGCTGAAAAGTGACTAATGCAGAACAGTGAAGAGGCCATGACCCTGCTTCCTGGTGCACACGCCATACTTGTTCCATGGAGTGAACTCAACTGGGCCGAGTTGCTGGTCCGATAAGTCCTCCTTTACTCTTGATTGTTTCAGAGGGTGTTTATTTCAACTATAAATATCAAGTCTGTAGGCATCAGGCATACACTCTCTGTCACTGATATAGCTACTTTCTGCAAACCAGTATTAAAATTAAATATTAATGGATAATTTCAGAAGGTGGAGGGAAGTTGCTTAGGTGGAGGGAAATTGATACCTCAATTTTCTAAAAGGTTGACTTCAAACTTGTCTACTATACTCATTTATAATGTTATCAGATTAATAAATTGTTTCATTTTGTTTCTTAATATAGGTATTAAAAAGCAAGCCAAGACTTCCAATGGACAATACAGTGCCTGGTGTTCTGAAGTGGGGGAAAAAAATAGATTAACTTCGGTAGGATTTATGAATTTTGGAAAAGATAACAGAAAACAACAGGAATTTTCGTTTGAACTGTTCTATAACAAAGCACATAACTGGATTTTGAACATTTAAATTGTCATTATTTGGAAAATTTTTAATATTATTCACATTATTTTGTGAATTGACATGATGTTTCACTTCTGTAGTTGCACACTTGGCTCTTTTAAAGAAATCCAAGTTTTGTTATGCTCTTTTTGAAGTTGTAGTACAAGAAGGGAAAATAATATTTCAATGAATGAGCCAAAATTATTTTTAACTGAGAATATGCTTAGTGCTGAAACTTCAGTGAACCACAATAACTGGCTTATATATGTCCTGGCATAGATTAATTTAGAAATGAGGCTCCTACTGTTTAAATAGATGTGGACACATTTGGTGCTGAGGAAGGAACAAATATATTACTATTGGTGTCAAGAAATACTTCTATATAGCAGAGAAATGGCAATATATGTATTCAGATAGTTACACCCCTATATAAAATTTATGTTTACATTTTTAAATTAGTAGATAAACTCCTTTCTTTCTGTCAGGTGTACAATTTCATTCTGACTTAAGTCAGCTTTTGTTTTGGAATGAATTAAGTAATTAAGCTGCCCAACTCCTGTCTAACATTGGTTGATGTTCCATCTATGCTTTAATTTTCCTATGGGCAGAGACTTTTAAAGTGGCATTCTTAAAATTACCATTTTGGGGACTGGTATACATAGGACAACTGTGTCAATGGAAAGGTATTCTGATGATAGATCTGATACATCCAGAGATAATATACATTTAAGTATATTGAAATATTAGCCAAAAACATTTCCTTAATGCCATAAAACAACAGTCATAAGTCCCTCAAACCACAACTGTCTCTCAAATACTTTAAAAAAATAACGAAAAACATCTTAGCATTTTCAACTTTTCTACATTATTTTTAATGTTCAGCTTTTAAAAGAGGAATGCTAAAAAAAATTTAAATTACCCAGAATAGACAACATAATATGTATGGGTATGAGAACCATATAGGAACCTGGATATAGATCATCCAGGAATCATTCATTCATGTTTTGTGTATATGTCCAAAAGATAATCCAAATTTGCAAAGCACATAGCATTACATACTTGAGGGGTTGGTGAAAAATGGAAAAGAAAAAAAAATCTTCCTGCAAAACCAAGGAATGTGCTGCATTATCAGACAGCTGTGATTTTATTTTAAACTGTGAAACCATGTGCCACAACAATTTGGAGAATTTCTCTTTTCCCTAGATTCGAAAGGTGCAGGAAGAAATTGAATTACACTTTTAAGTTAGTGGTGCTTAAGCAGAAGTTTTCCTACATTAACCAGTATTAAAATCTCAAGCAAGATATTTCAAGTGCCAGAACACGTTAGGAAGAATTTAAAAGTGAGTAGGCATCCCTGTAGTATATACATCATGGAGTTGTAAAGTCAACACCAAATACTAATAATCATTCCACACTCATGGGTGCCGAGCATGGTAAGAGGGGCTAGAGATGGACGGTCATCAATGGGTAGATGACAGTGGGCCACATAAACCACATCTGCCAGGGCACACACTTACCAATAGAGAATACAGACAGCTTGATAGAGACCCTGAACTTTCATTTAGTAGTATCTGAGCTATGGAATAGCTACTTTGATGTACCCCTTTGCCTTAAATTGCTTTATAGTTTTAAGACTGTAGAATGATCCTTTCTTTCAAATTGTAATCTTTTCTAATAGAGATATTTTAACATATTTGCTTTTTAAACAACAGCAACAAAAAACTACTGTCAGTATTAATGCTGAGCCAGACTGGCATCTACAGATTTAAGATCAATTGTTTTCATCATGATTCTTACCCCTGCATTAGAAGCTAGCCAATATGCCTTTGGATGTATATGAGAAAACATATTTACTATCATTCATTGGGCCTTCCATCTGTCTATCTATCCGTCATCATATGAGAGCCTAATATATACCAGTCACTCACAGCTAGGCATTTAGGATATAAAAAAGGTGATCTCTAACCTCAATTAAGTATTAAAAACAACATTATTATCCTTCAGGTTCCCTTTATTTCATTTTTAATGACTCTAAGTACATGTCTAAAAAATTTTATTTTAAGCATTATTGTTTTTCATGACCATATTTTATTTTAAAAATAAGTTAAAAATTAATAGCTATATGCATGTATGTGTTACTAATAATTAAAAATATGTTTCGAATCCCTGAAATGTCTGCCTTTTAAATATAACATGTATCATATGGTTGATTTTAGAAAAAGAAGAGTTTTAATTAGGATGCTAAAGATTCTCACTTATTCCTTATATAAACATTCTTCCCCCTCAATTACCCTTAAACACTCTCAAATAACTCACAAATATTGGTTTAACACTCAATATTTTTGAGCCTCAAGGGATCTCATCTCTGAATAACCACCAAAACTCACAGAAAATGACTAGCTGATAAAAGTTATCTACTCATAAATTAAAAAGCAATCCAGTCTTACCAAACTCTCAATAAAAAACAATTGAAAAGGAAGTGGAAATGATACAGAGAATGTTGAGTACAGAAAAAAGACTGACTTTTAAACTAATAAAGACTGTGAAAAAAATGGACTAAATAGGAAAATAATTTAGTAAGTCTTCCATATGCCATATTAGTGGCCTCAATCATTCAGACCACAGTCTGGATTAAAGATGTCTTGATAATGGAGGCTAGGATGCAATCTCCCAACAGTACCAGGGCATATGAATCCACAACTTATATTTTTAAAAAATAATTTTATTCACAATTTCTATCAGGTAAATTATTCACTAGGCATTATTTGTGATAATGAGTAATAATTTTTTTCTCTTCAAAACCTCATAGGATAATCACGCCCATAAATATTCCCAATATTCAGATTTTAGAGGAAATGCAGTTCACTAAAATTATCATAGCACTGAGATTTCATCTTAGCAAATTGTATGCGAACACAGAATTTCTGGTTAGAAGATAACTTGTTTTAAAAATAACTTGTTCTGGTACTAACAGTGGAGTAACTGATAAGTAAAAATTCCCCCTTTTCTATATTTTTTATTTTTAGAACTCATATTCACAATTAATATATTCAAACAACAACTATATTTAATTCCCAGCTACCAAAAGTCCTGGGCCATTTTTAAACACTTTAAAGCATTTCGTTTATCCTTTAAGTTAAAATGGTGCTGAATTATTTCAACTTGAATGTAAAATGTGTTGTCTTAGCTCACAGGATAGAAACATTTAATTAATATATAACTGCTTGCTACGAACTAAGTGACATATCATTTGGTATTGTAATGTTTTTAATGAAGTTTTAGTTTCTTCCAAATTTTTCAGGAATCCTATTTGTAAAACATTTGTAACTTTTTGAAGAGCTCCTATTTTAAATGCCCAGACACGGGCTTTATATTCTTCACACTCTCACATTCTTTTACTGTATGCCTATACTATGACTGCAAGATTATATAAAAACGCCTTGAATAAATAATTTCAAATATCAATAGTGGTCATTTGTTGTTACATATAAATAAATAATATGAATTCCACTTTAAGTTAAAATCTTAAAGCCATGTGTATGGTTAGTGCTTTTGCTTAGTTACCATTTGTATTACCAAACTGTTTAATAAGCTCACATGGCTTTAAACTAGTCTATGGTTAAAAAATCTAGCTGATGTTTTAGAAAAGACACTATCATACATGAATGAACCCTAACTTTTGTCACATTACCAGTCATTTCTAAGGACACAGAATAGGCACCGTGAGAACAACCACACCGTTTTGATATGGATTTATAAGAAATATGCATAAGCATATATATACACTCAAGGGACACATCCAACTCAAGCTATAAATTATTCATATAAATAGAAACATTGCTATCATAGTAATCCTTATTTAAATGTTTAAATGTGTACTGGATTAGCCTGGTAGCTGATAACCTGAGAGAACAAACAGGCCCCAAACTGTGGACAAGTGTTTATTGCATAAAATTCGTAAAATTAACCCATAAAACAATTCACCTTTAGGGAGCTCTTGCAGGTGAAAGAGATGTATGTAGGTTTGTGGTTGGCAGTTTGCAGATTTGAGTTATAGAATATCATTGGTGATACTTAAAACCACCAATTTCCTGCTTCTTTGGCCTGCTTCAAGGCAAAATATCTGAATACACTTTCCTCATTAATGAAGATGACTTCCCTTTCTTCGTCAGTATCCCGTATTTCAAGCCCTGTTCATTATTGGCTCATTAACCAAAGACAGGAGAAGGCAGATTTTTCCCTTCTCAGAAAACCTGACTGCCTTATGTTACTCATTTATTAATATTTCTACTCCTTGCCACAGATGTTAATAGAGGATTAAAATGCAGGTTGAATAAATTACTACATGAGTTATAGTAATTCACAGCTTAAATTTAAACAAAGCACCCACATCACACCTCTTCTAATTTGAATGAGTAAAATATCATTTCTATAGAATTAGCAGAATACTGATTTCCTCAGGCATGTCCTGAGGAATTCTAGTTTCACAAGATAATCTACTCAAAAAGAACCCCATAGAAAAAAAAAAGCATGGGAAATGTTATCCCTGAGGTAGAGACTCACAATGCACATTACCATGTCAAAGATCCCCAGAAACTCTGCAGTAAAGAAACTACTTTATCTTTGTGATCCAGTGTTTCTCAGATTTGTTTTTGCCATAAAAATCTTTTTTTAAAAATAACATTTATTGTCCTGTTTAACCATTTTCTCTGGGAAAATTCTGGGGTATGCGTTATTAATTATCAGTTGATAAAAATGAGATCATTTGTAAATTACTTAAACAAACAGATGACAGTGGCAGCATTTGAGCAGTAGGACACATGGATACCTGGAACCCACCAATTTACTGCCCGTCTTGCTTCCCAAAAACGATATGATTAAATAGGTAAAACAGATGTAGAATGATCCTTTCAAAGGAAGGGATCATTTCAACCTCTAAACCATGTTCTATTTTAGAAGGAAATCTAGACCTTTCCTATTTGTCAGATAACTTGAATGCTTTTAGATATTCCTAATTAAAATCTCTCCTCTTCCAAATATTAGTTGTTGAGGGTGAATCAATCATTTTCTTCATTGTTATTTATTTTGTACATTTAAAGTTATTTTATGTTATACATAATAGCATCATTTAAGTAAGTTTGAAATAAATCTTAACTCTCGCAAAGGGCAGGAAAAAACAGACAACTTGGAAATGAATGACTTGGAAAGATATATGCATGTATTTTCAATTTGTTGCCAATAATTTGCTGCTTAACTATGGGTAACAGGCACCAGCTTTGGAAAGAGAGACAAAAAAGAGCACAAAACCAAAAGTTGAACCAATAGTACAATGGTGAAGAATATGCCAATGTCAGTCACCGTTAGAAACACAGTATTGCTAGTTTAGTTCCCAATTTCTTTACATATCAAGGCAAACCAGAGTTCATGAAAAAACTGTACATCATAGGAGTTAAAGACAAATGTAATGATAGTGCTTGATAAGAGACAACTCCTTTAAAAAAAAAAATGAATCAAATAATGTTGGATCTTCATTGCATATATCTTACTGAACTTATGCATAAATTTGGAGCCTGAAAAACTTGGAACCAACATTACCAACTAGTCCTTTGCGAACTAGTGAATTATACCATTTCATACAACAAATATCAGAGTTGACCATTTTCAGTAATTACAATGCCATCTTTTTTTAGAAGAACGATATCAGGAATAAAACCTTTTATAATAATCTACAGTTGGGTTGCTGCTGGGGTAAGAAAGGTTCATGGATAAATAAACGATTTGGTAGTTGTCATCACTTCACTTTCATTTTAGGGCTGTTTGGTTTCTGGTAACAGGAAACCTGTTCAGTCAAAAGAAAAATTTATAGGCTCATGTAATCAAAGAGGAAGGGCAGAGGTAGTGTTGCCCCGGGAGCAGAAGGAACCAGGAAATTAAACACCATCAAGGCCATGTTACTGCTGCCTTTTCTCTGTCTGTATATCAACTTCATTCTTTTGACTTAGTTTCTCCATTAAGATGGAAACCTGCTGCCTGCAGATCTGGGTACGTATTTATACAACTTGTTGACCAGAAAGAAAATGGCATTACCCTATAGCTCAAGTCTGAAAAATCTAGGGGAAGGCATTTCATAGGTTCAGTCTGGGTTACATGCCAATTCTGGGCCCCGTCATTGTGGATTCCATGATAAGATCGGATTGAGTCAAGTGTTCTTCCTTACTCAATCACAGAAGTCAAGGAGACAGATTCAGGTCAAAGAGACAGCTTCAAGTAAGAGAATAGCTGCTCCCATCCAAATCACATGACTGCATTTCGACTTTATGTGTGGGTGTAAGAGGAAGGTGGGGGAAAGAAAAATGATTCACCAGGGAAAAAGGGTGTTATTATGGATATTATCAAAGAGAAGATTACTGGGAACCAGCAAGCCACTTTATGTCCAGCAAAGACTAATAAAATCAAATCTATATAATCCAACTCATAACCTTTCCTTCCAAGCTGCTCATCTACCTGATTTGTGTTAAGAGAACCCCAGATTCTTGGTATCTCAGGACTGGCTTTTTCTCTCCAAAAGAAGTAATGACACCTTCCACTCCTCTTCAACATGATTTCCCTCCTCTGCTGGCACGTCTAAGCAGCCTGCTCACTCCCACCCCACCTTCTGTGTTTCATGAAGTCTTAGTAGGGCATTTTAGAAGGGAACCTCATCCTTAAAATTAAGAGAAGATCCCAATTCCTTCTTATTCAACCAGTTACACTGGAGTTGCAAAAAGGAGGGTCAATACAAAAAGAAAAAGGGAAAAGAATAGAGAAAGAGCCATTCTTTAAATGTTTTGCTCCTCTAATTGCTACCCATTCCTATGGACCCCTCTACCATCCATCTACTCTGTTGTTTGTCTTTGACAACCAGTGAGAGACTCTCTCTAGAAGGAGTACCTTAGGGAGGGAGAACATTGCACTCTATAATTCTATTAGTAACATGGTGCTTTTAACACATTACAGTCCCCGTAGAGTGTATAATTCAGTGGAGGAGCAAGGAGGCAGGGCAACCTCAGTGAAAAGCACAGCAAAATACCACTGTTCTGGAAGAACTGCGGTGGTAAATGAAAAGCTTGAGTGAGAGTAACAAGTAGTCAGTTATACCTGTCCCTCTCTCAATATTCTCTTGGTGTTCTCACCATTTCTTTTAGTTAAGTGTATAGAAAAATGTACATGTGGTTATGTTATGGTGAGGTGAGAGTAATACACAGGTATGATAACTCATCCCAGAGGTCTCTGAACCTGAGTGAGAGAGCATCAGTAACTGTTAAATTTGCTCTGCAAATAAGAGATCTAACGGGATGAGGGCACAGGGATGGGATGGAAAACACACACATGGTGCAACTTCTTCACTAATTTAGGCAACCTGCTCTCTGGAAAATGACCTGTTAAGCCAAGATTTTCCTCCATGGCCCAGGCTGACCAAAGATGCCTTTTAGTCTTCAGGGAGTTATCCTGTTATTTTTTCAGAGTTTGAGAAGGCTTATCAGGAGTTAGGCACACATGACCTTATTCCCTGATCTCTCCTCCCTGATTTTCTCAGGGGAATACTTCTGAATATTAGAGATGTGGAAAAAAAAAGACACTTTCTCCTTTACTCTCTTCACACATACGGTATTTCACAATTCAGCTACAGGGGGCCCTCTGGAATTCTTTGTCTCTCAATGATCAACAAGAGGCCAATGTGAGTGCTTTAACCTTAAACACTGGTCTCATTTGAATCTGACAGAATAATCTAAGAGTGGACTTCACCCTATCACCATATTTTGGATCTAGACTCAAAACTAATACTTCCATCCTTATGACATGGAAACCATTTAATTTGATTGTCATCTGTATAATATATTCATTTCATTAAGGTAACTACTAAGGTAACAATTTTTAATATCAAATATCTCTAGTTGGTATTCAAATTTCGCCAATTGTCTCATAAATCTCTTTTATTTAAGTTGGTTTGAATCAGGATCAAACAAGGAACACACACTGAATTTGGTTACTATGTATTTTAAGACTTTAAAATATATATATATATGTTTCCCTTTTATCATTTTTTTTGTCTTGTTATTAATGTATGTGAAAAAATAGGTATTTTTACAGAATATCTATTGTCTGATAGATTTTTCCACATTCTGGATTTGAAGACTTTATCCTGGTAGTAGTATTTAATACATTTTTCTGTTTACTATAAAAAGTCATATCTACAGACTTGACCAGATATAAGTTAGGTTTGATTTGGGGAAGCAAGAAGACTTGATAGGTAGTGGTATGTCCTTCGTAACAGCATCATATGAGGAAGCCCACGATGTCTCTAGTTGTCTATCTTTCTGTGATTTTAAGGACAATCAGTGAGTTCAGTGTTGTCAGTCTGATGTATCCACTATAAAATTCCCCATCAGATTTTCACCTACTTATTTTAGCAGCCATTAATGATCACTGCTAGCACCATTATCAAATTATTAAAATTAGTGATTTTTAAAAAAGCGGAGAGTATTCCAAAATGCTTCTTCATTTGAACTGAACTATTTGTTTCTTTCATTGATGTACTTTATTCAATTAAATAACATTTAACATGAAACTTGATAACTGACTTTTTTTTTTCCTTTTAGTAATTTGAGATAGCTTTGGAACCTTATGAAAGACATCCAAGGTGCTGTGCTCTTTCAAAAAAAAAGACAAAACGTTGTTTTTGGAGCTGTTTTTGTCATGTGCATGAGTATTTTCCCTCCATTATAGTCAAATGTAATTTTAACCTTACACAAATGATCTGTTGATTTGAAATATCATGGGAACACTTTGACCTAGAACATTTTCAAAGAGGTTAGTTACTGGAAATACAAGCTAAGGACACTGGCAAGGTGGTTATATTACATACTTTAAATCTCTACACAGTTACATAGCTTGCTTCTCAGATTTTTCAATTTCAAATTTGGTTTCAAAATTTCCTGTAAATTTCAAAAACCCTAACTGACATTCAAGGCCTTCCCTTACCTGGCCCCAATTCCCACTTCAGGGTTTCATACATATCCAGCCACTTTTGTGAATTCTTGCCTCCAGTCAAAACAGACAACTGACTACTTCTCACAGACTTCTTATCTCCCCAGGGGTAAAGAACTTGCCCTTTTAACATATAGGGACTTTACCTCTCCAACTCTTAAGTTGTCTTGTTTCTTTTTTATAGATTCAGCTTGTAGTTTATAGCTATTGTTTCTTGGCTAGCACCTTGTTTTCCTACTTTTTAAAAATAATTACCACCCTAATTTCCTTTTGGGGACATACCTCCCCCTGTTAATTATAGCATCCTACACCAGGTAATAAATAGCTCCAGGTCCCAATAGATAAATTAAATGATACATTCACCCTAAAAATTTAATTATAAGCAAACGGACTGAAAGATTGATAATGGTTAGAAATGGTTAGTTGGCAGTCAAATGAGTTTCTCAAGAATTAATAGCTAATATTTACTGAGTGCTTGTCAAAGAACCCTAACTATGTACCATGTACAGAATTCTATTTGCAAATGTGGCAGGGCTAGGTTTTAGTTTTTATTTTGTTGTTTTCTCATTATTTCCCACCCTCTCTTCTTTCTCATTTACACCCAGTTGGTCATTTCTCCACTCTTAATCCATATCCACTCAGGAACAAAGATTCAAAAAAATCATAGCCCTCAAGCGCCAGACAATTTCTACAGAGATATTTGTAGTACTGTTTTCTCTGCCTTCAAAAGAACAAATAAAGCTGGAACTGAAAATAAAAGAGGAGGAGGAGGGTAGAGTGGGAAGTCAAAGTGGAAAGGGAGTAGGTCAGATAAAGGAAGGACAAGAGCTTTCAGAGGTTCAGGGAGCAGCGTAAAACGTTCTCTGGTTTCTCACCTATGGATAACCTGCGATTCAGCGGTCCTGGATACTTGTCAAGAAAGGGGTAAGGGAACTTGGATAGATACTTTAAATGAAGATGAGGGGAAAAAACAAAACAAAATAAAACAGCTTTACCATAACCAAATTGGTAGTGAATAAAATTGAAACTGAATAAGATTCATGGGAAATTCCCCTATGAATTCAGTGTAGAAACAGTGATAATTTTATTTTTTCTTTTCCAGTCACCTACACCTATTATATTCCTTTTACTTCTAACTGCACTGGCTTCAACATGAAGAACAATGTTAAATGAAAATGTATTAACAGTATAATAATAGCCTTCCTTGTTATGTTTCTAACTTCCAATATTTCTCCATTAAGTTCAAAATTGGCTTCGTCTAAGACACCCATTTTCATGCTGAGAAACAATCTTTCTTCTATTCCCAGATTTTTAAGTGCTTTGTTTAGAAATAGATTAGTAAACTTCTTGGCTTTTTATGGGATGAAAAGAATTTTTTTATTAGTCTTACTGGAATGATGTATTTAATCAAATTCAATTGCTAAAATTTAGTTAACCATGGTAATCGATGCTGGACAACTTTGAAAAATACAGAGAATTTGTTTTGCAATACTATTTGACACTTTCACGTCCACATTTATAAATGATTTGGCTCCTCCCACACCTCTATAATCTTAAGTTGGTTTAATATCAAGATTATCCAAGCTTCAGACAAAATGCCATGATGATGTAGTTGTTAACTACGCACATCCTAGCTTCACCACTTACTGGCTGTGTCATCTGTCATAGGGTGATAGAACAGAATGTAAATGCTGTAAACCTTCATAAGGTAGAAATGAAATAACTAACAAACATTGAGAGGAGAAGGAAAAGAAAAGGTAAGTTTGCTAGTTCTTCCTATTTTTATAGCTAGAGTCAAAATATGTAATTTAAAGCAGATAAATATATCCATCTGTTTACTGTTAGATTTATTAATATAAAGGTAAACCATAAGAAAGA
This sequence comes from Pteropus medius, assembly GCF_902729225.1. Lineage (NCBI taxonomy): Eukaryota > Metazoa > Chordata > Mammalia > Chiroptera > Pteropodidae > Pteropus > Pteropus medius. The sequence continues at coordinate 14,770,772 of NW_024352785.1, read as the reverse complement.
TAATACCACCAACTAATATTCAGTAGTAGAGGAAAGCATGCTAAGAGAAAGAAATGTATTAATTTAATTATTACTCAGAATAAGCAGTAAATAGATACTGTCTAAAGTGTGGCTTGACAAACATGGACTATTGGCCAAATCAGGCACATAAGCTGTTTTTGTAGATAAAGTTCATTTAAATATAGCCATGCCCATTTGTTTATACATTGTCTATGGCTGTTTTTGTGCTACAATACCAGAGTCAAGTAGCTGCCACACAGACCTTATGAGATTCAGAGCCTAGAATATTTACTGCATCTCCTGTTACAGAAAATGTTTGTTGACTCGTGTTCTAAAGCAATAGAGTATTAAGTGCACTACATAAAATTATAATTATAAAGATAGCTTCTGTTAAAAATATAAATATTTCATATTATAAAAGAACCACTGACACACAAAAGTTGCCTAAAAATTATGACAATGTGAATGACAGCTGACTTCTCTATAGAAGCAAAGTCAGAAAACAAGGAGATATTTTCAGAATGATGAGAGAAAATAATTACTATAAGATGAGTTACCCTACTAGACTGTCATTTGAGAATGAGACAGAAATAAAGACATTATTCTGAGTCAAAATCTACAGAGATTTACCATTAACAGAGCTTCACTACACAATATTGAAAAATATCTACTTAGTAGGAAAATGACTAGAAAGAAGGTTGGAGACATAGAAAGATTGATAAACAAAGAAACTGGTAAAGATCTGAGTGAATCTTTATAAACATTGACTATAAAAAGCAATAATGATATTGTCTATTTTGGAGATAAAGTTAAAAGGCAAAACACAAATACATGCAAGATAAAAAGGTGATCAGAGTTATGAAGCATCTGTTTTGCTTGGTAGGCTGGTAGAGTTACTGAGATTAATTTGAATTTTAAGAAAATATTCACTTTAAAATTTAAAGAGTAGCTGCCAAAAGAAATTCCAAAATAACAAAAAGGGAAAATGGGAAAAAATTTAAAATGCAATCAAAAAAGGTAGGAGAAGAGAAAACTAGTAGCCTAGAAATCACAATGTATCAGCATGTATAGCATACGGCTAAGAAGCACACTAAGGAAAAAACTGTATACCTTACTTAGGTAAACCAATAACTAACCTAAAAAAAAAAAAAAAAAAAAAAAAAGCACAAAATATAAATATGTAAAATAAGACAAAAGAGTAAACTAACCCAAATTTGCAGAGTTAATTTTAAAAATCAACAGATTATACTGTTTAGCTCTGTAGATAAAACATACATATATCATGAATGAAATGGTTATGTTTTAAAGAAAAATATAAATTGAGTTCAAGTGAAAATCTAAATAGATAAGTTAAGATATAAAAATAAGAGAAAACTGTCAAAATACACCAGGCAAAATTGTTTTTTTTTTTTTTAAAGTTATTCCACTAAGTCTTTAAAGAACAAGAGAGAAAAATCTTATAATCATTATCATAAATGCTTAAAAAGCATTTGATAAAACTCAACATCCATTCTTAATTTTTAAAAAATACACCTCAGTAAGAGGAACAGATCTTAACATCATAAAAAATATCCATCTAAATCTAAAAGTCAATTTCATGCTTAAGGGGAAGCACTTTCAGAAGCATTCCCATTAATGTCAAAAGTAGGCAAGGAGGTCTACTTTTGTGCTATTATTTTAAGTTGTACTAGAGGCACTGGCCATTCCACTTAGATAAGAGTTTTAAAATTAGGAGCAGGTAAAATAATCGTTATCCTAAAATGATCCAATTTGGAACCTGGAAAAATGCAAAAGAAACAATGGAGTGACCATTAAAAACAGTGAGTTTTTAAGGTGGCTGAAAAAACTGTCAGTATACCAAAAATAACCAGTTAGAAGGTTAAAAACCAGACAGCATTTATAACATGAATAAAATAAAATATTGTTTGGAAAAAAAATTAAAGTCAAAAGACAATCGACAAAATGAAATTCTTTGCAAATCATCATAGGTAATGGATTTATTTGTCTAACATATAAAGAGCTCCTACAAACTAATAAGAAAAAGACTAAAAGTCCCAAATATTGTCAGAAAACAGGTCATAGAAATAAAAATACAAATGGCTATGCTAATTGTTCTCACTTTAAATTAATGGCGATAAACTCCAAATAGGCTCCTAGGGCTGCCCAGTAATCACACTGTTTCTGATTTCAATTATTCTCATACTTTTCTTAGAGGATTAATTCATACCTTATTCTCTATAATAAAACATTACCTTCTCTCCCATTCTCATTACACTGTTACTAATCAAGTCCAAGCCATCCAATCTCTCATTTGGGTTATCCTAATAGCCTCTGAACTGGTAGCTGCAGCTACTCAACTGTAGGAGTCATTGATAAACTGAAAAATAGTTGTATATATCCATGATTATTTCTTCAAAATAATATTTATTCAAATATTTATAGAATATGTATTCAATAAAGCAGATATTTAAGTGAGCACCTACTGTGTACTAAGCACTGTTTAAGTTTGGGACTTTGCAGAGAAAAAAACAAAGTCTTTGAATGCACAAAGCTTATATTCCAGATGAAGAACTGATAACCATATAAATATATATGTCAGGTGATTACTGCCATAGAAGAAAAATCAAGCAAGGAGGGAGCAATTATAATCAGCTGATGTTTTCTAAGGGAGGTCAGAGAAGCTGTCCCTAATAAAATGACATTTTCACAGACCTAAAAACCTGAAGGACAGAGCCTTGCAGATATCAAAGTGGAGAACATAAATATAAGCACTAAAGAAAGTAAATTCTAGGCATTAATAATGCAATTATAGTACTTACAAATTTGATAGGGCCTGAAAACCTCTCCTTTTTTACAGGTGGTGCCTATCTTACAAATAAAAAATTCAAAAGTAGTTTACACAAACTTTAGACATGAGCTAAATTGGTTGTTGTCGGTATATGTGAAGACTATGAACTTCTGTCCACGAGAGAGAGAGCTAAGCTAAACACTGAATATTCATACCATGTTTAGTTTAAAAATAAACACAAATAACCTTCTTCCTTTCATTGACCCTCTAAGTTTTGGCTGTTTTTACTGAAAAACATCCTTTTAATTTTATCCGGAAAACAACATGGAGAATAACTTTCTTTCAAAACAAGTTTCCCCTTGAAGAGAAACACATGTTCAAAGTACAAACAACATTCCAGTATCTGACTTAAGGCTACTTAATTTCTGCATGATGATGTCATATTTAGGCTACTGAACATATTCCTGTATGTATCATTTCTTCCACAATTTTATACTTTAGGCCTATTCATGGAAGCGAACCTACTGTTTTATGCAACTAGAGAACAAAGAGGTCATGTATAAAATACAAATACTTCCCAGGTAACGAATAATTTCTAGAATAATCAAAATTAATATTCCAACATAATTCTTCAAAATAAAATTTACAAGCTAATTTAAAAATTTGTTTGTAAAGAGAAAACATAATAGCCAAGAAAACTTTGAGGGGAGAAAAAAAAAGTCTTATGAGTAAACCAGGATACCAGGTATCTAAAGAAAATATAAGGCTATCATAATTTAAAATGTAACATTGGATCAGAGAAATAGATATGTGAAAAAGGGAAAAAGCCTAAACACTTCCATAATTATATGGTGACATTTCAAATCAGTAGAAAAATAACTCAACTTCTCAAAAATAGCATTAGAACAATATTCATTATAGAAAAAATAGAACATTAGATCCCAACCACGTGTCATACATATATTAAAGTAACCCTAACCCTAGCTGCAGTAACAAATGCACTAAATCTCTGTGACTTAATCAAGTACTCACTCATTTCCTGCTCATGTAGAGTTCAATAGGTAGTTAGTAGGGTTGGGGGATTTGCTCCAAACAACGGTGCAGAAACCTTGGTTGATAGAAACTTCACCATCTTCAAGATCTATTCTATAAGGTTGCCCAGGATGTCAACATCTAGCTGGAAAACAAGGAAGAAATGAGGAAGATTGCTTGGAAAGTTTTGTGGGGCAGGTGAAAATCATGTAATCATTTTTACCCATATTCCACTGGCCAGCATTTTTCTAACTTCAAGAAGGCTGGGTAATTTAACCAGGTATCTAAAGAAAAGAAGAAATAGATTCAGTGAATGCTTAGCCAATTTTTAATACAGTATGTCTTTCTGGTTAGTAAGTATCCTATCACACCTAGAGCACATTCCCTCCTTCCCAAAGTGAGACAATCTAAAATTCCACCCACTTATTGCAACCAGCTCAAAGTCAAAGAGCACTGAAATATGCAGGGTTCTATCTGTCCTAAATATGGCTCCTTAAGATTCAATGACACTTGCACTAACACAATTTATAGAAATCTCTCTACTACCACCAGACCCAACAAACTATGGTAAAGCAAGGACAGGAGATTTGTAATAAAAACTGCCATCTGGGTAAAGGAACCACGGGAGACACACAGAAGGGATTGGTGTACGGAAGTTATGACATCCTTCTGGCAGGCATAGTGAGGTCTCTGTCATCTTGCAGTAGAAACATCCCCTTGTTTTCAACTTACTATCAGGAAGGAACTACTTATTCAATATTCTTCATAGCTCTGGATCTAGCCTTATGTAGGCTCTCTTTTGTCTATTAGCACACTTGAAATAAATGATGGGGACTGTGCTAGTAGCATCTCCCAAAGTTATTTCCTAAATATAATTCTCAAAGCTGCCTTATTTTTTCCCTCCTTTGCCCCATGCCTTACAGCTAGGATGTTTAGGAGGAAATGCCATACCTTTACTCAGATCTGTGTTGAAGCCAGAAGTTTTAATGGACTTTTGTGCATAATCTCTTATCGTCTGGGACTAGAAGCAGTGGCTTTTCCATTCTTGTGTGTGTGTGTGTACCTGCAAACTAACAAATTATTGCCACGTCCCATCTCTTTTTTTCTATCGCCTTGATAAATGCAGATAGTAACAATCAATACTCACTACCACCATTCCACTTCCGATCTCTTTCCCTAGAGCTGTGGGGTTCACAGGCATGTGGTCCACATTCCAAATAATTGCAAATGGCCGTTTTTAAAACAGTTTTGTCACTTCATGACATGCATCTCCACTTTCCTAGCCCTGGATATTAGTTTTAATCTTGACTGTCTGCTGGACCAATGCCATGTATTTTGGATTTTTGTTATAGTGGCATTCTTCTAGCAACACAAATTTCTGCATCAGAGTAATGATACCTGTTCTATTAAAAAATCTCCAACTCTCTTTGGTTTAATACAACAGCTATATATTTTTGATGATAACTTAAGTAAAATTGACTTAAGTAGAGGAAAGGGTTGATGACCGATTCTCAGTCATTTAGGTTCCCAGGCTGATAGTTCTTTCTTTACCTTAAAAAGGGGGTCTTCTAATGTCTTCTTGGAAATTGAAATCCATCTGAAGGACAAAAGAAGGGTGGAGGACAGAAGAGGATTATATGGGCCAGACCTGGAAGTGATTTACATAACTTTCACCGATATTCTAGTTTGCAATTCTTAAGCCACATGACTGCAACCCAACTTTGAGGGGATGAGAAATCTAGTTTAGCTATGTACTAATCGGTTTGATTAAACAGTTTGCCAACCTCTGCCAGAATACACAGGGGTAAATTCCAAATAGATTAAAGGTAAACATAAACCTTTAGTAGTGGAAAATACAGAATTTAGGGATGTCAAGAACTTTTCAGGGTATGGGAGTTCCATGAACTTCCATTAGACCCTCAGAGGGGAGAGAACAGAGATAAAACTTCCCCTGATGGTGCAGGCCTAAAAGAAGAGGCTCCTGCTGCCGGAAAGACACAAATACCTATCGGGATCCTTGCTCCGACTGAGAAAATAAGCCTTGGCTACTGAAAGTTCATCAAACACTGTCAACCAGGACAAAGGTAAAAAACTCACTGTGGCATGGGTAGAGTAAAAGAAAAAACAAAACAAAACACCTCTACCTCTGGAAAGAGTCAGGAAGCTATCCTGCACCCAGACTAGTAGATAGCTCTAACAAGAAATTCTGCCAAACAAGATTCATCAAAAATATGATAAAGAGTTTAGCTGCCTCAAGGAAGAGGGATAGGATCACTGAGAAAGCCAATATACCAAGATCCAGCCACGATCCTTTAAGTATGAAAACCATAGAAAAAATATTTTAAATTTAAAATTCAAGGGCTCAAAGAATTCTTTCCATGAGTTCTTTCTTGAGGAATCTACTAGAAACTGATCAAAAAAAAAAAAAAAAAAAAAGACTGGGAAAACTATAGTAATTTAGCTTTAATATAGTTAATTGCAAATCTAAGATTAAAACCAAGGATAGAATAAGGTTCTATGCTTTATGTGTTGTATGTTCCAATGAAATAAAACCAATGCAACTGAAAACGAGAGGAGAATGGAGATCAAATGAGAAAAGTAGGACAAACTCATTAATTGTGATTTAGGTAACAAGTGAAAATTAAGGGATGTTATTAAAAATATACAATGCAAATTGTGACTAGAAAAAAGAAAGAACTAAGGGTATTAAAAAAGGTACAAGAACAAAGATAACCACCAGAACAGAAATATTAACCTTCCTAAATACCAAATTCAGGAATTTCTGCATCAAAAAAGTATAGTAAACACCTTAGGAAAAGAAACAGCAAATATAATAAATATAATAATTATAGTATAAGATAAACTGACAATTAAAAGCAAACATATTCATCTTATCAACAATTGTGGAAGATTTAAATTGCTTATTAATGGGAAGATTTTCAATTTGGCTCATAAAGACCCAACTATATGCTCTATTCAAGAGACAAGCCTAAAACAGAAAGGCTAAATATACAGGGACAGTCAAATGACTCCAGGAAAATGGAAACACTAAGAAAGCAGGGACAGCAACACTGATACCAGATAAAGTAGAAAGAAAACAATAGCAAGGGAAGATTTTCTAACTATGATTCTAAATCCATCTGCGAAAATGAAATAAAAGGAAATGAAAAGAGAAACTGATACATCTGACTGTATATAAGTGGCAAATGAACCACATGATAGAAAAGTAAACAACATAAATAAAATCTAAAGAAACTGACAATTTTGGAAAAAAATATTTGCAATACATATAACAGATAAGGGCTAATATCCCTAATATACAGATTACTCTTAAAAATTAGGGGAAAAAGACAAAAACAAAAAACAACCCACCAATGGAAAAATAGGCAAGACAGGAAAAAAATACACAAAACTGGTTCAAAAACAGTTGTTAAAAATTTTAAAAAAAGTATTCAACTGTACCCGTAATAAGAAAAATGCATAGTAAAACTATAACTGAAGGTAATTTCTCACCTATCCAATTGTCAAAAATCAAAATGTAAAATACCAAACTCTGTTGGAGAAGTTGTTAGGAAACAGATCTCTTACACATTGTTGGTGGAAATATAAAGTGGTGTAAGCTTCATGGAGGAAAATTTGGCAATTTTTAAATAAAACTGCGTATGTATTTACCTTCTGACATAACATTCCTACCTCTAAGAACATATCCACAACATCAACATGCATAACATCGTTCATATTTTCTTTGCAACTCTGTAACTACAAAATATAGAAACTAACCTATATATCCATATATAGATGAGTGGTTGAATAAATTGATAGATTACCCAATGAGAATACTATAAAGTTTTTTTTTTTTTTTTTCCCAACGAGGAAGATCTCTATGGATAGATTTGCAGTGATTTCCAGGCCATATTTAAAAAACAAACAAACAAACAATTTCAGAAAAGCAACTGGGGAATGCTGATTTTTATATAAAAAAGAGAAAATAATAAAATATACATATATTTGTTCCTCTGTGCAAACAGAAGCACAGGAAGGACACATTAAGGGACCAGTGAGACTGATTTTCCACAGGGGATGTGTGCAAATGAGGTGGAAAGCAGGGAGCTGCCACTTCTCTGAGTATAGCGCTTTGTGTAGCTTTGACTTATGGAACAATGTTGATGCTTCACATAAAGAAAAAAATACAAAATTGCCAAGAAAGAAGGAGAATTCCTTAAAATAAAATACCATCAGAAACGTATGACCTAAATGGCATTTCGAATGAAGTACTATATGGAAGAATGGAAGGGGAAAAGCACTAACCCAGGTAACTTTTTAATTATTTTTAAAATTGAGATACAATTCACATACATAATATTCACATTTTCAAGTGCAGAATTCAATGGATTCTTGTATACTGATGAAGTTATACAACCAACACCACCATCCAATTCCAGAACACATTCATCAATTCAAAAAGAAATATCATACCATTAGCAGTCATTCATTATGCCTCCCTATCCTAGCCTTAGCAATCACTAATCTACTTTTGGTCTCTATGGATTTACTTATTCTGGACATTCCATGTAGTGTATTCCATGTATTTTGTTTGGCTTCTTAGCATGCTGTTTTCAAAGTTCATCCATGTCACAGTATGTATCAATACTTCTATCTTTTTACAGCTGAATAATATTCCATTGTAAATACAGTTGGCCCTTGAATAACATAGGGTTTAGGGCCACCAAACCCCCTGCACGAACGTCTGTGTATAACTTTTGGCTTCCCCAGATCTGCTAAGTTCTGCTCCTCAGTATCCATGCACTGGTTACAGGACATTCCCCAGTCCCAACTGCAGCTACCAAAATCCACAGATGCTCAAGTCCCTTATATAAAAAGGCAAAGTTCAATGCATACAGTTGGCTTCCGCATCCACATACTACCAACTGTGGATCGAAAACAGTACAGGGTATTGATTGAAAAAAATCTGCAAATAAATGAACACACACATTTCAACCCAAGTTGTTCAAGTCACCTCCTACTGTGTGTGGCCTGGTCCCTAATTGGGGACCCAATGTAAATAATAGTACGAAGGCTAGGAATAAGGAAATTAAAGTGTACTGTCTTAAGCTACTTTGGCTATATGTAAAGTGGTATACTACTATCTAAGGTTTCAGTGTGATTAATTAAAGAAGTATATAGTTTTAATTTGCATTTCTCTTATAGTTAGTGATCTTGAGCATCTTTTCATATGTCTATTGGCCACCTGTATTTCCTCTTTGGAGGAAATATTTTAATTGGATTGGATTGTTTTTTGTTGTTGAGTTTTATAAGTTCTTTATACATTTTGGATATTAACCCCTTATCAGATGTATCATTAGCGAATATCTTCTCCCAGTCGATTGTCTTTTGTTTTGTTGATGTTTTCCTTTGCTATACAAAAACTTTTTAGTTTTATGTAGTCCCATTTAAAACCACAATGAGATATCATCTCACACCTGTCAGAATGGCTATCGTCAATAGATCAAAAAACAAGAGTTGGTGAGGATGCAGAGAGAAAGAGAACCCTCATACATTGTTGATGAGATTGCAAATTGGTACAGCCTCTATGGAAAACAGTATGGAGGTTTCTCAAAAAATTAAAAATGGATATACCTTTTGACCTAGCAATTGTACTTCTGGGTTATTTATCCAAAGAAAACCAAAACAATAATTTATAAAGATCAAGGCACTCCAATATTCATGGCAGCACAATTTTCAATAGCCAAGATATGGAAGCAACCTAAATGCCCATCAACAGATGATTGGATAAAGAAATTACGGTTCATATGTACAACGGAATATTACTCAGCCATTTAAAAAAAAATGAAATCCTACCATTTGCAATGACATGGATGGATGTAGAGGTTATTATGCTGAAATAAGTCAGACAGAGAAAGATAAATATCATATGATTTCGCTTACATGCGGAATCTAAGGAACAAAAAGAACAAACTCATCAAAAACAGACTCACAAATATAGTGGACAATTTGGCGACAGACAGAGGGGAAGGGGGTTTGGGGGTTGGAAGAATGGGGTGAAGAGTTAAAGAAGTACAAATCAGTAGTTGATAGCTGGTCATCGGGATGGGAAGCATGGCAGAGGGGAATGCACTTAGCATTAATATGATGGTTAGGTGTAGGGCCAGGGGAGGAAGGGAGAAATTGAGGGGACCGTTTTATGAACTATATAGATATCTAACTGATGTACTGTATATCTGAAAATAATTTAAATAAATTTAAGAAAAAGATGTATATAGTAAACCTTATAAGCCAACAATAGACAAAATGAATAAAACGTACCCAATTAATAAAAAATGTAAAATAGAAGAGGTATCCATGAGATAATACTGAAATAAATTTTTTAAATGCATAGAGGAGAAAGCTCTTCTTTATAAAAAGCCAGCTAATGTAAAAACAAGGAGAAATTTTTTTAAATCACCATTTACAACAACTATAGAAATAATTCTTTCCAGTAGGAATTATGAATAAATGTTAAAACTAGTACATAATAGTTTCAAAACAGGATATACACAAAGTATCTCCCCATACGATTATTAATTACAAAGTGAAAAAGTAACTTTTCAGTGAGAAACCGCATAGATACCACTTGAAACAAGTAACCAAAGTTAACATCACCAGTACTAGGCCACATAATATCATCACCTCTCTCCTGATATGCACTGGGACATACAACATCCCTTTGGTGACATTCCTGCCCAAAGTATCTAACTTGAATTTAATAATGGGAACATCAGACATACCCAAAGAAAGGGACAATGCAAAATAACTGGTTTGTACTTCTGAAAAATGTCAATGGCATGAAATACTAAGACAGACACAAAACAGTTCCCAATTAAAACGACATGACAATTGAATGTAAGGTGACAACTGAAATGTAAGAAGGCATGATGCTGGCTTTTCTGTTGCTGTTAAAAAGACATTGGGACAATTGGCAAAATCTGAGTATCTCATATCTGGATCGTGGTAATTCAAGAGAATAAAGAATGGCTTTGTTTTCAAAGAGAGGATATAAAGGAGGAGGGGAGAGAGGGAAAGAAGAAAAATGAAAAAGGGAGAAAAATGAAAAAGGGTGTGAGGAAGATGGAGAGGGAGAGAGGGAGAACTAAGAAAGAGAGAGAGGGGGAAAAATAGGAGGAGAAAGTAGAAAAGGAGGAGGAAAGGAGAGGGACGGTGAGAGCCAAGAATGAAGAAAATGCAGGAAAATGTTAATGCTTGCAGAATTTGGGTGAAGGATATTGTGTAGCAAAGAACTTGCTTCACCCAAAGAGAAAAAAACTGCCTTTGCGTTAAGCTTCTTGAAGGCAATCTATGTTATACCTGATAGGAATATCTTTGTTTAGGGCAGGAACTGGCTACACTAAAAAGGACAAGCCATGTGATTTAGGATAGGGGCTTTAGGTCATGTGGTTATCAGTCCATCTAGGCAATCAATTGACCATACCTTGATATTGAAGACATGATAAAAATTCTGGACACTGAAGCTCAAGGGACCTTCTAAGATTGGCAATCTGCATACTGATGCCAGAATAGTAATGTGTCCTAAGGATAACAGAAGCGTTGTGTTTAAACCCTCACAGATGTTGCCCTATGTATTTCTTCCCAATTAAAACGACATGTATCCTTTCCCCGTAATACTCTGAATGTGAATATAATAGGTTTCAGTGAGTTCTTGGAGTTTTTAGTGAATTTTGAACCTGAGGGTGTTTGGGGAACCCTCCAACCCCAATCCCCAATATACACACCACCTCCAAACCTGCAGTTGATGTCAGAAGTTAGAATGGTCTTGTGTGGGCTCTTCTAACTTTGTAGTTGGTCCCTAACTCCTTGCAATTGGGGTAAGAAGTTTTGGGCACACTTGGCATTCTGGACAACAGTGCTCTCAACCCCACAGTTTGGCTAAATCTGGGTGGGCAAGAGAGATACTTTTCTTTCATTTTTCCTGTAATAAATTTTCATAATGAATATTTCAATTAACGTCAATTTTACATAACTGAAATTATATAAAAATAAAATTTGACAGAAAAAATATAGAAAAAACAAAATTTGCATTCAACACAGCAAAACTAATTTTCTTTCTGCATAACCTATTGAATTCCATTGCTCTAGTTATCTGAATTCTTAAGTTCTAGAAAGAGAGAAATGACTCTCCAGAGCTTGTGAATTCCTGCTAATCAGAAGGCTTTCTCTGCCATTGACAGCATCAATGCATAGAAAACATGGAACTTACTTTTATTTAACCATGAGGTTGTAATTTCTCCAGAGCAGCAAAAGTAAAACATTTAAAGATTTTTAAGTCTTGTTTTCCTTTTAACTAATAGTACTATGATGTATATAGTCCTTTCTTCAGTGAGTCATCTCATAACCTTTCTAAGCTATCAGCTGAAATGCTTTCAATCATACCTCCTTCAGAATTTGTTCTTATAAATTCCCATTATAATTCCTCAAAAAAATGTTTCTATAAGACCACACAGCCAAGTAATTAGATGTTACACATTCTTAATTTAATAGAAATATTTACATGAAGTGAAATATAAAACCAATTTTTGTTTCTGTTGATACATTTAAACATGCATGTTGCCTAAATAACTGAAACATAATTCAGAAATCCAAAACTGTCCTGGAAAACTAAACCAGTCAAAAAGTGTATGATCACAAATAATTAAAACTATAATAAAAATTAATACTGATTTGTATAATTTATTTTCTTGTATACCCATAAGAAACATTACTATTTTAATCTTAGTTTTGCTAACAAGAATAACTTTTAACAAAGTTGACCTATTTTAAATAGCTACAATTTCCTCATATTTTCCATTATTTTAAATATATTTTGACATTTATTTTCAAGGCAAAGAAACATAGACCTAAACCAGTGAAATGTACTTCATGATAAACACAAATGAAAAAATCTGAGTTATAATCTTAAAATTCTTTTATAAAGAGAATAGTCGGCCTATTTTTAAAAATCAGTTTAAGTATGTAATTGACTTGTGGAAGGCTTATATAACTTGAACATACTTAAAAAAGAGAAATAAAGCCAACATTATTTCTATACCTCCTCCAAAGAGATTTATTCAAATATAAGTTTAAATAATAAGTTGGTTTAAAAAAAAAAAAGCACTTTTAAATGGAAAAGTTCATAAAAAGAGGTATTAATCAATCATCAAATGTAATTTTTTTCCCCTGAAACACAGCAATTTTAGATTGCTGTTCTTTTCGCCTCCTGCTTGCTTCCCATGAAGGATGAAGAGGAAGCAGTGACTGCTGTTTTGCATTTTCAGGTCCTTTTTGTGAACTCTTGATAAATTGATTCTTGAGCTGAGGTTCATTCTGCTGAAAACCTGGGAGGAGAAAGCAAAAATCAGGAAAACTAACTATACACCCAAACAGCATACAAAGAAATATATTTCATTTCCTCAAATAAGTATTACTGAGGAAATTTAGTTTTAAATGAAATACCTAACAATTTAAACTCTAAGTCCAACAGGGAACAGTCTGAAGTTGAAATGTATATAATGAGCAGTCAATTTTGGGAAACGTGCTTTCTAATCCCTGTAAATAGATGTTTATTGCATGCTAATATATGCTGTACCGTCTTATTTACATTAATAGTAAAAAAGGAAAAGGAAACAATTCAGACAATGTGGAAGGCCAAAAAAAGAGAGTCATTATTACAAGGTAAATTACTAAACCTACTCAAATATAAGACAAAGTTCTGTTTTAGTCATACAGTTATCCACCAGATATGAGGGTGGCAACTTGTATTCTAATCTTTATAGCCTTTTATATATTATGAGGCACTTCAATTACATTACTTGGAACCACAAAGTACTGTTTGAGGGAGACACACTAGCTGAAAAGACATGAATAAATGCATGTTTATAGAATCAGAAAGAAAAAGGGAGGCAAACAATTTAATATAAATTTATTAAGCTGTCCTAAGAGCGCATAATTTCTCCACTGCCAGTTAGACCTCATTGTCAAAGGCCTTTTAAAGATCTCCTTTAAAAGCAAATGACACGATGTTACACAAACAAGTGTACACAGTTTGGGATACCACTGCCAGAACATCACTGTACATAGATTTAATTGTCTCATATCCTGTACAAATCACATGTGCTCTAGAAAACCATGTTATAGTACTTAAAAGGTGGCGCTAATGATGAAGAATTAAGAGTTTAATTGTTAAATGAAACTGTTTCATGAAAACTGAGATTTAAATAAGGCAATATTTCTGAACTAATATATATTTTTTATAATTAAGTTAATTTGTATGTGTAAATAAATTGATAAATATTATAAATATATAAGCTAAGCAAAAACAAACAAAAAACTCTTACATGGGTCTCCTCATTGGGAAAATGTGGGCGGGCCTTACATTTAGAGTTATTCTATGTAAACGAGGCAGATTGCCAAGGTTTTGTTGAACGTACTTTTCTTTTCCTTCAGGGTACAAAACCGGAATGTATTTCCCATCATGCTACAGTTAGATGAGGTCATGTAACTGAGTTAGAGCCAATGCAAGGTGAACAAAAGGTCTAACTATAAAACCTCACGCTCAAGCCTCTATTCTCTCTCTTTTCCCAATGTGTCAAGAGAACTCCTAGAGGCACACTATGGGGAAGAATACAAGGAGCAGAGAGACTGTGATAAATAAGAAATAAATCACTAAGATTTGGTAGTTATTTGTTACAGTCTCCTATGCATAATGCTGAAAGTGCTACTGTGAAGTGGAGTACAGCCACTGAAATAACAAAAATTTGGCACTGGCTTAGCAGTTCAGCAATAGGTGGTAAGGAAATAGGTATCTAAGGCTGGAAAGTCAGCATCCTGTGTCCTAAAGAAAAAGGTAAAACTGTTGCAGTGAAAACTTGGGAAACGGGCTACACATCTATGGAGTTTGTAGCACTAGGATAAGTGGTTGGAAGGGATGAAAAGATTAGTGTAATGGTGGCTCTTTGGCAATTTACTACGAAAGAAAGGAAAAGAAAGGAAAGGAAAAGAAAAAGGAAAGGAAAGGAAAGGAAAAAGGAAAGGAAAAAGGAAAGGAAAGGAAAAGAAAGGAAAGGAAAGGAAAGGAAAGGAAGAAAGAAAGAAAGAAAGAAAGAAAAAAAGAAGAGTTCGGTAAAGAATCAGTCAGCTCACAGGCAGAAACTAAGGGAACAGAGTCCAGATATTTGGGAACTTAAGGTTTACAAAAGCCTTTGAACTACAAACAGTAAGAGATAAACCAAAAAATTTAAGCAGTAAAGGCCCAGAGAGATTGAGCCCTGACACAGAAGTAAGAGTAAAAGTATGGCCTTCCCAACCAAATCTGAGAGTTCCAATATAGTCAACACTGAATGATGGCGGGGATGGCAAAAAAAAACCCACAAACAAGGCAAGTTTGAGAATTAGCTCTAGGAAAGTTTTGGTGTAGTGACTAGCTCATGGATGGACTGACTGGAAACAAAGAGGTCAGAAATCCCCTAACTTTTTGAGGGAATTGTATTGTAAAAGAAATCACACGCCTGGGCTAGAAAAAATCTGACTATTAAGACTTTAAACCGTCTTTAGGATCATATATTTTTACCAGTCACTTGGGGCAACCCCCAAAGGAGAGCATACTAAATGTCTACTTCAGATGTGGCCATGGTACAAAGACCCTCCAAGAACACAGGGACCATGAAGAACAAGTTCCTCTCAGATCCTTCACAATTTTCGCTCAGATAGAGGACACGTTCTGTGCCTCCCAGTTTTCATTTAACTAATTGAGAGTTTTTATTGTAGTTACTCTGCCTCTGCTTTGTCACTAAGTATTTGGTATGTAGTTTGTCTTTTTAGTGCATAGGCCAGCCAACTTTGAGCAGCCAGATCCATGAGCTCTGATGGAAAGCACCGTATCATCACTGAGTGATTTGGGCTTTGAGCTAGATGCAGTGACTGAATGGAACTTCTGGGTGGCTTCGTTAGGAAAGAGTTAAGTGTGTTCTATGTGTGGGACGGAAAGTGAAATAGGCTCTGGTCATCAAAAAGATGGTCATACTGTGTTCAAGAAATTCCACTTTTTTTGTCCTCCTAGCCACACAGTCTGCATTTCATAGCCCCTTGGGCTAGATGGGTTCGTGTAATTGAATTGTGGCTAATGAATGTGAGAACTGATTCCTGCCACTTTCAGGCCTGATCCATGAAAACCTCCTGCAAACTTCTCCATGTACTTTATTCCTTTCTGTCGGTCAAATGAAGACTACCTGGTAACTAGAGGAGGAAGGAGTCAAAAGAACAAGCTAGATCCTTGAATGACTATGTGAAACAGCCCCTCTGCTGATTCAGTGGACTGTGAAGTGAATGAAAAATAAATTTTTGTTTTAAATCAGTGAGAGTTTGGAATATGTACAGAACTCAGCCTACCTAAATATATTAAACTTCATTTGTTATGAATTAATCTGAAAATACTTTGATTTTCCTCTTAATGCAGAGAGGAACAATATATTAATGGCATGACACTAAGATATAACTTATATAATAGTTTACTTAAAGACTGTATTGAATTAGTTCAAGGTAAATTAAACAGACCCAATATTTCCCAATAACTTTTGTCTATATCTTTCCCACTGGCAAGACATAGAGGGAAAAAAAAATTTAAATTAAGAAATATGCTGATAATTATAAGATGCTCTGTTTTCATTTCTGTGAGTATATAATTCATTCATGTTATTAAGCAACCAGAATTTTTCATCCTTCCGCTTTGGCAAAGTATTACTTAATTGCATATGGAGGTCAGGCAGCCATTAATACATACCTGTGGTGTTGCTTTTCGGAGCCTGTTCTTTGTAATTTCTAAAAGAAAAAACCATTAGGACTTTAAAAAGATAAATAAACTCTCTGACTTAAGAAGATAACATAATAAAATTGATGATAAAACTCATTCAATAAACTATAGTACTCCCTCATCCTACCAGCAATCTATAAAGAAATGATCAAAACTCCAGGTTTTAGCTATATCAAAAGTTTGTTAGACTCCAATGTTATTACAGAAAGGTGGGAATTTTCTTCTCATTACCCTCATAAGGACTTCTAGTCACAAAATATCCTATCTTGGTTACCTTGTGTCTACTCTTGAGGACTAGATAAAGAATTTCAAAAATCTTCTTGTGGGGGGAATGAAACGTGATGAAAATTAAGATTTATATTTTGTGGGAGAGGGAAGGAATAGTAGAGCATTATTTTCAAGTGAGAAAAAAAATGTTACCTTTTTAGGCAGGTTTGAGAGATAGAAGTAATATTTTAATTATTTTCAAGGCTCCAAAGATGTTTGTGTGTCTTTTCCATAGTCTTCTTTTGAAAATTTCAACATGACATTTTTCTATTCTATTAAAAATGATCTCTGACATATAAATATATAGAAAAAGTTTACTGAATAGCTGTTACTGAAGAAATTAACTAACCACGTGTGAAGATATCCCCTACCAGATTAAAAATAAAAATGAAAATAAACTTATTAATTTATAACAGAACAGCTGTGAAAAGTGGAGTTATCATTAGGGATAGACAGCAGCACCACCAAATATAAAGCAGTGTGGAGAAATGCAGTGGTAAGGCCAGCAGCTGTATATGCTAAAAAAGGAATACATAATAAAATGACTGATATTTCCAATTATGGTTCTGGGTTAACAAGAAAAAAAAAATATTCTTTTCAGAAAGTTCTGTTTAAAGAGTGAAATATGTGAGATATTTTCAAAAGTTTTTCATCAAAAATGAACTCAAAATTTCAAAAGTTTAATAATGGAAGGAACAAACAAATTAGGTAGACAAATTATTTGGCTACAACATCTTGTTTCTCGTAAAGCTGGATAACTGTGTCATTGCCATATGTGTGTCTGCATATGTTACCCCAATATAAGGCTGGAGAGGTCTGAGACTAAACACAAGATGTATTCTGTATAAACTAGAATTTTGTATGGGAGATAGTCTCTTCTCTCATTAGAATGTGTAAATATTGCATATCCTTAACAAAAAAAAAGAATAATTATTCTAGAATAGAAAAAATACTCTTACCTTCTAGAGCTTTTAGATCCAGATAAAGAATGGAAAAACACTGATTCAAACTTCCTTGCTTCTGTACTTGACTTGTTCTTGTCATTTCTTATGCCCTGATGCGTTTCAAGTATACCTTCTTCAGGAAACATTTTTTGGGAGGATTTTTGTTCTAAAACTGAGGAATGGTAACTATTTTCCTTCTTTCGTGTCCGTCTGACTTTTCCAATGAAGAAATCATCACCACTATCACTATCTTCAGACATGGAAGACTGTTTATAAAACCTTTCTTCTGTGCTATCATCAAAATACTCCTTCTCTTCTTCATGTAATTCTTCTCCATCACTATTACTATCAAGTGAGCTATCAGACTCTTTCTCTTTTTTGGTTTGACGTAATGTTTTCATTTTTGGATCAGCAGGTGTCTTCTGGGGTTCAGAGAGAACTACAGAATTCTTTTCAGAAGGCTTTGATAGAGAATTTGGAATATTTACTGCTTTGGGTCCATGTTCCAGCTTTGCTATTTTTTCTTTTGAATTACTTATTGGTTTCTTTGACAATATTTTGGCTTCTTTGTCTTTTTGCTTATTGATAATACTTCCTTCATGATGTAATTTAATGGGATCATCATTTGAATATGAAGTGTCCTTGGAATGATTTTCTTCTGAAGCCTTCTCTGATGATTTAACTTTAGAATCATTTTGTCTTGCATCTTTAAAGGCTTTGACAGCAGCTGCAAGAGAAATAGCACGTGACTTGTTTCAACATTGAAACAAACAAAATATCACTTTCAGTACAGTATTTTTAAATTATTTGGAAAAACTTAGGACAATTTAAACATTATATTAAATATAGTCATGCAGCACATGAAGACGTTTCCATGAACAATAGACCACATATATGATGGTGGTCCCATAAGATTATAACGAAGCCTTGGTGTGTAGTAGGCTATATCATCCAAGTTTATATAAGTGCCCTCTATGATTTTCACACAATGACAAAATTGCCTAATGATGCATTTCTCAGAAAATATCTCTGTCATTAAATAACACGAGTGAATGTATAATGAATGAGTCTGAATTCAAAGAAATCTACTGACATTTTAAAATCCAAACTTATAAGAAAGGCTCAGAAATATCTATTTAAAATCTAAAATTAAAAAAAATATATCATTTCATGTCTTAGAGTTATGAAGAATAAAAACTTCACTGAATGCAAATAAATAAAAATATTTCTTTAATTTCTGTAGGAATATCTTGATACAATTGTAGAGCATCATAAATTGGCTTTCAGATTTAAATATTTTTTAATTTGTGACAAAAGTACATAATCTTTTAATATATTTTATAACATATTTACACATAAATGAAAATTATGTGACTAAGTACTGGCAACGTCTAAATAATATATCAAATATTAGAAAATAAATTGTATTCAACAGTAATACAAATATATTACTTATAAATATATGAAAATATTATATATTATATAAAAATACATGAATATATATTATGTATATTCACATATTAAAATTTAGGAAAAAAAATACAGATTTAGTTTTTCTTCAGACACCAGATACCCTCCATATTTTTAGGTACCTTTTCACATTTGGAAATATTTGAAAGAAATATTTATAATATAAAAGATTATCAAAAGTAAAAAGAAGCAAAAACAGAAATAAATCAATAGCCATTTATTCAAATGATATACCCAAACTCATTTAAGTACATTTCTTAAAAATTATGAAATTCATACCTTTTAGCACATCTATTTTTTTCTTCAGAAGTGGGTGCATTGCTAATCTGGCAACTGCTCTTTCATCTGCAGTTGAATCAGGCTGCAAATTGAAATAATATACACATGGGAATAAAAACAATGTGGCAATATTAAGAAGTGAATAAAATAGAATATGTCATAATTTTTGAAAATCAGAATCAGGGAACAGCAATTTGTTAATATTCTCACTAGATAAGTCACCTGTATAATCCATGCTAAAGATAAATAAAATTCACAGGGAAAAAAAATACTATTGCCCTTGAACTATTATAATTATCATGTAATCAATAAATATTCTTTGAGTACTTAATATCTTTCCAAAATTGTGGTAGGCACCATTTGTGACATTAAAAAACAAAGTTCCTGTTTTTAAAGAGCTTAAAACATCAAGTTAAGACCAAATATAAAAGAATCAAATAACGTATAGCATTAAGCTGGTGATATAACTTATGACTACTATAATGTTTGAAGTTCCATTTAAGAGACCTGGAAATTATCTAATTCTATATATTTACATTTTCAATGTCTAGTATTACTAGTGCATTCTCATAACTTTCCGCCACAGTGCCTAACTTACAGTCAGCACTTTATATATATCTGATAATAACTCAATGGGTACAGATTATACATAATATTTAATGTATTTATGAATTTAGAAAATCCATAATTCAGACTAATTGCTTTAAATATCATCTGTAGGCAAGCTGACAACTTTCAAATTCTATCGCCAGCTCTAACTTGAGCTACAGACTCATTACCCAACCTCCTATTTGATGTTAAAAGATACCTCTGATTTTCTTCTCAAACCTACTTCTATTATAGTCTTTCCTGTCTTATTGTATAGAATTTCAATTTTCTGGTGGCTTGAGCCTAAAACTCTAATGATTCTTCCATCATATTTCTCCTTCCTTTACAATTAATCCTTCAGCAAATCCTGTGATTCCATCTACAAAATATATTCAACCAGTCACTTCTCACCATCTCTACTCTTAACTATCTTTGACCAAATCACTAACATTTCTCACTTGGACCAATGTGATAAGCTCATACCTGGTCACTCTCCTTTGCATCTTGGTCACTCAGATCCAATTTTCCATACAGCAGTCATAGTGAGCTTTTAAAATGTAATCAGGGCCCCTATCTGTTCTTTTTTAAGCTTTACTGACTTCTGATACTTGGGCCATTCCACTGCAAGCCCTTCTCTACTTCCAAATATACACATGGCTGAACATCTCATCGTATTCAGGTCTCTGCTCAAATGTTATCTAAACTAACACAACACGTTCCATCACTCCTTATTTACTTCATCATCTAACGTCGCATGGTAGTGCAGATATTTCCATATCTGTAAGGCAGGGACTTTGTCTCCCTCATTGTTATAGCCCCAGTGCCTACAATAGTAACTGGTGATAATTATCATTCTATAAACATTCTATAAAGCAAGTAAATAAATTTCACTAGTGTGTGAAAGTAGAGCCACTAGCTTCAAACGACTTTATTTTAAATTTATTCTTTATTGTAAATAGTCCAATACAAGGCTTTTTCCCTCCTTCCAGTGAGGGAAAAACTTATGAGTACCCAAGTAAAAGGAAGATGATGGCAGTTTGAAATTTATTCTGTTGGAAGGACTGATCTAGGCAATGTCACCCGGAATAACACCTTTAAATTATACCTGGTGTAAATCCTGTGCCAGGACCACCTACTGTCTCATTACCTTCTGTACTGGGTTGAATATTATCTCCCTAAAATTCATGTCCAACTAGAAACTCAGAATGTGACCTTACTTAGAAACCGATCTTTGCAGATATAATTAAGAGGAGATCATACTGGATTAGGGTGGACCCTAAAACTAATATGACTGGTGTCCTTTTAAAGAGGACATTTGCATACAGAGGCACAGAGAGAGAAGAAGGCTGAGGCAGTGATTAGTTATCCTGCCACAGCCAAGGAAGGACTAGGGACACCAGAGGATGGAAGAAGCAAGAAAGGGTTCTTTCCTAGAACCTTCTAAGGAAACACAACCCTAATGACACCTTGATTTCAGATTTCTAGCCTCATGAAACATGAGAAACTAAACTGTTGTTGTTTTAAACCACCCAGTTTATAGTACTTTGTTACAACAGCCGTAGGGAAACTAATATACCCTGATTCTGACTCTTACACATCATCTTTGTTCAACTTTCTCCAAGAAATGTAGTCCATTTGGAGACCATTCATTACATAAAGTATTAAATGAATTTTCTACTTCTTCAATCCCTTGCTGAGTTTCCTGATGTAATAGAGGACTTCTTACCCGTTTTATCTACCTTGAAGAGATATGACAGAATCTGGGAAGGAAGCCTATTGCTGGTATCCTGAGTCAGTCAGTAACAAGCTGGGCTGCTGCTGAAGGTATGGGTCAAATATGCTTACTTGAGTTTTATAGAAAGCATATTAAAAGCTGTAGCACAGAACTCCCAATGAAAGACGTGATTTTTTCAGGCTGAAAAAGTTTAACACGATATATATAAAAATAGAGAGTGACATCAGAATATTGGGGTTTATAAGCATTTAGAGAAAAAAACCCCAACAAATCACTGCCCCACCCAAAAAATCAAATCACTAAAAAAAAGAGAAAAATCAGGAATCAGAATCAAAGGTCAAAAGGCAACAGAGCAATGTTTCTAAATTTCTGAAGGAAAATGATTTTCAAAATGGTAAGAATAAATATACTTTCAGACATGCAAGGTTTAAAAAAGTTTACATCCCTTGAACCTTTCTCGCAAGAAGCTACTGGCTCCACAAAAATGAAGGAGGATACAAAAAATGAAGAAGGCCTGGGATATAAAAAACAAGAGATACAGGCAAAAGCAATCCCCAGGATAGTGACAGGAGATTTAGATTTAGAATACCTGGTGTATTAAATAAGTTTAGAGGAGATTTCAGTAACTGATGATAAGTTTGGTGTTATACTAGAGAGAAGATAAAAAACAAAATAAACATAACAATTATAAACTATAGGAAACAGAAATATTATGTAGAAAAAGAAAAATAATAATCATGCATTACATGACTCAAAGTCAAAATAACATCAGGAAATGTTCATCTAATCTAAATTTGGCCTACGTATGTATATTAGGAGGATAGAAGGGTATATATATGACATGGAGATCTAAATACTTATAGATGACAGCAAGAAGTCAACAGCTAATGCTTAAAGTGTATTGATACACAGACTGATGTGGGATAAATTCCACAGAATCAACTAAAGTTCATAGAGAAGAACTAATAGAGAACTGTTGTTTTCACAAAAGATTATGTAGAAATTAGTATTTGATTCTCAAAACCGGTGCTTAGCAAACTGGCCGATGGGCCAGTTCTCACCTGCTGCCCGTTTTTTAAAATAAAAGTTTATGGAAACACAGTCAAATTTGTTCATTTACATACTATCTATGACTGCACCATGTCACAGTGGCAGAATTGAGTAGTTGTGACATATTGCATGGCTTGCAAAGCCTAAAATATTTACTATCTGGTCCCCTTACAGAAAAGGGTGTGGCATCTGCTCCAAGTTATACTCAAGTAGAATCCTTAGTGGTGGTAAAACTAAAAAATTAGAAAAAAGAAAAACTTTTAGCAGGCTCATGACATTTAAAAGTTAAATTCAAAATAAAAACATCATCACCACAGATTTTTGTTGACAAATTAAGGCAACAAGTTATAGCACCAAATGCATTAAAAGTGCTTCCTGAATGGTGACATAATTCGAGATTCTGGCTTAGTAGAAACAATTTGGTAATTACTGCAAAGGCAATAGTTTAATCCTCAGGACAATTCACAGAACATTTATATGTAAAGACAACAAAAATAGCGAGTCTGACAACTATTATACACGCTCCAGGAACCTGCCTTTCCCTCAGGGGAAAAAAAAGACATTGCAGCAGCAGCTCTTTACCTTTAAATTGCTCTTTTCAGTCTATTTTCTGTAGCAACTAAAAATTCACTTCCAAGATAATCCCCAATATATGAACATCTGTATTTGTATAACAGAAATATCAGAAAGTAACTACTCTCATCACATTAATTTCACATTTTTAGATAAGAAAGTCTGGGAATCCTAAATAGATTTTGATAAAATATATTCATGTATAATTGTTCAAAACATGTCTACTATTGTTCTTGAATCTCTGTTTGGCAATTTGCTAAAAGCTTTGATGAACTAGGTGTTTTTCTTTCCATAGTTAGCTATATTTTCCCATCTTAGTTATAAAAAGTTTTAGAAGAGCAGTGGTAATATCTGTATATCTAGTGTTGACTCTAGGTAAATACTGTTTCAAGACCCACTTTATCATTGAGTTTATTTACTAAAGTTATTTCTCTATCCTGGAAAATATACCAGAGTGACTTAATTATTCAATTTCGGTAAATTCTATTTATGAAAAACTAGAATAAGTTTCAAATTGTACAATTATGTATTAATCTAATAAATGAATTTGTTATTCTTATTTGTTATATTTGTTCCTCTATAACTGTATTTTATGTTCCAGCCTTTGTGGAGGACTGATTTGGGGGAACATACCAGCTTAGTAAGAAGTGAGACTGATTTGAAAAGGGCTGTTCATTGCTTAATTCCAGGGTTGTACTCGCACTCTAGTTGTCAGTTCTGCGGTATATATAGCCTATGCGGCCATATGTAACAGCAGAGCATTCAAATGACATAAAGGCTTGAGATAGGAAACTGGCTAGGTATTCTTGAAATCAAGTCAAGTCTGTTAGTATAATTGTTAGATAACACCTTTGGTCTGTGTTCCCTTTACCTCATGTTAAAATTTGAATTTAAAAAATTAAATGAATGATTTCTAATTGCTTTCTGAAAAATAAAATTAAAGGAAGGTTAAATTGGACATTTTTACTTAGGAGAAATTTTTAAAAGTTTACTTAAATGATTGCTGTAATTTATAGAATTTGATCATTTTGAACTAAGACTTTCTTTAAATCAAACATTTTAGCAACTACATGTACCAAAGTCAGGTTTCTGAATTCAGTCTAGTATGAGAATATTTGTTGAGAAACTAGTTTTCTTCTAAACTATTTGAGATAACTTTCTCTTATTTTGTGACCTAACTCCAAGTCACTCTTAAACCGTTTTTGGAAAGAAATTAAATATAAATATAAAAAAGAAGCTTGTGAAACAAGTGGGCTCAACCTTTGGTAGTAGTGTTGGGTCTCTGCTGCTATTTCCTTAAGTGCAGGAACTCACAAGAATTAGTAGTGCAGTCCCTGCCATGAAAGACTTCAATTCCTTTATCTCTCCATATTAATCTACTGTCTGTCTTTCTTCTACCCTCTTTATATCTATTTATAGCTTGTATCTGCATAAACAGGGCATTATGTGAAGGCTTGGTCTTACAAATAAAGACAAAAACACCATCTTTTGAAGCTCATGACCTTGCTCTAATTTAAAAGGTTAAGACGAATGCAGAAATAACTATTCCAAGGCAGAATGTGATAAACTTCGTAAGAGACAGAAAATGCTATGAAGGTTTATAGAAAAAATTCAAATACAGTATGCCATACATCTTAAATTTAAATAAATTTATTTTGAAGCTTAAAAGCCTAAGTAGTCTCTGTGAGAAAAGTTTTAACACCTGCATTAAAGTCTTCTCAATATTGAGGAGTAAGAAAGAAGCCACAGCTTTCCTTATTTAAAGCTGACACAATGTTTGCCATGGAAAGTTCTCAGGAAACTGTGGCTTAACACACCTTCAGTTTCTTCCATTTCAAATAAATTAAATAAAAAAGGGAAAACACCTCATCTTTTAATGGAAAAATTTTTTATTTTGGCATATGGTTATTTACTGTGAACACAAAGCATTTGGTATTGAATTTTGAAAAGAATTTTGAGAATGTACATGTGACTATAAACAACGGTCTACAAATGAAAAAGCTCTGTTACATGAAATGTTCATTCCTTTGAAATGATGCCTAAAACGAACTGGCTCTAAATGAACTGGTAAAGGTAGAATGCGAGTAGCAGTACTTTTGATATTAAGTGTACTTAATTTCAATTCTAAGTTTTACCTAAAGATATAAATCAACATGCTAATATTTGTACTTATTAAAAACATTTAGAGACATAATTGGAAACAGTCCGTTCAGCTGGATCTGAAAAATTGTGGCAAACTAAGGCTTAGAGTTCACATTTAAATGGGCAGGAGACCATTATATATACACTGAACTCATTTACATAATTCCTATGACCTTGTGATTCTAAAGTGCAGTCTTATATATATGGAACCGGATTCCATCCTTTTGTCCTAAACTTTCATTTTATAGACAGAGACCTAGATTTAGACCTTGGACCTGTCATTTCCTACAGGTACATATACTGTCTCATTTGTTAAATGGGGTAATCACCATCTTCCCTGAGAAAGCTAACATATATACAGCACTAAATGAGTCAGGCAACTGTAGATGTTAACAAATTTGCTTCCTCTCACCCTACAGTTGTTTAATGTAACTGTCTTTTATTTTCTACTGGATTACATATTCCTTTAGAACATATTCTGTGTCTCCTAGTCCCTTCATAGCTTCCACAGTGCCTAGCTGATTGCTATGTATGCAACAGATATTTTGAATTGAGATGCTCCTGAAATTCTGGCAACAGCAGTCTGGAAATGTCAGTGTTTCTGTCCCTAAACTCTCTAGCTTTAAACTCCCATCATATACATATTAACTGGTTACTTATTAACTCTTCTACTCTCTTTCTGAATTTGAAAGATAAATACACTATCACTATTGCTATATATACACGTGCACACATACACACATGAATACTTTCTATAAGAGATCATTGTTATAAGATCAATTAAGATAAGAATGTATAATTGTTCAAGCTGTAAGATGTTACACAAATTAGTTTATTGTGTTCTATTCTGATGGTCAGATAACCTCAAATGTGCGCAGCTCTGTGTAATAGACTTATTTCATATTTGGTCATCTTCCAGTCAGCTCCCTTCCTATGGCAAACTAAAGAATAACAGTCCTCTCTTTACAACATTCAGCTGCTTACCTCATTTTTGTTTTAGAGGTTTAATTTATTACCAGATTTTGATATGAAAGAACCTGAACCCAATGGAAAGATATCACAAATGAAATAAAATAGTAACAAAACAGTTTAAATCCATCAAGAACTTAGATGAAACAGAACTATTTTCCCTTCCTCCCTCTCTACCTCTTTTACTTCCTTTCTTCGGAGGAAGGTACAAAAGAGCAGAAAATTAATCAGGTTTCACAAAGTGTTGCAAATGGAAAATGATACCCTAAAATTTTACACATATTACACATATATTTTACACATATTACACATATATTTTACACATATCACACATATATTTACTAATATTAACCTTCCAAAGTGAAAATCTGGCTGAGAAATTTAAAAAGAAAAGACACAGGATATTTTATTTTGGATATTTCCAAGTTCAAGTTATGTAATAAATATTGCCAAGTTTTACTGTTAGGGTTTAAAGGAAAACAATATTATTAGAGAACCAAAAATAAACTGCTTTTTACTCTCACCACAAATTAAATGTTAATGAAATACTTTTTAGAATTTAGTAACCAGAAAGTTCAAAAAATATTACAAAAAATATTCTTGTAAAAATCTTAAACTTCTAATTTTTTAAACTCCCAGAGAAAACAGAAATATATTCTGCCATATTTTTATACATTTACCACTATCCTATTTAACATGTCAATATTTTGTGTGAGATATGGATAAAACCACAAGTTTAAAACTATAATACTAGTTCTTTCCTCTCATTATGAAACTTATGAAATAATATTTACTGTAAAAGTGTAGCAGTATAAGATAAAGACACTATTGTAAAATCGTGCTCATGACTCTGGTATTGCTTTTCTGACAAGGACAGTAATGGCAACAACAAATCCTCTCACCCCTCAAGCAAAAACCTTTCATATTCGGGCCTTCTTAAAATAAAATGCTTTAACATTTAACATGTCTAACTAGTATCAATTAACTGTAGAGAAGTAAGTGCTAGTCTACATAAATATAGAATAAGAGTATTTTTTTCCTTAAGCTGGAATCGGCAACTTGACACTTATAGCTGAAGATTCCAACATACCTCTTTTGGTAATCAATAAAACAAGTAGGCAGAAAATCAGTAAAGATAGAAACCACATGAACACCATCATCAACTAATTTAATCTAATGACATTTATAGGGCTCTGATCCCAAAAGAATACATATTGTTTTCAAGTGCACATAAAATAGTTATCAAGACAAGCCATACTCTGGACCATAACACAAATAAAGTTAAAAGAATAAAAATCATAAGAAGTATGCTCATGGATCATAAAGAAAACTAAAGTAACTAAAAGATACCCGGAAAACCTCCTAACTGCTCAGAAATTAAAAATATAATTCTAATTAAACTATAGGTCAAAGATAAAGTTTCAAAGGAAACTCAAAACATTTTGAACTAAAAGAAAATGAAAATATAACTTATTAAATGTACGGGAGCTAAAGTAGGGCTTAGAGGGAAATTTATAGCATTAGATGCTTACGTTAGAAAAAGTAATATAAGCTCCCACATTAAGAAACTAGAAAAAGAGCAAAGTAAACACAAATGCAAGAAAGAAGTAATAAAGATGAGAGTAAATGTCAATGAAACTGAAGACAGAAAAGCAATAGAGAAAAATCTATCTAAAATCTATTCTCAGGTGGAACTGTCTTATGTAGGCATTAACAAAGTGGGCGGAAATGCAACAGGCAAATAGAAAGAAACAGGAGAGGCAAATCCAAGGAATTGAATCCAAGGATTCAAGCTGTGCCACATAATAGTGGTATATAGTCTTAATCGGTTACTTCATTCTTTTAGTTTCCTCATTTGTTAAAAGAAAAAAGGGTAAAAATAATCTCTCACAGAGTAAATATAGGGATTAAATGAGATAGTCATAGAAATTATTTGGAAAGAGTAAAGATTCTTTGTTCTAATTAGTAAGATCACTAATTGTTAACTATCACATAAATGTCACACTAAATATAAAATGCCTTTAAGAACCTTGAAGGTGTGATAACACAGCAAAGTAAATTTCATAAATTAACATAAATTTTTTTTTAGTGGCAATATGAAGCTCAAGTGAGAAAAATCATTATATACTAATAGTAGCTGGCTTCTTTATAAGTTTTCTTATCAAGAAAAGCAGTGATGAGAAAAAGTCAGTCGAAAATATAAATAAGAAACTTTTCCTAAAAAAATACAATCCACTGCAGATATACCTTTTTGCAGATTTTTTCAAAATTGATATCATCACCAAGAGCAGATTTAGTTATTACATCAGGTTTCAATTCCTGTAAAAAAATTAAAAAAAAAAAAATTAGTTATGAATCTAAACTATTAAGTTACATTCCTTCCCATGTTTTGCTTTTAATAAATTTGAAATTAAATAAACTCTTAATTTTTAGAAGAGAATAACTCCTATCACACAGTAAGAAATTATCATGCTATGAAAAAAAAGCCATAGAAAAATGTTTTAAGAGCTAATCCCCCGAAGACAATTATATTCAGATTCCATAGAGGCCAGAAAATTCAATGCACTATAAATCTCCAGAATACTAAAAACATTTCTTTAATAAAAATAAGATTAAAATAATTCATAACGTTAATTTAAGACTTCTTAAATTTAAAGAGATTTTTACTTATTTTAATGACATTATAAGACACTGATAATTTCATCATAGAGAAATGTAGAGATTTAGAGAAATATTTAACTTTAACTTTTAAACAAATATAAACTACAAGATATTTTTATATTATGCAAGGAATTAATCCACATTTATTTTAGAAAATTAAAAAAAAACACACAGAAAAGCAGAGAGAAAAATAAGAAAATGGCAATGTTTACATGGTTATTTTATCACACACCCTTCTTCATGTTTAAGAGAATTTTAGTTTGATATTCATTTCACTAAGGGAAATTAGTGAACGGATGAATAGATGGATGATTTTAAGATCATACAAAAATGAATTTTTTCTATATTAACAGTTATCAGGTTTTCCTAATGTACGTGAATATATATACAGAGTTTCAACAATTCCAGCTTTCTGGCTAACTATTCAGAAGTAGAAGTATACTCTAACCAGCTTGGTCCTTCAAGTACATGGGAAGGAAGCAAGCAAGCTTGAATAAAGTCAGGCAATGAGCCATCCAGTCAAAAAGAAATGGCCTGAGGAACTACATGAAATAGTCAGGGAATAATTTATATTAACCTTTGTCTTCCATTTCTTTCAATGAAAAATGGAATGAAGAGCCTAGAGTGCAAGTTCTTCAAGGGTGAGAACAGCATTTTATTCAGCTTTGACTATTAGTTCCTAGTACAATGTCACATTTGTTAAACAGAATTGGACTATTTCTTGGTAAGAAAACAGAAAATCTAAAGACGTCAGTAAAGTCTCATCAATATAAAAGTCAAATTCAAGATTTTTCAAAGAAATTTTAGTTGCCAATGTGGGCTTTTTGTTTTAGAGAAGCAAAACTAAAGAGAACAAATAAATACTGGAAAAAACAGCCAGGACTAGTACAGTGCTGCAAAGTACAACTTTATTACATTAATATAATTTTTATTTATAATGGAGGAAGGCAAAACACTACTTAAAGACTCACTGAAATATAGATACTATATTGTGAATGGCTAGAAACTATGTTAGCTAATAAGCCAATCAATGCCAGCTAAAAGATTAAGACTGCTCTGAGAAAAGATTTCATGCCAACTGGAAAACTAAGATCCATTTCTAGACCCAGCAATGCACATTTAAATAGCAGCTATGTGCCTATTCCAAAGAAATTTACATGTATATAGTGTTGAAAAGTCATTTGGTCCCTTTCTGCACCACACTTAATCATAGTTAATAAAATATCAATTAAAAATGTGAAAGAAAAACAGTGCAGTTTATATGGCAATTTTACATTATGCCATTTCTTGTGTATGGAATTAATTCTAAGTAAAATGACTAACGGGAGAGGAAAACTAAGCTTTTTTATACAAAACTAATTCCAATGCATTTTTTTTTCAGATAAAAGTATTTCTCTTAAATTTTAGAATGGTTTTTCTTTCTTTAAATTAAATATAACCATTGCAAATATTCTGCAATTTTGAATACAAAATAAAATGCATTATTCCATATGGTAATTTGCAAATTTTATAGCAAAGTCATACATTATGAACTTGGGAGAAAAAAAAAACCTAAACTTCTATTAAAAAAATGTTTTTGAACATTTTAAATCAAAGAAATTTTAAATATGACTCAAACACATTAAGTGGCTAAAAAGAAAAAAAAAGACATGTAGATACAAATAGAATTATTCTCAACTAGAAAACCATGAACCAGAGTTCTGGTCAAGTTGGTGTAGTATGTAAACGTTATGCTTGCTGCATCTCATAACCATATCAAAATTACAACTAAACTACAGAACAGCCACCATTGATCATTTGGGAGTCGTGTGAACTCTAGCTGAACAAAAGTCCTACAACTAGGGACACATATAAGAGGCCAATTCTGGACTGGTAGGAGAAGGCAGAAATGCCAGGTTGGCCCCACTCCTGTGTGTGGCGGTTGAGAATTGGAAGAAATATCTCAGCTGTGGAGGTCCCCCTGGAGGTGTGAGGGGTCCCGGCCCCACACCAGGCTCCCTAGCCCGGAGCTCCAGTGCCAGGAACAGAAGTCCCCACAATTTCTGGCTGTGAAAAACAGTGGAGTCTGTGGCTAAGACGGAGCACTACAGGAGCTGAGACTCCTCTTAAAGGGTCCGCGCACAGACTTACTCAGAGACTGACTCACTCGCTCTGAGCTCTAGCTCTGGGGCAGCTGCTCGAAAGGCACTAGGAACATACAAGGAGGAAACGAATTATCTGGCTTCAGGGCGAGGGCTGGAGGGCAGCTTTCTCCCATACACAAGTGTTGGCAGAGGGCACTGTTCTTTTGTTGAGCTCTCCCCATTTTGGCTCGCAGACCCAGTGGCCACCAAATCTGTTGGATCTCCAGCGTAGCTAACACTGGTTGCCCCAACCTGTTGAGTCTCTGAGACCCTGCCCCTCCGAAATTGCAAGCCTGCCCTAGCTGCTTCCAGTGGATTTTCCATACAAACGGCTTGCCTGGGTTCATGCTGTGCATTTTCCTAAAATCTCTTAACGGTTCACAAAACCTAAATAAGCAGCATCTGGTCTCAGCATGCCCTGTACCTCTTGCTGAGCAGCCCTAGGCCCAGCACTAGCAGCAGCAGGCCTCACTTTGTGACTTGGCCTCTCAAGGCACTTCCAAGCTCACTGTGGGTAGTAGCCGTCTGTGGATTGCTTGGTGGCTCATGCTATGTAGCCCTGGGCAGGGAACAGGCTGCAGGTGAACTTGGCTTACGGCAAGGCCCCTCCCAGGAGGCCCTGGTCTGCATGCCCAATGGCTGGCTTCTAGCACCACCTGGGATCACATCTGAGGACGACACACCCAAAGGGCAGACAGGGCAGGCACCAGAGCCCTGCTAAAGTGAATCTTGCTCTATAGGATCATTCCTACATGACTGCTCCTCCACTGGTCACTGCCAGTCCTCACAACCAATCAGCTCGAGGGTCAATCCCTTCCACTGATGAGCAAACAGAAACCAAGACTCGACTACAACAGGAGGACACACACAACCCATACAAGGGACATACCTGGAACACCCAGCTTAGGTGACCAGGTAG
The DNA here is from genome assembly GCF_902729225.1 of Pteropus medius. NCBI lineage: Eukaryota > Metazoa > Chordata > Mammalia > Chiroptera > Pteropodidae > Pteropus > Pteropus medius. The sequence continues at coordinate 14,738,376 of NW_024352785.1, read as the reverse complement.
GTAAGACTGTGTCACTGAGCCCCAGAGCACACCTAGTACATAAAGTGACTCTACTAAGACCAGGAGACATAGAGGCCCTACCCAATACATAGAAACAAACACAAATTGGCAGCCAAACTGAGAAGACAAAGAAACATGTCCCAAACAAAAGAACAGAACAAAATTCCAGAAAAAGAACTCAACAAAATAGAGACAAGCAACCTACTAGATGCAGAGTTCAAAGCACGTTTTATAAGGATGCTCAACGAACTTAGAGAAAGAGTAGAGGAACTTAGTGAAAACTTTAACAAAGAGATAGAAAACATAAAAGTGTAGATAAAAAACATAAACAGGAATCAGTCGGAAATAAATAATACAATAACTGAAATGAAAAATTCCTTGGAAGAAATTAACCATTGCTTAGATGAAGCAGGGAATCAAATCAGCAATTTAGAAGGTTAAGGTAGCAGAAAACACCTAATAAGAATAGCAACAAGAAAAAAGAATCCAAAAAAATTAGGATAGTTTAAGAGGCCTCTGGGACATCAAGCATACCAACATTAGCATTACAAGGATACCAGGAGAAGAAAGAGAGTAAGGAATTGAAAACTTATTTAAAGAAATAATGACTGAAAATTTCCTTAATCCGGTGAAGGAAATAAGACATACAAGCCCAAGAAGTGCAGAGTCCCAAAAAAGTCTCAAACCCAACGAGGCCCACACCAAGACATATCACAATCAAAATGCAAAACGATAAAGACAAAGAGAGACTCTTAAAAGCAGCAAGAGAAAAGCAGTTAATTACCTATAAGGGAGCTCCTATAAGACTATCAGCTGATTTCTCAACAGAAACTTTGCAGGCCAGAAGAGATAAGCAGGAAATATTTACATGGAAAAGTGAAAATCAGTAATATAAGCTTCCACATTAAGAAACTAGAAAAAGAGCAAACTAAACACAAGCCAGGATCTATAACCAAGATTACTCTACCCAGCAAAGCTATCATTCAGAATCAAAGGATAAATAAAAAACTTCCCAGAAAAGAAAAAGCTAAAGGAGTTCATCACCACCAAGACAATGTTATAGGAGATGTTGGAGGTACTTCTTTAAAAAGAAGAGGAAAAAAGGAAAAAAAGGAAAAAATATGGATAATAAAATGGCAATAACTACATATCTTGCAACCACTACTTTAAACGTAAATGGATTAAATGTTCCAATCAAAAGATAAGGTGGCTAAATAGATATGGAAACAAGACTCATATAAGCTACCTACACGAGACTCACATCAGATTGAAAGACACACACAGACTGAAAGTAAAGGGGTGAAAAAAGATGTTACATGAAAATGGAAACCAAAAAAAGCTGGGGTAGCAATAATTGTAATAGCAAACAAAATACACTTTAAAACAAAGACTATAACAAGAGACAAAGAAGGACCCAGTCATTCTACTTTTCAGTATTTATTTGAAGAAACCCAAAACACTACTTTGAGGGGACATGTGAATCCCTATGTTCATTGCAGTATTATTTATAATAACCAAGATATTGAGGCCATCTGGGTGTCCATCAATAAATGAATGGATACAGAAGAGGTGCTATAAATACACAATGGAATATTACTCAGCCATTAAAAGAACAAAATCTTACCATTTGCAACAACATGGATAGACCTAGAGGGTATTGTGCTGAGTGGAGTAAGTCAGACAGAGAAAGACAAATGCCACATATGGACTCTAGAGAACAAGACAAACAAACAACAAAAAGAAGCTCATAGAAACAGAGAGCATTTTGACGGTTGTCAGATTGGGTGGTGGGAGGATAGGAAGTGGAGAGAGGATTAAGACTACAAATTGGTAGTTATAGAACACTCATGGGGATGTAGAATATAATATGGAGAATATAGTCAGTGGTATCAGATGGGTACTGTATTTATCAGGATGATCACTCAAGTTATATAAATGTCTAATTGTTGTGTTGTATGTCAACTGTTACTGAAAAAAATATAAAAATAAAAAAATGCAACAATGATATGCCAAAAACCATGAATCAAGGATAAACAAAAATGAAGAAGATACCACAGTTATATAACAGGTGTAAATATGGAACACTGCACTATAAATTAAACAGGTAAAACGAGCAATTTACTGAACTGTACAAAAATGATGCAAAGGTTTTTCATTAAAAATGTTTAAATTTATCACCAATGCATGGGAAATTAAAAATATCAGTAATTTGCTAATAAATGCAAACTAAATTTAGCATCTGTAACTAGGCTGAATTAAGTAGTTTCCTTTCCTTGGATTTCCTTAAAATGATTCAATTCTGAAAATTTTAATCTTCTCATTTGGGAGCTTATTCATCAGTGAGCAGGGCTCTGTGCTGACTTGTATAAGTCACATATTCTTTTATTTTTAGACATTTGATCCAGTGTTATTTTCTAGCATCAATTTATTTACGCTTTCAAATAGAATTATCCAAAGACAAAATAAAGCCTTAAATTCTTTACAATATTTATGCTAGAAGTTATTAATCTATTAATAAAACATTAGAATTATAAGGGACTTCAGTTATTCATAATTCTACACTTGTGCAGAAGAGTTAACTCAGCAGGCCTGCATTGCTCAAATTTTGTGCATTCCTGGAAAAGGCTTATCTTCAGGCCTGGCCCTTGGCCAGCTCCTGAGAGATGAGCTTTGAGCCCTTGCGCCAGAGAGTACCAATCTGACAAGATAGTTTATGCTAACAATGTGATTTATGGTGGCCACTTCTTTGCTTTGGGAGGCTGGTGAGTGAGTAGCTGAAGTCATTCATGTAGGTGATTCGTGCCTATGTGACTGGCTCCCAATCAAAATCCTGGACATCAAGGTTCAAGTGTTTCCTTGGATGGCAATGCTTTGTAAGTTGTCACACTTCATTGCCAGGAGTGTGTCCATGTAACTATACTGGGAGAAGACACCACATGCTTATGCTTAGTTTCTCCTGGACTTCTCCCATGTGCCTTTTCCTTTTGCTGATTTTAATCTGTATCCTTAAATAGTAATAAACTGTTACTGTGAATATAAAAAACTTTGAATCCTGTGAATCCCTCTAATGAATCACTAAGCTTCCAGGTGATCTTGAGGACCCCTGACCCACTCAATTTTATAGAAGAGAAAATGATAACCTAAGAAAGTTTTTAAGAGACTCATTCGAGGTATTGTAACGAAGTTAAGGACTAGAATCCCCACATTTTGCTTTTTGCCATATCTTCTCATCAGTCAGTGGTGATAAATTAGAAATTGTTTTAATTCCTTCCTAATCATATTAAACTAACATTGCTCAAGTCATCCACAAATAACCAGATCCACGAGAACATCCCAGTTCCCTTAATTTACACTGTCAGATGCTACTGCATATTTTATTTTAAATAGCAAATTTAACTGGAATTAGGTAATCCCAATTTAGGGTTTTTGGCTATCTTCTTGTTTTTCTTCTCTCCAGAGGCTTTTGTTTGAACAATCAAATACAGCAGTCCCCCTTATCCAATGAAGATACACTCTAAGATCCCCTAGAGGATGCCGCAAATCACAGATACTACCGAACTCTATATTTTTCCTATACGTACATACCTATGACAAAGTTTAATTTATAAATTGGGTGCTGTCAGGGATTAACAATAACTAGAGTACAACAGTAAAACAGAACAATTATAACAGACCATAAAAAAGGTATGTGAAAGGTATGTGAACAACAGACCATAAAAAAGGTATGTGAATCCCCTCCCTCTCACTTTCTCTCAAAATATCGTATTGTATTCACCTTTTCATTTAAAGGAAGATTTTTACGGCTTCTCTTTGGCATAACCACCAGCATCACTAATTTTGTGTTTTGGGGACATTATTAAGTAAATAAGGGTTACTTGAACACAAGAACTCTGATACTTAGACAGTTGATTTGATGGCCAAGATGGTTAGTAAGTGACTAATAGGTGGGTAGCATATATAGTGTGGATATCCTGGACAAAGGGAAAATTCACATTTTGGGTCGGGGATTTCATCATGCTACTCAGAACAGTGCACAATTTAGAACTTATGAATTGTTTATTTCTGGAATTTTTCACTTAATATTTTCAGACCACATTTGACCACGGGTAACTGAAACCACGGAAAGTGAATAAGGAGGGACTACCAGATACTGACTCATAACTACATCATCAGTGTAGTGTTGTCTCTGGTTGAGTGGAGGGAAGTATGTCTACAACTTGACTATTCTAAATCAGTGGAGCGGAACACTGTATCAAGACAAAAAGTAACTTGGAGGCAGCAATCCTGTTGACATTTTAAATTCCAAGAGACTCTTATTAAGGCTTTTAATTTAGTAAAACATGAAACTTGTTTGTATTTTCCAAAATATGATCAAAATTGGAATATGATTTTAAGGGGTTAATTCCCAATACAAGGAATTATAAGGTACCAAGAAAAGTCTGGATTCTGCAGTTTTATTGTCTATTTGGAAATGAGGCAATATATGCATTTCTCTGAAATAAAGGATCTGAAATAACTCGTGAGAGATATTCACATCCAAATCTTCATGCTTTTCCAGACGGTAATATCATTATGGTTACCCTTCAGTGACAACAAAAACCTTATTTTCTAAATATTGCCTACCATTTCTTAAATACACTTCGACCAGATGGAACTTCAATAGGTTATACTCCGTTATCAAATTGTGAGGGATTTTTCCAAACAAAATATTTGTGTCATCCTCCTTTACCTATTCCTGTGTTCTCTATCGCAATTAATGGCATCTCTAGCCTCTGCTACTCAGGTTAGACAGCTCAGTGATCTGATACTGTGGGTCTCTGTCATGCTTCTATTATGATCCCATCCCCTTTTCTGCTTTCTCTGCTGCAATATCTGTTGAATTTCATTCTCTCCTTTGGATTGCCATTAACCTACCTTTAGGTTTAATACTTCATTATGGATTGTGGAGATTATAACGACCTAACTAGTATTCCTGCCTCCAGGACTAGTAACTCCAAGACCCATTATATGTCACTGTCCTAAATACAAAACAAAGTCAAAGACCTTTGGTCTGACGTTCAATTCCATTCATTACTTGTCCTCAAGGTATCTTTCTGCTCTAATATTACATTTCTTCTAGGGTGTCTCATATGTCGCCCATTCAGTTTTACATAGAAACCAGTGACTAAATTTTCTATTTTCCTACCTCAGTATCCTTGGTAAACTCTGCTTTAAAAATTTTTATTTGTGGAATGCCTTTCTCTAACTGGCCACCTATGTTTTTTCACTCCCTTTCTACCTCAATCAAAATCTATCCATATTTCAACTCCTGTTTGCTAAATATCACTAAAATGAAGCAGGGTTTCTTAGAGAAAGATTACAGATCTGAGGCAAGAAAAGTATAATCCCAGAAACACTGTTATGCCAAAAAAGAAAGAACTAATGGGATTCTCTCACAGTCACATAAGCTACTTTTGAAGGAATACCACTGGTCAAATATAAGTAGGATAAAAAAAAATAATGACAATGACCACATATGAAAGTGAAATGAGGCACTATTAAAAACTATGCTGGGACACAAGTGGTGAATATTAGGAGAATTTCAGGAAAATACAGTCATATGGTCACCCTAATTATATAGCACTTAGGAATTCCTCATTATTTCCAAATGCTGTTTATTTTCTTTTAAACACATTTCAAGAAGACTCTTGTAAAAGTCACCAATGATTTCCATGTTGTACAATGAACAGGTCTCAGTAATCTTCTTACTCAATGAATCAGCACATCTGATTCTTCCCCTCTCTAGCCTATCATCATCACCTTTTAACAAGTTAATTCCTCCTTTCTCTTTGATATACTTTCTTCATGACTTACAGGACCCATACTGTTGGTTTTTCTTCCTTAGCTTTCTTTGCTAATTCTCCCTCTTCTTTCTAGCTTGAGAGTGGACCAGGATTCTGTCCCTGGTACTCATCACTATCTTAGTGACTTCGTCTAGTCACAAGTCAGATTTCCAGTCAAGATGGCAGAACAGGTAAACACTATGCTTGTATCCTCTCACAACCACATCAAAATTACAACTATAGAACAACCATCATGAGAATCTGCTGAAGTCTAGCTGAACAGAAGTCCTACAACTAAGGATATACAGAAGAAGCCACACTGAGACTGGCAGGAGGGGCAGAGATGTGGAATAGGCTGGCCCCACAACCATGTGGGTGGTTAAAAATGGGGAGGGATATCTTGGCTGTGGAGATCACTCCAGGATGAGGGAGCGGGGGTCCCAGCCCTATACCACCTCTCTAGCTCAGGGTTCCAGTGCCAAGAAGAGAAGTCAATAGCCAAGATATAGAAGTAGCCTAAGTGCCCATCAATAAGACAACTAGATAAATAAGACATGGTACATAAATACAATAGAATATTACTCAGCCATAAAAAAGAATAAAATCTTGCCATATGCAACAACATGGATAGACCAAGATTCATACTAAGTGAAATAAGTAAGATCGAGAAAGGCAAATACCGTGATTTCACTTATATGTGGAGTATAAAAAATAAACAAAACAGAAAGACTCATAGATACAGAGAACAAACTAATGGATGCCAGATGGTAGAGGTGTTGGGGCGATGGGTAAAAAAGGGGAAGGAGGTTAAGAAGTACAAATTGGTACTTACAAAATAGTCATGGGGATATAAAGTATAGCATAGGGAATATAATCAATAATATCGTAGCAACTATATATAGTGTCAGATGGGAACTAGATTTATTGGGGTGATTACCTTGTAAGTTATATAAATGTCTAATCACTATGTTGTACACCTGAAACTAATGTTACGTGTTAACTGCAATTAAAACATAAATTATTTTAAAATATAAATAAAAAAATAAATATCACATACGAGTCAACAATTCCCAGTCTCTTATCTCTAGCGCAAATCTTTTTTGCACTCTGGATTTACATACCAAACTATTTCACGTCACTCCTAATCCTTCCTACTCTGCTCTGATTTTCCATAACATAGCATCTAACATATTAATTAACTTATTTATTATGCTGTCTTCCTCAATTTTCCCAAAAATAAATTCTAAAAGTCAGAATACTTCGTATATTTTTTTTTCCCTCAGGTGTATCATAATGGAATTTGGTAAATTCTCAAAAATACTTGCTGAAAGAATGGATACTAAACTTTTAACCTGTCAGGTATTATAAATTGTTAAACTGACTATCTCAGTTATCTCTGTATTGGGTAGAGCATAAACTTGATCTGCCAGTAAACACTGCCCCTGTTCAGAACTATGACAAGAGAACAAATTTCGTAACTATGTCTTTCGTTCGAACTTATTTTCTAAATTAAAAACAAAAAAACAGTTAATCATTAATCTCGTCCATGTTGAAATATGAATCTAAGTCACTATCACACCTAATACAGAACTTTATGTAGGGAAAACCAAGAAAATAATCTAACTACTTTGTATTTCTTGATTCTACAAATACTTTCTTTACAACCCCCTTTTTTTTTTTTGTTATGCCAACAGCACCTGGTATTCCTAGGTGGTCTCCCATCCAAGTACTAACCAGGCCTGAACCTGCTTAGCTTCCAAGATCAGACAAGATTGGGCACGTTCAGGGTGGCATGGCCATAGACTCTTTATGACTTTTCTAAAACAAAAATAATAAAGCAATATAAATTTAAGACTCCCATCCTACAACTTGTGAAGTTATGGTCACCTTTTAAAAGTTAGGTTCATGCTACAGGAAGCTTTTCATGAATCCTCAAAGAAGTACTAAGTGGCCCTCCTCCAATGCATCTATCAGTGTTTAATACACAATATTGAAACTCTCTGTTCACATCTCCATCTCTCTCATTAGACTATAAGCTTCTCAAGGGCAAACATCATATTAATTTCTTACTTCTATAAACCAGCAGAGTATTGGTAAACAAACACGACCCACTATATTTTTGTTGAGCTATAAACTGCCATGGTCATGAGGATAGCTCCAAGATGACACGATAAAAATATGTAAACTTTTCTGGTAAAGTAAGGGCCTAAATAATATAAGGTAAAACTTTTGTTTTTTGAATCCTACAATACTAACTAAAATAGTGAAAATAATTTCAGCTTCTGATCTAAAGTGACAATGATGATGGACTGGAGGGTACAGTAGATCTTCAAAAGACGTCTGTTTAGCATTTGTCACTGAATAGATTCTGGTATAATTTTTCAAACTGATATTGAAGGCAATAGCTATCTTAAATAATATTTTATCTATGCCATTTCCATGGAGTAAAAGACTACAGAGATTCAAGTCTTAAAAAATTTACTAAAAGAGTACTATGTTAAAAACGCTGATATTGCATATGTAGTGGTACAAAAACAGTATCAACTCAATTTGTTAAAACTTCAGGAAATAATACATGTGGCTTGATTCTTCTTTGCTTATATAATTATATCCTTCTACACCTTTAAATGTCACCAATGCTAATTTTACTTCAAAAAATTCATTACAGTTGACCCTTGAACAACATAGTTTTGAAATGTGCAGGTCCACTTACATGAAAATTTTTTTCAATAAATACACAGTCAGTTGGTCCTCTGTATCCCAGGGTTTCACATCCACAAATTCGACCAACCACAAATCAAAATTGATCCTTGGTTGGGAATTCTCGAATACAGAGAGTCAACTGTATGCATTGTTCTATGCCATTTAATATCACATTTTGGTATCTGCAGGGAGTCTTGGAACCAATCCTGAGGGATAGCTATAGTTAAATTTTTGAGGGAGCCAAGAAGTTAAACAGGGATTTTTGACTGAGTAGGGAGTCCGCATCCCTAATTCTCATGTCATTCAAGAGTTAACTGTATTTAAAATTCAAATTATTAAACTTGAAATGAAAAATGAATAATAAAGTCTCAAGCACTATTATTAAATGGTGGATAAGGAAAAGAAATTTAAAAATTCACAACTTTATGGAAATTTATCTTCATTTTGATTAGAAAAATAATAGTACCATGCTATAACCTCTTTAAAATATTTTTTTATAATAGGTGTCCATATAAATATCTGAAGTATGTTACTAAAGAGACTTCTATTGTGCAGAACACCAAGCACTGCGTAAAAAAAAAAAAAAGATAACTAAAGAGTAGCTTAATTTTTGAAATAACATGCAAATGACCTGACATAACACAAAGGAAGATGCAATGCAGTAGACTGTTAAAAACTGATTACCTAATTTCAATATGTACGTATGAAGATGAAATAAGTAGGGTAATTTGTGTTTACTGCTGTGGTTCTCAACGGTAAGAATAATTAAAAGATAAGCAAAATATTGAGAGACCTTTCTCAAACTGTGCAAACTTCCCTTCCTCTATATGTCCCCAGGCATGAATCTTCATGCATGTATCCCTAAAAAAACCACTGCTTAAGACGTTGGTGAAGGCTGTGACAATTCACTCTGGATTTTTAAGAGTATATATGAGGTGGGGAGGTGAATGCAGTGTTGTTATCAAAGAAAGCTAGAGAAACTTAAAAACAGGAATGCATAAAGTTTGTGTAGGAGATATAAAATTGACTGCAGTATGTAGACGAAATGGCAATGAGAGATAAAATTGGTCAGGATGAGAAGAACCAACTAATGAAAAAGCTTTTAATACCCATGAGGAATTAGACCCCATCTAGTAGACAATAGGAAGTAAATTTAAGTTCTTGAACAAAAGAGTGATATAGAAAACAAAGTAGGTTTACTACTAGGAAATTTTACTAGTGTCAGGTTTTTGCTGGCAGCCAGTTAAAGAATTACTAAATGTCTACAAATAGTACTGTCTCACTTTAGTTCCAAGTTGACTTTTATGTTTAAAGTTGAATCTTCATAGTCTAAAAACTAAACTGAAATGCATCTTTCAACTATAAATTATTTTCATAAAGACGTGAAAATAACTGATGTAAAAAGAATTACAATTTCAGTGAGCAAAAGCTAAATTTGTAAAATTCAATAGTCCAAAGATTTGCATTACATTTAAAAGCAGATATTAACTAAGCATAAACATTTCCAAATAATTTAGTCAAATGAAGCTGTAAAATCTTGTCATTATACGGTCCTGTCTCTCATAGTACAAATACCTTTTAGAAAATAAGAAAAAAAAATAGCTTGTTTAACTCAAGTGATTAAACACGATCACATTTTTTTATGCCAAATAAAAACATCTAAACTGTTCCTGGCACATGAAATTATCCATTTCTGAATGTTTAAGGAGGCAAGCGGAGAAAATGAGATGCAGCAATTACATCAGCCTGAAGATTCTACTTAGATTTAGAGCAAATGTGCATTCTAAGGAATAAATCAGAGTAGAAAGACTTTTTCATTTTAGAGATCTTCTAACAAAATGGCTGGTCTTAGGGAGAAAAGTTTACTATTTTTGCATGGAATCCAAACATTTGTTTAAAAGAACACAATTTTGTGCAAATTTATAAGTAAATAAAATACTTAATACCACTTTATTTTAATATCTTCTCAATAACATGTTAAGAAAATAGAGCTGAGATGTATATAGTCATTTATTATTCAGTATATCAAAAACAACAAAATTACAGCTTTATATGAATATATTATATCCACCTTTTTACTCCTAAAATTTATCTACATAAATTTGTGTTTAGTTTTCCTTGCCTAAACTCAAAGAATTAAAGAAAAATTTAAAAAGTTCAAAAACCAATTATATAAGTCCACAGAACAATTTTTCTTTAATGAATCACCTAGGAAATTCACCAAAAGGCCTTAGGAAAATTATATTAGGTGACTGCGGCAGAGTCTTTCTCCATAATATTGAAATTATGACTATGATATAAGCATGTGCTAAAAGAGATTTAGGAATGTTAAAGGAGAGTGGTCTGTAACTGAAATAGTAAGAGACAATCTTTCAAACTGAGAGAAGTCAACTATTTGTTATTATAAGTTCCTTCAAAGTATTTTTGCTAGAACTTCAGGTCTCCAGTATTTTCAAGAGTACAATGATAATAAAATTCATATTTGTTTCTTAATTATATTTACATCCGTTATTAAAGAGCTTTTGCCAATTAAGACTAGAATCACATTACATTCAAATTAAAATATAGTGCCAAATTTAGCAAGGAATGAAACATTTCTGAAATCTCATCATTGCTACTAATTCATGGCCCCAAGGGAATTGATTATTTTGGTATTTAGCTTCCAGATATTATTTCTAAATGTTAAATGCACACACAAAATCCTATATGAATAACCAGGCACTCTATATCTTTAGGAAAGCCCAACTACTCTAATTATGTCAAATTATAAGGAAATCCTATTTTTCCCCAAGAGGCAATGATAAATTATTTACTATTTTCACTTTTCAATTAAGAGTGATTATTAAAATTATAATATGAAAACACATTTCTTTATGATAACTAATTATTCTTGATAAAATTGTGCATTTAATACTTAAAGTAAGAGAAGTTAGGTTAGTAGAGTGTTAAGAACACGGGCTATTGATTCAGATAGATTTGGACTGAATCTTGGTATTGCCAACCTCTGACAGTGTAATTCTGGGCAAAGCAATTAATCCTTAAACCCTCAGTTTCCATATCAGTAAAATGGAGCTAAACAGGAACCTTGAAGAGCTATTATCAAGATTACAGATAATATACGTAAGGATGAAGCAATGAGTCTAGCACGGAGTAGGAACTCAATAATTAATAACTAAAATTATTATTATTAGCAGTGTTTGCACATCTGAAGTTGAGCTTTCTAGTGCTATAAATAACACGTAAGTCTGAGATGTAGAGTTGTGTAAAACAGTATCCTTGCTATTGAGATTCAACAAAAGACTGTTAAAGAAATCGTATCAATTTGGTGAATCGGTAACATTAATTTTTTTATTAAACTGTGATTTTACCTTTTCCAGAAAACCTTCTCTGATTATTAGCTAGAAGCAATCTCTTACTCTTTTAAAATTTTCAAAGCACCTATTATAACTTATCCTGTTTTTAAAACTGTGTATCTGTTCCTTACTCTCTGATAGTATAATATGATAGTACAATATTTTTGCAGAGTAGGAACAATGAATCACATGGCATATTGCCTTCCATAAACATACACTTAATAAATGTCTCCTTACTGCATGAAAAAATTAAGTCAGTGTTGCTTCCTAAGTAGTCAACTCCCCTCTAATCTCTTCCCAATAATCAATGCTAACTCTCCTTCAAATTTATTTTTCTAGAAAATACACAGATTACTCAAGAACTTTGATCATCTACATTTCCTAAAAGGCTTTAAACTGTAATCTTATCTACCATTCAGCCACCATCTTCAACCTTTTGTTTCTCTATTCATTCCATATTCTAGCCATGACATACATTTACTGAAGAAATACCCGCTGAATGTCTTCTTTATGCCATTAGTAAACTAAGCATAGGAGATAAAAAGACATCTTATCAAAAAAAGGAGACATCTAAGGAAATAATTATTCAATGTGCTAAATATTATAATAGAAACAGATTACTGAGCAGCCCTTCCAGGTCACACCAAGAACTTTCAAACCTGTATGCTTTGTTCTTGGTGTGTTCTATTTACCTAGACTGCCTTTTCCAAAGTAAAATCATATTTATTTTTCAAGTTACAACTTAGTGTCCCCTCTTTCTGTAAGGTCTTCCTTAAATCCTATAAGTAATTAAACTAATTGGTCCTTTTGCTAGATTCTTACGACTCTTTGATTATAATACTGGTATAGTATATACCACAGACAGACTCATGTGCTTGTTTCCCACAGAACGGCATGTTCTCTGATGGCAGAAATCTAATCATGTACATCCATAGTAGGTTCTAAATTCGAATGTATTTAACTAAGCTAACTTGAGCATATAGCATGGAATTTATAATAAAGACTTCCTAGTCTTTATTTCATTTGCACATTTTTTTTTGATCGCAAATTTTATGGATCTTAAGAAAATATATGATCATTAATAAACTGGGCTGCTATCTTAGAATGTGGAGAACAGAAGAATTATTAACTACAACCAAAATCCATAAGTTCTATTTTAATATACTGAGTTTCAACAGAAATCAAGAATTTAAAAAGCGAGGATTTCTCTCCTTATCTCACCTATATATAAAACTGATATATCTTGTAAAGCAATGGTCTCCAACCTTTTTGGCACCAGGAACCGGTGCTCCTATGAGAATCTAATGCCTGATGATCTGAGATGGAGCTGAGGTGGTGATGCTACTGCTGGGGAGTGACTGCAAATACAGAAGAAGCTTTGCTTGTTCACCCGCTGCCCACCTTCAGCTGTGTGGCCCAGTTTGTAACAGGCCACAGACTGGTACCAGTCTGTAGCTGGGAGTTAGTGATCCTTGTTATAAAGGGTTTAGTTAGTTTTGAAGAAGAAAAAAGGGAAGAATACAAGTGAACTATACATTTTCATTGTAAATTGCTAAAGAAGGTTTTTTAATTGGAGAAATCACAGCCCTTAGGGTTATTTTTATTTCTTAGAAAACTAAAGAGTTTACATAATTTAGTGGCAGGTAGAGAAAACAGAATAAAATTCTTCATATTCAAGAAAAAACTGAACACTACTGAGTTTCTTTTGTCACAAAATATCAATATTTTGAGTAGCAAATACTAACAGCTACTGTAATAGAAAAAAACAGAAATACATGGTTTCCACTTATTAGAAATCTAACAATGTGTTCATGTTAGTAAGTGTAAATGTCTGAAAATAATGACACCATTTAATTCAAAATTCAGGTGACAGCTCAGTTGAATAAGAAAATCACATTTTTAAGACTGTTATTTCTTGTTTTTATTGTGGTTTTACTTTAGGACTCTATGTCTCTCATTGTGTTTTTCAAACAAACTATGTTGTAATATTCGCCTCTTTTTTCAATCACCACATTATTTCATACTGACATTATGACAGTAGTATTGGTTATCCAAATTTTCTTTAATTAACAGTTAAAAAGAGTTTTAGATACTTTCACAATTAGTAGAAAGGTTCTGCCAAAGTTCTAAGTTCAAATTTGCAGAATTACAAAACTTAAAAAATCAAATCAAAATAAAACAAAAAGAAATAAAAAACATTTTGACAGAAAGCTCATGTGGTATTTCTTACTTCCTACCCCTCAATTCTGTTTACACACTCAGTAGCTTCTACAGTAGGCTTATTTGAACGGAAGCAATTCCAAAATCAGTTTTTTAATTTAAAATTAGGTGTGTATAACGACTCAATAAATGGTAATAGCATTTGCATCACTTTTGCCAACAAGGACCTGTAACTGTTTTTTGTTTTCAAACAGAAACAAGCAGGTCCCCAAACAGGGGATGAATACACTTTTGTTACAACTGTTCTCATTTAAAAGCTAACAAAATTTTAAGACTACCATAGACTCCATGTGACATCTTCATATCAACATAACTTATAATGAAAATCATGACCTCTACATATTAAAAATGCAACACTGCCAAAGGTTTCAGGAATATGACCTATTCAAAATGCTGGCTTAAAGCCATAGAAACCACATGCCCGGAAGCAAACTGGAATTCCAACATGATGATCTGTTTCTAAATACTGTTGTATGTGTGAGGAGAGCAGTATATACTATAATGATCTTTTAAAAATCCCATTATGACTTCCTGTTTATCATTTCAAATGTCACGAGTTGAGTGCAGAAGGATATTAAATCAGGGCATCTTGCTCTGCCTTAAGAAACAATAAATTAAGTTGTCCCTTTCAAAAAATTAAACTAGATGTTAAATGGCCTTAGAGAACTGGCCATGGTGACTATAAAATGAAGAGCCTATCCATTCTTCTATTTCTGACACTTAACATTAAAACCAACAAAAACCAAAAACATCTCTTTGGTTACAGACTCTTCTTAGTAACAGTTCAGTAATATTCTACTTATCTACTGATACTCAGAGCAACCTCAACATTCTACATGTGCCAATAAAAGTAAAACATTTTGCTTTAAAAGTCAGTCAGTCAGCTAGCCAGGTAGCATCCATTATATACCTGACATAGCTAAGGAATGAAAGCTGTCTGGAGGGTCAAACAGAAGGCGAGTGACAGGGAGCTGCAGAGTGGGCAGGAAGGGAGAAAGATAAGGAAAAGCAAAAACAAAGCACGAAATGAAGGGACAAAGGGCTAGGAAAGAAATACACAAACAGAATTACATGAATTTCTGAGAGCTCTCCAGATCCTGATTCTAATCCCTGGTGAGGTTAAAATGTACTCCTTGTCTTTAGGCTTCAAAAGAAACCTCACAATCTTAAAAACTCTTTTTAACTTAGCTCAGTGAATCATGTAAAATGTTGAATTTCAGGTGCATCTGAAAGCTCCTAAGTGAAGCTGAATATAAGAGTGAAGATCTTACAGGAAAGATTTGCATCAGAGAGAGATTATAAAGTGTCCAGAATAGTGATAGTAGTTAAACTTGCAAGTAGCCATGTTAGAGAGTATAAAATGGGAAGACAGAAAAAGAACTTAGGGCGAACACCAGCATATAACCGTCAGAGTAAACCTTATTTAAAGAAACTAATGAACAGACAGGTAGATAAACTACGTGGGCTGCTGACGGAACGGGAAGTGAGGAGGTGGAGATCACAGTGGCTTTCCTAATAAGGTAAAGATGCTATTCTAACAAAAAGGGGAAAGGAAGAAACTGGGAGACAGTTAAAGGATGATGATGGATGGGTGTTAAGGCATAAACTAAACAAGTTTATTGACTGAAGAACATTCATATAGGAACAGAATTTGAAGCTATAAGTGTAATAAGGCATAAGTAACAAAGGAGAAAAAAGAAAGGGATATAACACATGTAGAGGGATTGGCCCTGAATAGAAAAAGCAACTTTCTCTTTGGGACAAATAAGAACTATCAGCCTGGGGTTAATCTGTGAAGAAATACATACCTATAAAAGTGTAGAAAGTTTGTACATCATTTTTCTAAATATCAAAATACATCTGTCTCTGTATTAAGGCAAGGAAGATTATCATATCTAAAAAAAATCATATCATGATAAAAGGTTAAATGTTTAAAGGGTAAACATCTAGAAAGGTCCTTATCCTATCTAAAATATAAGATAAATAAGGAATTGCTAATTTACTAAATTAAGTGTTTAGGTGGTATAAGTATTACTACAATATGTAAAAACATGTCAACCACTGCCTTTGTAATTACAAGATAAATTCCAACTAGAATATTTCAAAACAAAAATACAATTTCAGTATAAAGCTAAAAAGCCTACTCTTCTGCTCATGATTGAAAGAGTAAGGTAGTGAAGGTAGTAAACTCCAAACTGAGATAAAAGATTGGGACATGGGAATAAGAAATGACTTTTTAGAAGATAAACTCAATCACTTGCATTTTATGGATGAAGAAAACTAAGGCCTACAGAGGTCAAAGTTCATAAACTTAATAATATTTCAGTTCCAAGAGTTAGAACCCAATTTTGTAGTTTTCAATTCATACTCATTACATTTTTCTGTTTTCTGTTTTTTTTCTTTTGGCCTATTGGCAATGGCATTAGATGGAAATATTTTATATGTTCTAACAAAAAAGTAGGCAGACACATCTAAAGAAAAATACTACTCTGTACCAACTTCTCTGAAGACTATTGCAAATAATTAACCCAGTTCATAATTATAGTCCCATAACTGAAAACTGTGAACTGTCAAGAACTAACACACCTTTTTTCAATTTTCAAATGTTAGCAGTAATTCTCTTACTATCTTTGTAGATTAACAATATCCTTCACTGCTTTCACAAAATTCCCAAAGCACGTGTTTGTGACTAATTGCTATCCAAAGTTCTCTGTCATTTTCACATTCAATTACATTCTAATGCTTCAGAAACGTTATAAAGATTAATATTACAAATTATTGTAAAAAATTAAATAACACATATTAAGATTTTCAAAATTCTTAGAATATAAAATTGTACTATTCACAAACATGCATGTGCACACACACATCCCTATGGTGTACATATAATACATTTTTGCTTTCTATAACATTTTTGCTGTATAATGAATATTATGTTAAGAAGTAAATTTTCTAATCTATGTTGCTTTAAAATTCTTTAAAGTTTCTACTTGAATACATATCTACTTTATAAGAGTGACAGATCTGTTTGTACATAAAAACATTAAATACATATATAAAAATAATGCATTAAGGTAGATACACATTCCTATCTTATTTTATTTTCTCTCTATTTTATTTTATACTCTATAACTTCGATTTCTAAACAATATTTAAGGAATTACACTAAGCAGTGTTTAATTTTTTAGTATTAAAATGTTTCCATAAATATTATTTATCCTTATGTTTATAGAATATATTCTTAAAAACAGAAATGCTCAGTCAATAATTTTAACATGTTGCTAATGTTAAAAAGGTTTAACATGTCTGTTTAAAAAGGTTTTACTAATTTCTAAGCCCAACGACAGTGAATAGGACTTCCTGATTATGTAGCAACATCTTCTCCAATAAATATTTCTGATTTCACTGTAGTACAGTAGCCATTAAATTTTACATTGCTCAGTCTATCCACTTCTCTATGTTACCTATTTAATAAAGTGTCCACCAGAAGAGACATTACCAGTAACCATAGTAAGAGAAAAGCAAAGAGAGAAAAAGGAAGAGAAAATGTGATGGGACAAGAAAAATTTTTAAAAATTAAATAGTCATGCAGACAGAATCAATCTCATTGATACCTGCACTGCCTAAACTCTTCTAGAGAAGTGTGTTATTTCACTCCCTCTTGGTAAAAATGCTATTCTAAGTTGAAAGTTTTTATTGGGGATCTTTAAAGTTACCCAAAGGTTTCAAAAAATATTTTATTACTTGATTTTTGTAATGCATTAAAGAAAAACAATCTACGTAAAAGGTGCAGATTTATGAAAGGGACTTATAGGTCACAGTACTCATTACTGCAGTTCTTGTAGCCATAAAAGACCATAATGTATGCTAAAGGAGTATGGAATGTAAATGAGAAAGAATCATTACGCCTCTTCCATACTTGGACCACTGTTTGCAGATTCTAGGTTTCAGACCTAAAGGAAGAAAATATAACTGTGGAAACAGTTTCAGACTTTTGAGACTTAAAAATCTTTTTACAGATAAGAAACAGCATGGGGAAGGGAGAAACGGAGAGAAGACATGCTTAGGATCACATGAGTAAGAACAAAAAACCATTTTGGTTTTACCAGCACAGTTCTGCCAGGTAGGCTAGACCACAGAGGAACTACAACTTGAAAATTTTATCAATAATTATGATCTAATGAGTTTACACTTTGAAAACAATATTACTAAGTTTAAAACAAGAACAACATCAACAAAAATACCTAGTCCATTACTCCCTTCCTGAAATATTCTCTTCACTTAGTTTCCTAACCACCATACACTCGGTTCTTTTTCATCTTCACTGGCTACACTTTTCTAAACTCTTATTTCATCTCTCTAAAACCTAAATTTACAGAGTCTTGAGGTATTCAGGATCTTTCTTAGCTATTTTTAGTTACTTCCAATTTTAGCTACTTCCATTTCTGGGTATGACAGACTAAGACACTAATAGAGAATATGATTAGGTCCCCACCACAACTCCCCACCAAAAAACAAAAACAAAACCATAAAACTTGTACGTGCTACAAAAAGCCATACCAGAAGGTAAAGAAGAATAAATGGAAGGCAGACGCTGATGGGGAGTCTAAGCTCACAAAGAGAGCTATACAAATAAGATAACATCTCTTCAGAGTGTAGCCTAAGACTAACTGTAGTCTGCCTGGTTCAAGAACAGTGATAGCAGAACCTATGGAAGAGTGTAGTCAGCATACCTTACCCACTGAGAGAGCAGGAGAAACCCAGAAGGGAAAGAACCCCTAACCTTGAACCACTCATACAAAGAACAGATTCAAAGCAGCTCACTAAAAGACAAAAGATCTGAACTGAGGCTGGAGCTGCCGTCAAAGAAACATAGTTTGAAATTAAAGCCAACCCCAAAAAATAACTGCTGAAATAAGCACTTACCGAAGAAAAATAATCAAACCCAGAATCTCTACTACTTAATCCTAATAATGTCCAGGGTTCAATCCAAAATTACCTGACATCCGTAGAACCAAGAAATAGAAACATTTTTCCCCTCCACAGGTAAAAATGGCTATTAGCACTATTCTCAATGATGTAAAAAAAAATCAATGAATTAAAATCTTATCAGAGGAAAAAAAAAAAAATCCCAGCTGAGAAATGGAAATAAAAAAGTGTTAACTGATCCAGCCGTAGAACATGAGTCACTGAGTGAAAGACAACAGTGTATTCTTATAGTCTTAAAGTTATCATCTCACAGATTACTGAATGATTCCAAAAAGAAAAAGGTGCCTTTAAAATGGAGAAATATGGCAGACAAAATGGAAACCAAGTGATTGGAACTGAGTATCACCAATAAAGGGACAAACATGGATGTGAGACAATGTACTATTATTGTATTACAGCATTACAGTTTTTCTATAGGTTTAAAATATTTTCCAAAAAGTTGGAGGGAAACACAAAAGAAAAAAAAAAAGCCAAAAGAAGACTATTACAAATCAGAGGGAAGAATTAAAACAGCTGTCTTGAGATCCTTTCACTTCCTTTACCAAGAGGAAATCCAGGGACAAATAGGTGTTGGGAGTTTAATCTCCTTGTTAATATTCTGATAACTGGTCCTCCTGGTAAACAGGCTAATGATTTTGGTTAGGAGGAAAGTCCTTATCTGAAGAATGCAAGATATTCCCTATTAAGGATGCTTACAGTTAACAAACCCAGAATCTATGGATTTATAAGGCACGGCACACTGGAAAAAATCATGTAAGCTACACAATCTTTGGTTACAGAACAGCAAAGTTTCAAAATCTAAATGCTCTCTGCTATGAGGTAACTGTGGGATCACGCAGAGTCCCAGATCTCTCCTTGCTTCCACCTGTGCCTTCTGATTGTATATATCCTCAAAACTATTAGTAAAGGTGAATTCTAGGTAATGTCTCTAATATGTGAGTCTGATTTGATGTTTCTTTGTTTTGGCTTACCAATAAAAGGTGAAACTGTCAAAAATAATTATAATCTTATTTTAACAACAGTCTTAATACTATACTTTAGTAGAATGACCGAATAAATGTTAATTTGAGACAAATAACTAACACAGTATACTTACAGGATAAATAAGGCATCTTTTACGACAAGGCAAATTTCTTTTTAAACATTCATAGGAAAAAACTAACAAAATCACAGTATTTAAAATTAGAGAATAACTTCAATAAATTTTTTTAAAAAGTATATATAACCAGAAATATCATAAAATTCTAATTGACATGTAAGTATATATGACAACAATCCTATCATCCAAGGGGTGTGTACCCTGGAAAACTTCTAAATGTACTCTTTGAAATAAGATTCTGTCTACTTTATAGAGTTGTGGTGAAAGTCAAATTATATATTGATATTTTGATGATGTATTATTTTACTTGTTTTTCCATACTACCTCTACAGATCATAATCTATACCATTTTCCCATTGACTCCCCCAGTGACGACTACTTAGAAACAAGCCATGAAGGAGCATGACACAAGGCAACCCTAACAACTGATGCAAGCTTAAAGGATGCTTTTAATAGTAGAGACTTGACCATGTAAAAATAAGAGTAGAATGAAACCAAAGGAAAAAGTTTTAAAATAGGGAAGTAAGAGTAACAGGAAGAGCAAGGTGTCAAAGAATATAAAAGTTCTCATTGTATAGGGGAAAGTAACAGTCTCAGAGAGAAGGAAGTTAAAACGAAAAAAAGGCAGAGTTAACTGAGTATATGTATTTAGCTATGAGGAATTAAAGAATCTAAAAACATGTTGTACATCTTTGGGCCTTTTTTCTCTAGAAGGCAAGTATCATGTTTATTATAGTACCTCACTCAATCTCTAAGAGGGTAGAATATAGATATATTTCAGAAGCTCTAGTCTTACTGAAGCAGTACAGTAAAGTGGTCAACACCATTAGCTTTATAATCAGTTATAAAGCCTAACAACTATTTGACCTTGGCCAAGTTGCTTAGCTTCTCTAAGCCTTGGTTTCCTATTCTGTAAAAGACAGGAATAATAATGGTATCTACCTCATGAGATGGTGATGATAAAACATAAAATATAGTATCTGGCACATAGTAAATATTCAGTAAAAGCTAGTTATACTACTGTTATTATTGAGGAAGGGATTTCATGTATATTTAGACTAATGTCAGTACATGTCTTAATTTTACTCTATTCTTCCCTAGCTAAGCAACTTAGGGATCTATAAAAGTTGATAAGCTACTTCAATTTCCAAAGAAAAACTAAACCTGTTTCAGAAGCCAGAATTTATATTAGTAACAAAGTTAAAAGTAAGAATACTATTAGAAAAGACAGCCAAGACTTGGTATTCATGCATTACAGTCTATAAAAATGGAACCTATGCTTTTACAGTATCATAAAGATCAGGGCTTTTTTTTTTTTTTTTTTTTTTCCTTTTGGCCAGAAAAGACAAACTCCCATTTCTAAAAATATCTCAGGTTTTCTTCTTGAGGAAGTCATCTTGCAACAAAATACCCTATTATCATAGAGAACAAGTATAGGACAGTATGTCATGAACAAGACTATAAAAATGTAGTGGTATATGAACCAAGGAAAAAAAATTCATCTGAGGAAACGAATAACTAAAGGTTTTCCCTCAAATTTAATTGAGACTGTGAATTTTCTCTTTTCTGACTATTTCTTTGATACTCCCACGTAAATGATAAACACTGAAGAAATTAAAATGACCTTTCATTTAAAAAAATGCTCTATGTATTTGCTTCTTTTAGAAAAGTAGATCCATTTTGTAAAAGAATCATAAATAAGCAATGAAATTTGACATATAAGAAAAGCAAACATATAGTCTTTTTCCTCTGGTTTTTATATTTAAATTTAATCCAGCTTTTAAACAGCATTTCAAAAAAGATGAATTCAGAGCATCCAATTCAGACCACCCTAATCACTGCCACAAATTCAAGGAATACACAAACACACACACACACACACACACACACACACACACACACACACACACACTCACACACACACATACACACACACACACACATACACACAGAATCAATTTTATAAATTCCAGGACTACATAGGTTATAAATTTCAGCTTTCTATGAGGCGGCAAGTCCACAGTGGTCTTATATATATAATCACAAGAAAAAAAGCAGAGAAAAACAAACAAGAAAACTCTCATTATGACGCAGTAATTTATAAACCCATGAACTTTACCACTGAGTCTGATTTCTTATTGCTGATGAGGTTTTAAGAATAACAGAAAACAAGTTTCATATACAGATCAAATAGGACAACTTTTCTTTCTGATTAAATTAAATCCGTTATTGATAGAAACAGAAGGAAAGTATTCTAAAGATTAATGACTATCTTTCGTTTTCAAACTCTTTGTATACTGCATATAGGCTTTCTTTTTTTAATTTTTTTTAGACGAGGCAACCCTTGGTTGACCTCATAGATTGCAATGACCTTGTCAGCTTACAATCCCTTATTTTTTTATTTTTTACACCTACAGCACCTGGTCTTCCTAGGTGGTCTCCCATCTAAGTACTAACCAGGCCTGACCCTGCTTAACTTCCAAAATCAGATGGGATCAGGCTTGTTCAGGGTGGCATGGCCATAGACTGCATATGGGCTTATTATATATAAGGTATCCTTTCCACGGTAAAATAAAATCAGCAATTATATAATAGCTCAAAGACTCTGAATAATTTAGGACTACAAAAATAACTATTCAGAAAAAATTACAGGGAAAAATTTAGGTTAGGAATGCAATAATTTATTAAGAAACTTGGTTACAAGAATGTGAAAGAGACAAAGGGATATATAATAATTCCTAATATTATTTTCAAAACAAAAATCTCTAAAGATTTTATTTCTCATAGGAATTTCATGGGGGAAAAAAAGGTATACGAAAAAACGTAAGGGATGTGTAATCGTAAGTGACACAAATGATAATTAAGAGGCAAACAGAATATTTTGACTGAATGACTGGAAAAAAAGGGGATTAAAACTTTGGGAAAGAAGATATCAAATGGATTTCATGAATTTTGTGGTCCTGTGAAAATAAAACAAATAAAAATTCCTCACACTAAAGTAGAATCATGTCCTCCATATGTTTCTATTCAGATTAACTGTGATAACTTTGACCTATAAAATACTTTACCATCCCTTCAAAAGGAAAAAGTGGTGAAAAACTCTGACAATCTAATTCAATTAAAATATTTTTAAAGAATTCTATCGTTCTTTTAGTTATCTCAAAACTTGGAGGTTATACCAAAATGTAAAAGTCAAACATACATGCAAAATGACCCTGTAATTAAGATAATTGCTGGTACCAAATGTTGTTTTTAAGTTCTGCAATAAAAGTCTCCCAGACATTTAATAGTATGTCATTTGGTAAATGAAAGTTTCCACAAAGTAAGAGCAGTGAGAAGACCTAAAAATTATTCTAGTGAAGAGTCTGGCTGAAAGAAACACAAATACAGATCATTTTAGTCCAACACTAATTTTATTTCAAGTTACTACAGAGCTGAATAAAATGCTGACACCACCACACAAAAATTTATTGAGTTGGCAATAGGCGAAGCATGATGTCAGCCACCAATATCCCCATCTACATTACCAAACAGCATGACCACTTTAATTCTTGAACTTAACTTAGACTTCTGCCTAAAGTTACAGTAAAAATAAAAATCTTAGGCATGAGGCATTATTAAACATAGATTGAGTTTAGTTTGGCATAGTTTTGACTCAAATTAGTCTAGTACTTTAACAAATTCAATATAAAAACATGGAAAAATGCAAGCTTAAATATATTACGATTTTCTAAATGTGTTACATTATTCACCAAACAAACCCATAAAATACGTCTTAGTAAATTTGCAGTAATATTCAAGTAAGTAACATCACACATACACAAATGCAGGCTGACATGAGACTCAGAAACATACCTATACAATACCCACACAATTCCTTACCTTCATGGCATGAATTTCTTCAAGCAATCGTTGGGCCCGTCTTTGGTTTTTTAACAGTGCATCTTCGGTACCCCTGCAAAAATAACATTATATATATAGCCAGGAAAAGCATTTATTATAGACTTATAATAAAAAGTCTCTTCATTTCTTTTAGAAAAGCATGATAAATCTCAAAATAACACTGTCGTGCTACCGTATCTTCCCACTACCTAACATGTACCCCAATTCACCAATGAACCCAAGTTTTTGGCAAAAATAAGCACCGTCCTGGCATATTAATAACTACTACAACTGACAGAGAGCTTGCCTTCTAATTCTTTAATGGGAAGGCCAAATAGTACTTTTTAATCAATCGGGTAATAGTACATTGCATTTAATGTAAGTTCCATATGCTACAATTAAAGGATGGATATAATTTCATTAAATGAAAATTTGTTCACTGCAATTAAATAAAATTTGTTCTCTGCAATTAAATAAAAAGATGGCACATATCTGATTAAGTCAGAGAAGAGGGAGATCTTCTGAAACATTTATGAAAGAAAGCACAAGAAATTACTCAGGAATAAAGCACATTTGAATACTTTGTAAACATGCTTAAAGCATAAAAGCTATAAATAACATACTTTTCCTATAATATTTGTGATAATGAAAATACAAAATACTATTTTTTCAAGGTATTGATAAATACTTCTATAAGGTACTGAAGATTTCAAATGAACAATTTGAGAAATAAAGTGATATAAAATCTTTATAATTGATTCAAAGTATTACTAGATTTATTAAACTTTATCAATATCTTAAAATAAATTTTAATAATACGAAACACATACATAACCCTAAAAAACTTTCATTCTGAAAAGGTTGAAAAGAGTTTTGAAAAAACAGAAGAATTCACCATGTACCTTAAGTGAATGTGGGTCAAACCATGTAAGGACATGCTGAAACAGCACATTTTATCTCACTCAGATATTTTCTAAATATAAAACGAAGTGCTGTATGAGTAATATATTTAATTATTCCTCTAGGTCCCACCCTCAGATTTTGTAAATACTGAGTAAAAACAACTTTTGACATTTTATTAGTCATAGGACCATTACTTTAAATGACTAACTTTTTTGACTTCAGTCTGCCAACACTCCTGACAAGTTTTCGGATAACCAAAACTCGGATTCTCTTCACTTCTTTTCTCATCTTCACGACCTTTGAGAATAAAGCCAAAATTAGAAAGGCTATTGATTAAAAAGAAACATACTTTACTTTGAGTCTTCATATTACAGACTACATTTAACCAAATTTTTGTTAAAATTTTTATCAGTTTGATAAAATCAAACTTCTTCCATAAACAAAGGAATAAAGGAATAAATCAACATTCTAAAGATGTGTCTGAGGACTTAAGAAACGAGTTATGATTTTTTAAAGACACAGCATACCCAGTGATTTGCACTTTAATATTACACGTCTTATTGGACTTGGCACATAATAAACCTGTGAGTTCCTTGAAATCAGAATGTCACATTCATCTTTGCATCCTTGTGGTTTAAAACAGAGCTTCACCCATAATGGTGGAAATTTAATTTGCTGAATAGTGTTTGTATGAACAAAAACAAATACGTGAAAATGATTATATTTTATTTGTTTACAGAGTATCTCTTGCATATATTTTTTGGAATAAATTATTTAAGGCATAACTTTAAAAGAAATGGCAAAAACACAAGGGCAGGCGGACATGAGCGCACCCACACACATACGCGCGAGCACACACACACAGCTAACATTTAAATTATCCCATTAGAGAACAACGCTGAACTCTGTGACCATAAAAATAGAATTATTGGCCAAGAGATGGAAATATTCTAATAATAAAGAACTACATATTATACTAGTACTTACTGCAATGGGATGCTATCATTTTGAGTTTATGTTTTGTCTATCATTGCTAGGAGCAATATATCTTATAATTCCTTCTGTAATGTCATTCTTCCTCTCCTCCACTTTAGGAACCACATAAAATTCAGTTCAAATATAATCTTTCTTGTGAAATCTTCCATGAGTTCTTCAGTTAGAGATAACCACTCCATCCTTGGCATTCCCCATATACTTTGTAGGTAGCATCTATCTCACTGTATTGTCACTAATTGCTTATGTGGCTATCTTTCTCTATAGCCTGTATACTCCTAGAAGTCAAGGGTTCTGCGATATTTAGTGTTTTCTGTGCCTTGCAAGAGTGCCTGGCACACACAATTCCTCAAATTCTTCTTGCCAAAATAAGAATATAAATATCATCCTTTAAGGCTCCTGTATTTGGCTGCAACACTCTCTCTTATCCTTCATTAATATCATTCACCTCCTTGTATTCCATTGAAGATATTGGCAATCAACTTACAATTTCTCTCCACCCTAAGTTTTGTCTTCATTCTGGGTGATGTAGATGTCCACTTGAATAACCCATCCAATATTATATCCTTGACTTCTTCTTTTCTACTGACTTAATCTCCTCCATCTCATTCACCTACTTCCATAGTCACATGGTAGTCCTTGTCATCACTCATAACTATTCTATTTCTAAAACCATCAATTCAAATACTGCACATTGAGATCACAACTTCTATCAGCTTGCTTGTTCAACTCCACCCACCACAATTGTTTATAACTTCACTGGGATCAGCAATTCATTGGTCCCTATTCTTTCTCTCAAACATTAGTCCTTTTCTTTTTTCTTTTGTCCAGTTTAGGTACATGATCAACACTTGCCAATACCTTAAACTCCCCTATCCCTCTGGTTAGCAATCCCTTCAGTTAATCTAGGATGAAAACAACATTCTGAGTTCTTTATCACAACACCACAAAAGCCAGGAAATACTTGAAACTTTTGATCTACTATAAATTCATCTTATGTAACTTCGAATGGGCTCCATATACTTCCTAGCAACCTTACATAGTCTACAATGACTATTTTAAACTTGTGCCTACTTTCCTAAAACAACTGACTTTCCTCTTCATGTCTCTCAATTTAATGGAGAAAATAAACATCAGACGGGAACCACCATCTTTCTACTACCATGAATGCAACTTTACTTTCATCACCCACCCTCTTTCATTAATAAAGTTACAATAGAATAACTACACCTATTTGAGGTTAATCTTTCAACTGTGCTTTGGATCCCATCCTTTCTGCCATCCTAGAACCCTTACTATAAACCAGGGGTCCCTAAAACCTGGAGGAGCAGTACAGGTCCGTAGCCTGTTAGGAACCAGCCTGCACAGCAGGAGGTGAGTGGCAGGTGGGGGAGCAAAGCTTCATCTGTATTTGCTGCCACTTCCCAGTGCTAATAGTGCCTCAGCTCTACCTCAGAGCATCAGGCATTAGATTCTCAAAGGAGCACCAGTCTCTGGTTCAAAAAAAGTTGAGGACCGCTACCAAAGACTATCTCTTTACTTTAGTACTGCCAGTCTCTTAAATGGCTGTTTCCGACTAATTTTTATCAAGCTTGAATCGTTTTCATTAAAGACAAAAGATCCTTACTACAAAGTTCACTAGGAGCACTCTCTCTCTTCAATTGCCTCAAAGTCAAGCTTTTAGAGATGTTGAAACTCACTATCTCCATTTCTGCATGCCACATAATTCGCTTGTGGAATTCATCTGTGGTGTCCAGGATATCAATGATTTCTAAAAGTCTCTGAATTCTAAAGGAATCTTTCAGACTTCATTTTACTTGAAATCTCAGCAGTATTTGACACTGTTTTCCATTTTCTCCTTCTTGAAATACTTTTCCCTTGGCTTCCATGACACATGCCAGAATACTTTCATGGTTTTCCTTCTTCCTCTCTAACCATTCCATTTTGGTCTTCTTTGAAGGCTCATCTACCTCTAACCAGTCATGAAATGTTAAGAGTTCAATGGACAGTCCTAGACCAGCTCTTCTTTTCATGATACATTTTTTAGCCCTAAGTGACCTTAAATGTGTATATTGCTTCAATGTGCCACCTAAATAAAGATGACTGAAAAATTTCTACCTTCAGCTGAGATTTCACTTTTAGCTCCAGACTCTAATTTGCAACTGTCTACTTAACACTTCCTTTTGAGTATGCTTAAAATCACCTCCATTTCACACTTGAATTTATGTTCTTCACTCTCAACTGGATTGCCCCCGCCCCCCATTTTTTTAGTGTTTCATGTTTTAAGGAATAGAACAATCCTTTCAGTTATGAACCAAAACCAACTTAGGGCTCATTATAAGTAACTGTCATTTCTAAATCTCTCACAATAAATCTATTACCAAGCCCTATTAATTTTATCTCCTAGTTATCTTTCAAACTGTACCATTTTTTTTCTATCTTGACCTCCTAAATCTCCTGGTTGAGTTAATGGCAACTGGTTTCTCTATATCCACTCTTGTCCCTCACCAATCAGTTATCCATAACTCAGTAAGAATACATTTTTAACACACAGACTTCGTGTCACACCTTTATTTACCTCTCTTCAATAGTTTCCAATTGTTCTTTGGACAGGCCTTCTTTTAGTCCTTCAGCCTTATCACACTCACATCTTCACACCTGCTGTTTTCTCTGGTAGGAATGCTCTTTCCTTCAATGTCAACTTGTTAATGTCTTCTAGGCTTTTTACTTTTGGCTCAGTTATCATTTCTCAATAAAGTCCTTTTTGGCCTCCCTATAGTCAAAGTTCCAAATTATAAGCACTTACAGTGCTTCTAGAACTTATGATCATTATTTTAAGTTTAATATTTTACTTTTGATCTGATTATCTTTAATGTGTCTTTTTCCCAGTAAGTTATAAAATCAATGAAGGACAAGTATCTTGTTTTATTCAACACTGCATCTTAATACCTAACATAGTAGATGGCACAGAGTTAAGTGTTCAATAAATATTTGTTAAATAAATGACCAAAAAGGTAGCAATACTCGCTTGTTCATTCACCGTTTCAAATGCATACTACAGTAACAGAATGCAGAGTAATCAGGTTTCTTTCCCACTAGATATGTTAATCTCTTTGGAAACTGTTTCAAAGTTAGATTAAGAAAAAAACGCTACTTGCAAAAATGAAAAGCCACGTAGACTAGGTTTAACTAAACTTAACTAATAAGCAGTGGGCACAGTGGGCCCTTGGTTACATTCCAATCATGAGAAAGCTATATTCCAATTTTAAAATTCCAATTTAAGAAGTACTATGTTTGTCATTACTGCATAAGGGAATTCTAAAAGCAAAGGGAATGCTTCATGTACTTAGTTTCATGCCAATGCCAAAAAATGCTTTTCTAGGTTTATTAACTTTCTTAGCATCTGTGTATAGACAGTAGGAAAATTAGATAAGTTTAGGATATTAAAAAATAATTATATTCATTTTATTTAAAAATGGAATTATACTTTTATTTTTCTCACAACTGCTCATTCTAATCACTTAGCTTTCTCCAAGTATTTAAGTTTATTTTTGCAAAACTGACAAACAGCTATCAGTAGCCTTTTAGTTAGAATTTAAAGGATTGCCAATTCATTTGTCATCCAGGAATTATGAAGCTGGTTGACAGATAACCCATAAGTCAACAAATGGTCCTAAAACAACCAATATTATCAAAGGACCAATGCACTGCTTAAAGGCAATACAGGTGAATTAAAGGTGAAATTCGCCAATCAAAAGTAAATAGAACTATCACTGTTAGAAATGCAATAAGAGTATGATATTGTTTGAGAGGGAAAGAAGGAAAGAAACGTGAGCAAGGAGAGAACAGAAGCATTATAATGGAAATGAAATGTGCTGACAGAAGAAATAAAGTAAAAGAAAAGTGGAAGGAAATAGAGTTAGAAGACTCTTTATATCAGAATATATCACAAGGTCATGATCACCAAGACTGACAAGCCTAAGTTGAATGCTTCCAAGCATCAAAAGAATGTATTTAATACACTCTCTAAGAGCAGAAGA
This sequence comes from Pteropus medius, assembly GCF_902729225.1. NCBI lineage: Eukaryota > Metazoa > Chordata > Mammalia > Chiroptera > Pteropodidae > Pteropus > Pteropus medius. The sequence continues at coordinate 14,708,372 of NW_024352785.1, read as the reverse complement.
AAAAGAGTTAAGATGTGTGCTAGCACTCTCCACCATCCCCCAACCACGTGCTGACAGTGAAGTATCACCTCGAACCTACACATACAGATGCCACCAGTAAACCTGGTAAAATTTCAACACAGTAATGTTATCCGGATCACCTCTTGGGTAGACAATACAAAAATATGATCGTAAATTAAGTGGAACGCTAATACATCTACTTAAAAAGACCATGTGTGCATGTTGAGATAACACAAATATAGGAAAGGAAACCAATAAGAGCAAAAGTGGGCAGTGTCCAACTCAAGAAGATTCCAAAGAAGGGTTGAAATTCAAATTGTACTGGAATAACTCAATTTTGGGGACAGATGTATCACAGCCCAATATGAATCATATAACTAAAAAACTTTCTGTGGTTCTACATTCTAAGCAGCTGATGTAGATCAGCAGACAGGAAAAAAAATGTTTTACTTTGTGAGCCTTTCTGTCCACGTTCGACATATTTCTTAAACTAGCTTTATCCTTAATATAGTCTAAACTTGTGGTTAATGTAAACTTGCTTTTGAGAGAATGAGCTGTACTTTTAGGATGATAATGATAGCAAGTTTCTGCTCTACAAAGCTGAGAGAAAACTTCGGTCCACAAAATAAATGCAATTTGAGGTGACTTTTTTTTTTTTGCATTTAAATGTTTTTATTAAAGTTTAAAGTAGGTGTGTTTAAATTACAATATTCCTACTTAAAAAAAAACAATTTATTTTCCAATTACAGTTGACATACACTATATCAGCTTCAGGTGTACGAAATGGTGATTAGACATTTATACCTTATAAAGTACTCACCTGGATAAGTCTAGTACCCGTCTGACGCCATACATAGTTATTACAATATTATTGACTATGGTCTCTATGCTGTACTTTACATCCCTACGACTATTTTTATAACTGGCAATTTGGATGACGGTTGGGGTGATGGGTGGATTGACTCTTAGTTGACTATCTGCTAGCCAGTCAACCAAGCAGTCTCTTTTGGCAAAGTAATGACTTTGCCATTCATTTGAATTAACCTGTTACAAAATCCCATGGTTAGAAGAAGATAAGTACTCCAAGAGTTAGTATTGTTCTAGGGGAGTTTTCAGAACTAAGAAAAATTTGAGTATATTTGTGTTTCTTAGAATACACTAAGACTTGTGGTTGTTCATTAGTCATCTATCAGATTGGCAAATACAAACGCTGTGACAACACTTTCTGTTGGCAAGGCTGTGAGAAAGCAGGCACTTTCATACATTGCTGGTAGGAATGCAAATTAGTATACTCTTTCCAGAGGAAACTTTGGCAATATCTAACAAAATCCTGCTTCTAGGAATCTATCTAGAAGACGCACCCCCAACAATAGCAAAAAGCTATGTGCAAGACTATTCACTGCAACAGTCTAACAAAATGTTGAATAAAAGATAAAATACTATATAAAGTATACACAATGTAGTATTTTAAATCAATGCAGGAGATCTGCATGTATTACCATAGATATACCTTGAAAATAATGTTTGGTGAAAAGAGTAACTTTTAGAGTGATATGCGTAGTATGATACTACTTTTATACAGTATGATACCACACATGCAAAATTTAAAAATATACAACACAACAATACACACTGAGTATAAGCATGGGTATATGTGTAACTAAAATTATGAAAAATATTGGTGAGAAAATAATTCACTAAATGAGTAATAATTATTTCTAAAGTGGAAAATACAGTGGGTAGAATTAAGCATTATAATATGGCAAAATATTGACATCTGCTAAATATAGGAAGTGGATTAAAGGACATTTGTTAGATCGTTTTCCATATTTGAACTATTTTATAATTAATGAAATTATGGTTTTATATGGAGGACTTCTAATTTGGCCATTTGGATGAAAACTTATTGCTGAAATATACTTTTTATTTCTAATGAGCAACAATTTAAAAATTCTAGAGTGGTTGGTATTTATCTACAATTAATCATTTTTGAGAATATACTGCCACCTAGCAAAACTTCCCAGAATAGTTTAACAACCAAACAAAATATAGTTCTCTTCGTATGGATGGACCCTGATTTACTGTATTTCAGTAAAAATTCTTAAAAAGTACTACATACTCCATTATGAAATAGGAGCTTTGCAACTTCAAAAGCAAAAATGTAGTTTTTTAATATTCTTATTTTTGTTCTCTGGCACTTTAGTTTCTACCTTTACTATCACAAGAAATAGAAAGCAACTTTCTAGTGGGTTTGTTGGTAATGTGCTGTCAAGAATAACACAATGTCAGTTTCATATAAAAGCCCCCGACTCTCCTATGAGATTAGAATAAGTACCTGGTCAGATGGTTTCATCTCCTAATACTGATTTTACATAACACTGCTGCCTTAAAAAAAGATGATTGGGGCAAACTCCGCTTTAGTTTTTCAAACTCTAGTTTTTTTAAAAAAACAACAGAAGTGTTGTTTTCTATTGTGCGTCCTTTCTCTAGTTCTAGTGAAAAGGACAAAAAAAAAGTCTGCATTTATGAGATTCCCTCATTTGATTAGGTCACTCAAGCTGAGCTATCCATACTTTCTTCTGTCCAACAAGTATTTACTTATTACTACCTGTAGACAAGGTACAACGCTAGAGGTTAGGGAAGTTGCTTTAAGGTGGTTAAATATCTCTACATAAAGTACTAGTAAAGATAAAAAATGCATTAAATAATCACGAGATGAAGTAAAAATAGTTTATTTTTTCTAAAAAGGTAAAATTTTACATTACTTCAGAAAATAAGCATATTTTAAGGACCTAGAGTCAGGATGTATTTTATAAATGTCAGCCTTTATCCTTGGAATTTTCTGAAAAGAGTGGAATTATTAAGGGTAAAAGATACTAAAAATTAGCATAATAGGTGACTCTACAGGAAGGCCTTTATTTTCACAAAAGACATTTTGGGTAATTAAATATACTGCCAGTTAGATGGCCACATAACTTTATAAAGGAAAAAAATTAATTAAAAATTATAAAACAAGGATTCCAATCATATAAATCATAGATATGAGTACCAACATCCCAAAGATAGTAACAGAGATTTATTAACATTTGGGAATCTGATGAAACCTATGGACAGACATATAAACACAAAATTACACATAATATCACGTAGTTACAGGATCCTTGAAATACATTCCTGGATCTCAGAAGAGCTAATTTAAGTTATTAAGGATCATAAAAATAATGCCTCAAGTTACTCATTCAACAGATAGTTACTGAACATATGATGGTGAGCAAAAACTTAGGTGGAGGGAATAAGAAATCTCACATTCACACACACACAGTCACACACACAACACAATTACTACGAGTGATGAAGAGAAGTAAATGGTGCTATAAGAGCTTATAAAAGGGGTAAATGAAAGTCAAGAATGGTTTCCCTAAGAAGTGACAAGTGAAGATGAAGTATGAAATGGATAATGACAGGAAAAGGAGTCTCGGGTAAAAGGAACAGCATATGCAAAGGATCTGTAGAGTGCTATACCAGATAGTGGAGGAAGGCCAGTGTAGATGAAGTACAGAGACTGAGGTGGTGGTGATGGTGGGGGAGTTGTATAATAGAAGGTAGAGAGATTGACCTTGTTTAGATTGGTCTTTACCAAAAGTAACAGAAAGCCACCAGATAGACTTTAAGCAAGGAAGGCACATGATTAATGTTTTGAAGACAGAACTCCAGCTCTACTATGGAGATGAGACTGGAGAGAGAAGAGTTACAGTAAGTAGCTGGAAGGCTAGTACAGTGTTCTGGTGGGCGATATAACTTGGACTAGGATAAGGGTAGTGATGGAAAAGTAATGGGAAGATCTGAAAGATAATTTGTATCTGAACTCTTTCACATACACTTCTTCCTTAAAGAAGTTAATTCATTTCTTTCACTAATTTTTTATGAGACTGTTTCCCTTAGTTTCCATGAACTATTTTATAGTAACAACGTTACAATTTATCTGTAATATATACTATATTATTTTTCCTAATTGATTGTCTTTCCCTCCTCCCAACCCCTGCTTTGGGATATTTTTCAATTTTTATGTAGACAAATCTATATTTGTTTTTCCATTTGTAATTTTTATCCATTAATTTAAAATTATAACACTTTCTATCACCTTCGTTTTTGTTCTTTTCTCCTCACCTTCATATTAGTAAGTCATATAAGATTTACTTGAGTGTGGGACATGTATACCTCCTAATTTCTAAGTTCATTTAGTCATACAACAAACATTTATAGAGTGAATAATGTTGTAGGTGACATATAACATTGATATACATACAAAAAAGGAACAGGTAAACAAGTGTTCGCACAGTAGAAAGCACTCTGGTTGCACAAAAAATAATCTAGTCCAGACTTAGATGAATTAGTGAAGGCTTCCTAAAGATCAAATTTTAACTGTTTTGAAGAGGCCTGTAAATCAGCTAAGTGGAAAAAGAAAGAGCCTTAAGTGAGGAGTGGTAAATGATTGTCATTACTACTCTCAGAGTAATTTCAAAATTGAACAGGAAGTTCACTAGTATTTCCATTGAATCCCCAAAGACATCACTCTAATTAAGGTCTTTTATATCTCATAGGTAATCTTAAGGAAAAAAAGCCCACCAAATGTTTTCCATAACTAGCACAAACTTAATGTATGTTTATTAATACATACTAAATGCCTTCAGGTTTCTCTCTTTAATAAGTTCTATACTCCACCACCAAGCGAAATCGACTTATGAACCTGGCATTAAGAAAGTAATATATTTGTTTTACTTCCTACATCATCCTACAAGTTCTCATCAATGGAGAGGTATCTACCCCTATACCATCTAAAGGGTTTCCTGCTACCATCACTTCCCTGTTCATACTAGCCCCTCTGCTGGGAATGCCCTCTTCCCTTCCATTGAATCACTGACTGCAATTCTAGAATAAGATCCTTAAACACCAAGAATAAATATCACTCACTCCATTTTGCCTTCTTTGGAAACTTTTCTGCATTATTTTTTTTGGGGGGGGGGCATTATTCTGTTTCATACATGGGTGCTGCTTACCCTTTCTTATCTGAGTATAGGCTACTTGAAAATAGAAAGCGTGTCTTACACAACTGTGTAATATGAACAGTGATTTGCTTATAGCAGCTACATGAATACAGAGGATAAAGCACTTCTTTGGCTGTAGCTATAAGGTCCTCATTTTATCCTTGCTTTTCCAGCTTACTTTTAGTTCTCAGATGACATACGACTCCCCTGAATAGAAGCAGAAACTAGAAACTGGAAAGGGAGTAGTAGCAGAAATGAAAGCCTGGTGACATTTGCACGTTATAGTGTAGGTGATGAGGACAAATATTTGAAGAGACTGGATTTAAGAGAATGAGATAAGGGAAATTGGGGACAGCAAGTGTAAATAGTTCTTAAAGTTGTGCTGTAAATGAAAGAAATGGTAGAGTACCTAAAAGAAGAAATGAAGCATTGAGCGTAAACGATACAATCTCACTGAAGATCAGCAATTTCTTACAAAAGCTACATCTTTTAACCCCTTCCCGTCATTTTCGGCAGTCAATAAAAGGCGGGTAATGTGTACTGAGACTCCATTGTCAGACACTGCACATTCTAGTTAATTTCATTCTCACAACCTTATGAGGAAGGTAATTATACTATCATGAGTTTCGTTTTACAGGCAACAGTGAATACAAAGATTAAATGAATTCCCCAAGTCCCACGGATAAAAATTCAGGGGCCTGAGGGCCACAGGCCCGGCTCTCGCTTCGGCCACCTAGAAACCGTGAAGGGGATTATCGCTGCCATGCTCTGAGTTCCAGAAAGGCAGCCAGGGCCCACAAAGAAGCTCCTGTAGTTCCACTCCCTACCCTCGCTCCCAGCCAGAAAGTTGGCCTTCAGAAAGACGCAGAAGAGCTCTTCTGAAGGTCCTCAAGGTCATCCCCACAGCTTCCCAGACCTCGCTGCTCACCTCGTTATTTAGATTGAGAGTCCCCGGTTGAGCCATCGTAGGTCTAGAAAGAGGATCTGCTGCTGCCGGCACGTGAACTGTGTCTTCCATATTGCGGCTACGTCACCACGCCCCCTCAACGGCAGCCTCTTCCGCCCAAAACTCTTCGGCACGAGCCGCTGTAAGAATAAAAGAGACGCGGACTCTTTGAAGGGAAGGACGGAACTGTAGGAGAACAACTTCCGGAGCAGAAGGCTACGCGCCGTAATTACGTGTTCCTATGGAAACCAGGCGCGGGCAGGGGCGGCAACTGGACCCTCTGCGGTCTGTTTGTTTCCAGGTATAGAAGTTTTTCAAGTTGCTAATTTTATTATATTCATTTGTACACTAGGCCCGCTTTGTAAGGACATAGGTTTTTATGTCGCAATGGAGGTGAAAGAGCTCGTGTGAAAGCATTAGTAAAATCACCATTTTTTGCCCCGAATTTTTATCTAGCGTTTGTGAAGAGTCCTGTAATTCCAACCAACAAGAATGCCTTATCAGATACAGCTTTTTATCCCAGACTCACATTATAACTGAGGCATGGGCATGTTTTCCTGCTCACTTTTAGAAAGTTTAAATTTAGATAATAAATGTTTCAAGCAAAACCAGGTTGCACATTTGCTGCTGCGTGTAGGAATGACTATTTTGAAGTATTAGCCTGCAGGCACAGAACACGAGGGAGTGAGTCTGAATTAGGTAATATATTGATTAGTAATTAACACCTGTAATACTGAGGGTTAAAATTAGTCAAGTGCTGGGACATACGCTTTGCATGAATTATCTCCAAAATATTCACAAATCCAACAAGATAGGAACTATTATTTTCATTTCACAGATGTGGAAACTCTTTTCCGAGGAGTCAAGTGTCTGGCCCAGAGCTGTCCAGCTGGAGCCAACCACTACTGTAGGACTCCAGGACTGGTTACTAATCTGCGAGGCCCAGTGCAAAATGGAAATGCAGAATCCCTCATTCAAAAAGTAGGAAAAAGTTTCTTCTTTTATTCCATGGTGTCTCTTGACATGGTATATGTTTTGAATTTGATATTTAATCTGGTACTGCCTTAATCACAGGAATACTGGTGGGTTAGTGCACACCCTCATAGGTGCCTGGGACCCTTGCCCCAGGACTCAGGGAGGAATGTATGTACTGGAACAAGGTGGCAGCAAATGATTGGCAAAGACAAGGAAATGAGAAGCCAGAAAACCCACAGGGAGGATGTGGGTGATGTATGTTCCATTGTCCCACTGCACTAAGAAAACTTAAATTCATAGATAAAATTATTAAGGATTGTAAGACTCCGATGAAAGAACATTTAAGCTAAGCTTACTTCTGAGCCTCTGTCCAAGAGATAGTACTGTCAATGCTCTTAACTGGTGATTCTATACTCAATACACAGTAACTCAGACTTGTATTTGGATTAATGTTCTTTTAGTTTAATGAATCATTTGGGCACAAACAAATTTATGGCTGTCTTCCTATTTCACTAGTGTCAGCTAAAGGTAGTTTTTGCCATTAACAAATTGTACACTGAATTGTAATTGTTTCCCTATTCATCAACTTCCCTTTATTAAAGCCGAGCTCCTGGAGTATAGGAGTTTTTTTTTCAACCCAAGTGAGTCATAGACACTCGTAAATAAATACATAGGAAAGGATGTCTTCAAGATAAATGTAGAGCCTTATGGAAAATGTGTTTTCTAATTTGGGAGATAGATGTTATTATAATTTCATAATGCTTCAGAAAATGTATTCTTAATATGAAGTTTGTAGCTCTTAAAGGCTCAGTAGTGTTTACTCTTGACCACACTTCTTATTCTCTAACACCTCATATTTCTAGCAACTACTGTCTCCTTCAGCTGAGCATTTGTTTTCTACCTTTTCTTAGCCCAAGCCCTCTCTTTTGCCTAAGATGCCCCCTCTGCCAGATACACTTTCTCAAGCACTACCTTTCAAGACCAGGTTAAATTCTATCCATTCTTTTTAAGAATCCTTTCCATAGACCCCAACAAAAGTTAATTTTTCTCATTCTTATATTATCTACAATAGTCAAATTTGAAATTTCTTGTGTACTGTCTATTTCTTTACATTATAAGCTCTCAGCGACTTCAGATGCTCATTTTTAAAGCAATTGGTAGTTTTTCATTGTCCCTGATATATCACTTCCATGTCAGTCCATCTCTTCCTTCGATGCTACAATCTCAAAAATTATTTTGATTTTTAACAGAGGTGATTCTACTAACATGCTCGTTAAGTTATGCACATTTCCTCTAGTAATAATGATGTATTTGTATTAATCAGGTTACAATTTTCTCTAGATAGTAACACATCAAATTACTTCCCCCTTTTATTCCTAAAGGACTGTCCTGGATCAGTTAAATACTGTCAGATATATGAAACAACAAAACTATTATCTTTAAGACAACTAGTGTGAGACCTTGTTCCTCTTTATTTTAGTGTTCCAGTTAGCGGAAGTAAGCTACAAAGCATGTTCAATGGGGACTCAGGTTTATCAGTTTTGAGTTTCTCAAGAATTACTCAAATCCCACTGTACTTGTCTACTTGGGCTGCCATAGCAAAATACCACAAATCGGGTGGCTTAAACAACAGAAATTAATTTTCTTATATTTCTGGAGCCTTAAGTCCAATATTAAGGTGCCATCAGGATTGTACCTCTTCCTGGCTTGCAGATCAGCCTTCTTGCTGTGTCCTCACGTAGCCTTTCCAATGTGCCTACCTGGAGAGACACTGCTCTGGTGCCTCTTCCTCTTCTTATGAGGATACCGATCCTATTGGATTAGGGATGCACCCTTATGACCTCATTTCACCTTACTTACCACCCTAAAGGTGTTACCGGAAAGTAGGGTTCCCCTCTCGATATGTTGTCCAGGTTCTTAATGTCTTGAACAAAGAATTGGTTAAGACAATGAAGTACAGCAGAAAGAATAGCTTTATTGGAAGGGAAAGTAAAGTAACAGTACACTTCTAGATGTGAAAGCAGGTCTGAGCAAGAGAAAGGTAGCTCAAAGGCCTGGTAACAAAGCCTTTGGGGGTTTTATCCCTTTTTGCTGTGAGTGGATACTTTTCTTAGAGGAGTGGGCTTTCTTGATTGACAGCTAAGATGGGACTCAGTGACTCATCAATTGCTTTCTGTGCATGTTTGTTCCCAGAATTCAATCTGTTATAATAATACTAATGAATTCTGAGCATATTCATCTTATTATAATGATGACACAATGAGGCTCAGGTGAGTTGAAGGTTGTTGTGGTCCTCGTTGTGCAGGTGCGAGTGACTGGCTGAAACTAGTACCCAATTTTCTGCTTGCTTGTTTGCTTGTATGAGATACTTTTAGCCCAAAAATGCCTTTTGGCTTGCTTAATTGTGGGCTGACTAGGGTGGACACTTTCTAGAATAGGATGACCTCAGTGTTTTGCAGGCAGACTCGAAATCCCCTATCTAACTTTCCTGCCCAGGCTTTTTTAAAGACCTATGAACCCCTTCTTATTAGTATAGATGTCAAGGAATGGGAGGTCTCTTCTTCTGTATCTTCCTCCTGCTGAGGAGGGTCATAGTCTCTGCCCATTGGGGTTTCATGGAGCTCTTTCCCTCTCTGTTTTAGTCGGAACCGGGTCTTAGGTATCTTGCTGAAATGCTGCCTCTGTCCCTAGACAAGGAAAAAAGAAGATACAAACTTATTATTTAAATCATGTATCTAGTTATGTGTCTAATTTTGATTTTCCTATTAAGTGAGTAAAGGAAAACAGGCTTGGTTAATATATTTCTTAAAAAACAAAAAAAAACCTGTTAGGTTAAAGGTCCCTTCCCCTCTCCAACTCTAATGGCCTTGCCAGGCCTAAAGCTATTTCTTCCTACAGTGGGCCAAGAAGAAGCTGAGCTTCAATGATCCTTATCTATAGCCAGAGAATCTGAGTCACCAGTTTCAGGGTAATTGCCTGAGTTTGAGGGAGAAGGCCTTTTCTCAAAGAAAGGAGGAAAGAAAAAGACTTAACTGTGTATACTTAAAAAAGACAATGAAAAGTTCTGTAAGTACAGTTTGTAAATGATGGCCCATATCATTTCCAATGATGGCCCGTATCAAAGACATTATCTTCAATACCATCACATTGGGATTAGAGCTTCAATATACGGATTTTGGTGGGATGCATTTCAGTCCATAACACCCACTTTCTTTGAGAAAAGAAAATTACCTCAAAAGTAATCTTTTCCTTACCCAGCAGACCTGATGGTTGCCATTTGTATTATTTTGCACTTTCAAAAATTATAGTCATACATTTGTAGATTACAACTAAACTCATGAATGTTTAGCAACAAGAATAGAATTAAGAAATAGACCCACGCATATATGAACAACCGATTTTCAATAAAGTTGCAAAGAGAACTCGGTTGGGGATATGTAGTCTTTTCAAAAATTTTGCTCAAACAATTGGAAATCCATATGAAAAAAAGTAACTTTGACCCATAACCTACACCAAATATGAAAACAACTTAAATTGGATCATGCATCTAAATGTAAAATTTAAAACTAAAAACTTCTACAAGAAACCACAGGAAAAAATTTTGTGACCAAAGGTTAGGCAAAGATTTCTTGGATATCCAAACAAAAGCAGAATCTATATAAAATGATAAATTGGACTGAATGAAGATTAAAACTTCTACTTTTCAAAATACAGTTTTAAGAGAGTAGAAAGGAAAGCCACACATGAAGAGAAAAATTTTGCAAATAACATATTTTATAAAGGACTTTTATCTGAAATATATAAAGAACTCTCAAAACTCAATAAACAGCCCAATAAAAACTGATAAAATTAATGGTTCCATTAAGAAGAATAATAAGCTCTTTATTTACTGGTATGGAAGGCTTTTCTTAATATATTTTTTAATGAATAAATCACATGGCATTACATTATAGTTTGCTATCATTTGTGTGAGGTTGGAGGAAGGATAAGTACATACATACATCACATTTACTTGGTATTATAGCATTTTTACTTCCTGGAGGGAAAGTCAGAAGCTGGGAACATAAGTAGTAAAGTCTTTCTACCATAAACCCTTTTGGATCTTTTAAATTTTATACTTCATTCTAGTATAAATTTTTAAAACAAATTTAAAATATATTTCCATGGTTTTTGTTGCAGTTATGAATGGTATATGTTCTCTCATTTCTGCCTGTGTTAGCTGGTAGTGCCAGTATAGATATAAGCTATGAATTTTTATTTTGGGTATGTTTGTTATGAAATCACTTATCCAAGGTGGTTTTTTTTGGGGGGTTTTTTTTTTTTTTTGACGAAGAAGAATTTTCTAGGAAACCGTCATATGTGATCAGAAAGAGTCACATCTATTTTTAGTATTTATACCAGTTATTTTATTTTAATGTATTATTAAATTTGCTAGGACTTATAAAGCAAGGATAAGTAGTAACAGCGATAGTGAATATGCCTAGTTTGTTTCTAATCTTAATGGGAATGGCTTTAACATTTCACCATTTGAAATGATATTTGGTGTTTGTTACAGTGAATTGTTTAATAAAATTGAAGTAGTTTTCTTCTATTTTTCTAGCAGTTTTTTTATGGGTAGAAATGGTTGCTGAAATTTATCTTTTGCCTTTTCAATGTCTATTGCTTTGATCATATTGTTTTGCCCCTTTAAAGCATTTTTCCCACATATATTCCAATTTTATTGTAGTTGTTAAAAGTTATGCATGTAGATCCTAGCATCAGGCCTGCCTGTTTGCAGACCCCAGCAATAGGCCTGCTCCTCTGTCCATCCCTGCCCACAGATCATACCAGTTATCCTACCTGTGGACCCTGCTCATTAGTCCACCCGGGATCTTTGGCCAGGGTGACTGGTGAATGACTCCCTACTGAAGCCAGTCTATAAAGTCTATAAAGTATAAGAGGTGACTGCCTCTTCAAATGTGCAGCTAACAACGCAAAGCTACTAGGATTACAATGTCAGGAAAACATGATACCACCAAAGGAACAAAATAGAACTCCAGTGACCAATCCTAAGGAAATGATCTATGAACTGCCTGACAAAGATTTCAAAATAATCATCTTAAAGATGTTCAGATAAACTAAAAAAGAACAGAGATATAAAACCAAATGAAATCAGGAAAACAATACATGAACAAAATGAGAAATTCAACATTCTGTCATGATAAAAACTCTAAACAAATTGGGAACAGACGCATGTCCTTCAACATAATAAAGGCCACATATGACAGTCCCACAGCTAACATCATATTGAGTATGTCGAGGTGGTGAAAAGGTTGAACGCTTTTCCTCTAATGTCAGAAATAAGACAGAGATGTCCCCTTTCACCACTTCTATTCAACACAGTACTGGAAGTCTTAGCCAGAACAATTTGGTATGAAAAGGAAATAAAAGGCATAAAAATTGAAAAAGAAGAAGTAAATTTTTCTTTGTTTGCAGATTACATGATCTTATATGTAGAAAATTCTAAAGATGCCACACACACACACACACACACACAACTATTTGAACTAATACACACATTCAGTCAAGTTGCAGGATAAAAAAAATCAACAAATAAAAATCAACCATGTTTCTATATACTTACAATGAACTACCCAAAAAAGGAAGTTAAGAAAAACAATCCTGTTTATAATAGCACCAGAATAAAATACTTAAAAATAAATGTAACCAAGGTGGTGAAAAACTTGGACACTGAAAACTAAAACGCTGATGGAAGAAATTAAAGCAGACACAAATAGTTGGAAAGACATTCTGTATTCACAGATTGGAAAAATTAATATAGTTAAAATGTCCATACTACCCAAAGCGATCTACAGATTCAATGCATTCCCTATCAAAATCCCAATGGCATTGCTTTTTTAAAAATTTATTTTTTATTAAGTTTATTGGGATAGCATTGGTTAATACAATTATATAATTTTCAGATGTATATTATCATTTGACATCTGTATATTCTATTGTATGTTTACCACCCAAAGTCCAGTTTCCTTCAGCTACCATATATTTGATGCCCTTTACCCACTTCACCCTCCCCTTATCCATCTATATTTAACTCCCTTTACCCCATCTACTTCCTCCCTCCTCCCCCACCCCACTAATAACCATTACTCTATAGTCCTCTGGTAACTACTAGTCTATAGTCCATGTCCATGAGCCTCTGTTTGTCCTGCTCATTTGTTGCTTTTAGGTTTATATCTCACATATAAGTGATATCATGTGATTTTCAACTTTTTCTGTCTGGCTTATTTCGCTTAGCGTGATTATCTCGAGGTCCATCCATGTTGTCGCAAATGGCAGTATTTCAAATAGAAAAATACAATCCTATAATACATATGGAACCATAAAAAATCTGAATAACTAGAACAATTTTGAGCATCATATTTCTCGATTTCAATATATATATGAAGCTACAGTAATCACAGTGGCATAAAAACAGACATATATACCAATGGAATAGAATAAATAGTCCAGAAATAAACCCACACATATAAGGTCAACTTATTTTCCCCAGAGTGCCATGAATACACAAAAGAGAGTCTCTTCAATAAGCGGTGCTGTGAAAACTGGTATCTACATGCAAAAGAATGAAATTGGACCCATATATTACACCATACACAAAAATCAACGCAAAATGCATAAAAGTTCCAGAAGAAAATGTAGAGAAAAAGCTTTTTAACATTGGTATTGGCAGTGATTTCTAGGATATGATGCCAAACGTTTAGTCAACAAAGGCAAAAATAAATAAGTGATATTACATCAAACTAAAAAGCTTTGTCACAGCAAAGGAAAATATCACAAAATGAAAAAGCAACTCACACAATGGAACAACATAGTTATGAACCATATATCTGATAAAGGGTTAATGTTTAAAAATATATAAGGAATCCATACAACTAAATAGCAAATAACAAACAAACAAATGAATAATCCAATTAGGAAATGAATAATCCAATTAGGAAATGGGTAAAGGAACTGAATAGACATTTCTCCAAAGAAGACATACAAATAGCCAACAAGTATATGAAAAAGTGTTCAACATGAGTAATCATTTGGGAAACACAAATCAAACTACATTGATATATTATCTCACATCTGTTTACATGGCTATAATAAAAAAAAAAAGATAAGTATTGGTGATGTGGAGAATTGGGAACCCTTGTACACTGTTTGTGAGAATGTAAGATGATGTAGTCACTGTAGAAAAAAGTATGAAATTTTCAAAAAGTTAAAAATAAAACTACAATCCAGTAATCCCACTTCTGGGTATATATCCACAGGAATTAAAATCAGAATCTTTAAGAGGTACCACCATCCCTAATGTTCACTGCAGCCTTGTTCACAATATCCAAGACATGGCAGCAACCTAAGTGTCCATCAATGAGGGATTGAATAAAGAAAATAGTGGAATATTGCTCAGCCTTAGAAAGAAGGAAATCCTGCCATTTGTGACAATGTGAATGAATCTGGAGGACGTTATGCTAAGTGAAATAAGCCAGACACAGAAGGACAAATACCACATGATAGTACTTATATTTGGAATCTAAATTCATAGAATCATAGAGTAGAATGGTGGTTACAAGGGGCTGGAGGAAGGGGAAAATGGAGAGATATTAATCAAGGGTACAAAGTTTCAGTTATAAAAGATGAATAAGTCCTAGAGATCTTTAAAATTTGCTAAGAGAATAGAACTTGTGTACTTATCAAAAATAAATAAATAAATAGAGCAGGAGGAAACTTTTGGATGTGATGGATATGCTAATAAATAGATTTTGGTGATGGTTTTAATGATGAATACTTATATCCAAAGTCATCAAGTTGTATATATTATGCATAGCTTTTTGTATGTCAATCGTAACTCCATTAAGTGATTTTTTTAAGGGAAATTTATGCTCTAGTACTAACAAGGTGATTATAATGCTACATTTCTCACTTGAATGAGTTGGTAAAAGACATTATTGGGAATCCTGCCTTGTTTTTAAGCATATAATTTACAACCTTTAGTACTCAAACTGTTATTAGTAATTCACCTCACAACAGATTGCAACACAGCTGTTTCTACCTCACCTGAGAACTTCTGCAATAAGTTTTCCAATTATTCTGGCTCTGTACTTCCATTCCTCTATCCCCTGGATGGCAGTGTTGTCCTCCAAATTTCACAGTACAGTGGAAGCTTGGAATGTTAAAGAAAACAATCTAAATGAATGGATTATGATAGCATTTTCTGAATTAGAAGGAAAATATATCTATCAGGTTTTATATTTCTTTAATGTCTCAGATTAACTCCTTAGGTTTCAGTTTTTGACTTGAAGTGAATTACTAAATAATAATAACCTTACTAATTGAACTACTAACAGATTTAAGTAACTATACTAGTTACTGTATAGGAGAAGGTAATTGACAAGTTACTAGGCTAATATGTTTACTAAATCAATCCTCTAACATATAATTTTTGTCTAAATTCCATTTGAATTTTTATGGAGTGTTTTATTTAGATTTATTACTTTACATCTCGAGGACATCTAAAGAAAAAATTTCTATTCTTGGAATTTTAGATTTTAAAATTTGGAAATAGCTAGTGAGTGTAATATAGCCAAGTTTTACAGAATCTGCAGGGATGAATCCGACCCTCATCAGTTTAGCATTTTGGCTAAGAAGTTTGGCTCTGGAATCAGACTAGCTGATACCAAATTCTGATTCTATCTCTTAATAGCTATGTGCCCCTGGGCAAATTATGTAAGCTCTATGTGGCAAGGTTTCTTTATTTATAAAAATGGGAATGATAACCAACCTCATAGGATTGTTGTGATAATTAAATGAAAATACAGTGCAGAGTTCTTGATAAATATTTACATCTAAATAATTTAAACTGCTGTTATTTTCAACTATCTCATTTGATCTTGATAACAACTTTGTGAAATAGACATGTACATATGAGGGTTTCATGTCTTGCAAATGAATAACAAATATGCCTGAAGTTATAGAGGTATAAAGGGCAACCCAAACAAACCTCTTGACACAAAATCACTGTTGGCAGTTTTATAACAACTCTATTATAAGAATGTATAAATTATGTTAATAATTTATGATCACCATGTCATCTTATCTCATTCATCCATTATTTAGTGAATGTTCAGTAATTAATAAGCTTATGCATATAAAATACATAAATCCCTTCATATGTATGATTTATTTCTTTTATTTGCCAATTAGCCCAAGATAGGCTCAAGATGATGCAACAAAGTCTATAATAATTTAAAGCCAAGTTCAGAAAACATTATTAAAGCCCAGTTCAGATTAATTTTTAATATAGTGATTGGCTTTGATTTATTTTAATCAACATTTAAAGGAATTCTCTCTCTGATGGCCCAGGACAATTGTAAGCCTCTAAAAATGGATAGTGAGAGAGTCCACTGAGATTTGATTTAGAATATGAAAAGAAACCTTGCAACTATTTGAGGTAAGACAAATGAAGACAGTTTGCTATTACACATAGAGTAGAACTGTTTTCAAGTTTACAAATATTGAAACAGTGTGTTGTAGGATAAAATTAGTAAATAAATGAGGCAAAGAGAAAAAAGGGCAGGAATATAAGATGGAACCAAAACAAGATTATTAATATATAAGTGGGTGTCACAATGTCCTATACCTTATTTTGGGGATGAACTTTGGGTTAAACTCTAAGATTATAGTGCTAATATATAGAGAGAAATACAGTAATTTTGATGCTTAAGGGTCTATAATGTAAAATATATCTTGTATTTTAGAAGAATAATTAGTGCTAATACTAAGATCACAGAGAAACACTTCAACTAGGTCTTCCTCCCTGAGATCACCATGTCATGGAAGACATTCTCAACATCTTTATAGTAAACGATCATTTTTTTTTGTTTACCAGCTCTTTCCTCTCTTTTCCTAAGTTCATTTCAAAGAAATAAGGACATGTATGTGTCCTTAAAAGATGTGTTCTACAGCAAGAGGGCATCCTAGGTTTTGATTCACCAAAGTGTTGTTTCAAAATATTAAAGATCAACTTTTAAAAAAGGGGGAGAGTGGGTCAAATTTGAGAGACTGACAAATCTGGGATTAACTTCTGCTGTAAACAACTAGAAAACTAGAGAAAGTATATGGAAATTTACATATAATTCATATATAACTTTCATACATTGGATAACAGGCAGCACAGGCTATATACTCCCTGAAAGAAAATAAGCAAATGAACATAAATTTATTTAAGATGTTTTTCTACGTTCTCAGGATCAGTATTAATTATACTTCTTCTAAACAAGATATATTATTATTTTGAGTTTTAAAATTATTCTATTATTGTATTATTTTAAGCACTAAAATTACCCCTAAATACCACGGTTTCATTTAATTTATTTCCTAACCCCTATATTACCTGTGATTTGGTCCTTCAATCTGGAGGCTAAATAGGATGCTGATTTTTTTTTTAAATAAAACACTTTATTGGTAATATTGCGTACCTCCATGAGAAGGCATGAATATTTGACTCCTGGGACATTAGTACTTATTATGATCATTGTCTAGGTCCATTAATTTCTTAATGGTTCCAAAATAGTGATATTTTAATTTCATCAGTTTTTCTTCATTTAGGAATTGTCCTAAAGAAGAAATTTTCCTTTTCAACTATTTTGCTATGTTTGGCACAGTTACATAGGAGAGACAGAATAAATGCTTGATAGCGTTCATCATTTTAAAAAGTGAATTAGTTTCCTAACATGTTTGAAAAATTGACTAAGGAGTTTTTGTTGTTTATTTGTTTTAATGCTTGTTTTAAAAAGTAAGTACCAACTTTGGCAAAACAAAAAACAAACAAACAAAAAACCTCACAAAAAACAAAAAACAAACTACCTCACTGAGATCTTAATCCTACTCAGTTGACCATTTGGGCAGAGACTAAGTAAAGGTAGATCATATGATTTCTTGTAGCTATCAGAAGTTACATATAGGTGGCTCAACTCTTTCCTTTCTTTTCCTAGGTTCATTTCAAAGAAATTTAAATGTTACTGCTCCTTAATGGTTTTCATTTTTCTAGGAGAAAAACAAAGTGACAGGAGCAAGAATCTTAAGGAAAAAATGGGGTAGGCAGAGGAGTATGGATTATTTTGAGGTGAGGATTCATAAACCCATTAGGTCGTTGGAAGGCTGTGGTTAGGCTGCTGTTTGACTGGGCACATTGATTTCCCAGAGTGAACCGTAATAAAAAGAGATGGAGAACCAACTGTGTTTAGGACTCATCAAAGGTAAAAAACAAGTAAACCAAGTTCTGTTACTAAGTTCAAGAAGTGATTGCTGAGCTAAAAAATGGACATGAAGGAAAACATGTTAGAGGCTGCATAGGCCCTGGGATGAAGAGAAATCAAGATCAGTGCTAAAAATCAAAGGGTCCAAGATAATTACTTTAAAAAAGTTGGAGAATCCTTGTCTATGGCCATGCTGCCCTGAGTAAGCCCGATCCCATCTGCTCTCTGAAGCTAAGTAGGGTCAGGCCTGGTTAGTACTTGGATGAGAGACCACCTAGGAAGACCAGGTGCTGCAGGCGTAAAAAATAAAAAATAAGGGATTGTAAGCTGACAAGGTTCTTGCAATCTGTGAGGTCAACCAAGGGTTGCCTTGCCTAAAATAAATAAATAAATAAATAGATAGAAAAATAAATAAATTTGGAGAATCCAAGGGTCATTTTCATTGAGCCATTTACATAAGACTTGAACAGAAAAAACTTGAACAGAAGGAAGAAATTTAAAAAATACTGAAATGCTCAGTCTTTAATTTATTCTTGGATGACCTCATTTGTTTTAGATTTTTGGGATGTGGTTGATTATGTATGTTTGATTATATGCTGATTTATATGCTATATATATCTTTATCAGAATAGAAATCAGTTTTAAATGGAGTTGCTCTAAATTTTGCTCTTTGGATGATAAAAGGACTGTTAATTCTAATAGTGCTTAAATTAAGCAACCATGAATAATAACCTCTTGTCAGAAATCCTAGATGAAAAGATAACAATTGCTTGACAGCTTCATCAGGGCTAATGGGAGGCTACAACCAGACATAATGAAGCTGCTAGAATTGTTACAGTTGTCTCAGTTTTGTTATATTGGTTATAGCTGAAAGAGGATTATATATTACTTAGTATATGTTCAATCATTGGTATAAGAAACACTAATAACTAACTAAATTTAAAAAATCGTAAATTTATTGGAGCTGAGGGAGCAATGGAGAGAGATTAGCAAGATTGAACAGATAGAACAAAACAAGATAATTAGAAATTATAAAAAAAGTTTAAAAAGAAATTACATTTCAAGAAAGAATGCTGTGTTTTTACCTCTGATAGTGTGTCAAATCCAAGTACTGACAGATGTAGTTTAATAAATGTCTACTTTGATTCGAATTTTGAAAATGTTCTAGCATTAAATGATTTTATGTCCACCCAGTCTAGAATACTGTATCTAAACAGAAGTAGGAAAAATGGACCCATGAACTTGACAGAATGATGCATCACCCATGTGCAACCATTTTGTGTCAAAAAGGAAGCCCAAAGCCATAATTTTAGATTTCTATTTTACCTTATAATTAAGTTTTGCAACATAGCTTATATAAAAAAAAAATAAAGAAATGGTCTTTCTCTTTGGGATAAATGACTTCTTTTCTTCCAGTTTTCAGGAAGTGAACTTTGCATTCTTCATAATGTTATACTTAACACAAGAAAACTTCATACTATTAATATTTTAAATGTAGGAATCAATTGCAGCGTATGGTTGTATATTCTTAATGAAAAGTGATCTCTGTATGGATCCATTGATCAGAGAAATCTTATGCTCTAAGTGTATTGGAATATAGTATCAAACATAAAAATGCAATTCTTAATTTTTTTAAAGAGTCTCCTATGGTCATGCATATTTAATATATTTATTAGGGTTTAAGTCCATTCTTCATTGAATTTTTATTGAGGTTTTCAGAATAGTACCACTGTGGTGCCATAGCCAAAAAAATTTGGTTATCACTGCTTGTGGAATAAGGAGTCATGTCAGTTCCTAGGTTAATGCCAGCAAATGTTTTGGAATAACATTAAGTTATGTTTGATCTAACTCTGCAACGGTTCTCATAAAGCAAAGGCTATGCTTCTAGTTTTGTTGACTCGGTAATATATTGAGGTATGTAATAGTAATAGCTCATAATTACAATGTTATGGTTCTTGAAAGTATTACTAAATCAAAAAATATTGAGATAATATATAAGAACTACTCTTTTCTAACGTAGCGTATTTTAATTTATTGAATATACTACATTTTTTTCAAGTCATAATGTCTTATAATGTATTAATCTTGTAAATCAGTCTTGATTTCCATGCTTGATTTCCAGCTAATTTGCATTCTTTTATTGTAGTGTTTGGGCTAGCAGTAGATAGTCAGGGAGTGATCAGATATTAGTTCAATATTTAAAACTGTTAAGAGCTATTTAGCAATCCACATTCATTCTCTGATTCTATAACCCAAATTGTTATCATACAGATTCACGTTTTTATTCAACCTCATGTTACAAGAGCAGTTCATTATATTTCCCTTAATCTAAGCCCTCTCGACTTCTAAATCCTCTCAATTCCCATTACTTCCTGTGTAGTAACTGGCTCTATGATCATCACAGAAACTTGAGGCTGTCATAATTTGTTCCCTTCATTTTGCTCTTTTTCATCTATTGCTGCAACCAGTTGGTCCTTTGTTCTAAACACATTTAATATCTCTCCATGCTTCTCTATCCCTACTGCCACATTTGCAGCTCAGGCATTAACTATCTGTCACCTGCCCTTGGAACAATCCTCCTAACTGGCCTTTCTACTTCTAGGATGATACCATTCAGTCCAAGCTCTATACTGTGTCAGAATACCCTTTGTAATAAGGATACGTGGTCATCTGTCATACTTCCCTCTGTACAATTTTTCAGTGGTTCTTTCCTTCTTATAGGATAGTTTTAAACCTTTTTCATTTGGCATATAACACCCTGAAGCTTCAACTATTAGAACTCTCATCCTTGCACTTTTTATACCACAAATAACTGCTGTACTTGTAATCTCTGGAACATTCTACTATCACAAGCCTCTGAACCTTTGCTCAGGCTGTTCCCACTGCTTGGAAATCTCTTTCCCACCTTCCTCCCTGATAAATATTTACTCTTTTTGCATGCTTTTGGCAAGATGCCCACATCTCCTCCTCTTCTATCCTCGAGAACGTCATCACATAGGACTATTCCCATCGCACCTTTGGTTGCTGTGTATTTTGTTAGGCACCGGATGTCCCAGACTCTCATCCCCATGTGGCTTGTGTTTAACCTTATTTTACTTCATTTCCTACTCTATTCTCAATTTCATTCCTTAAACTCTGCTAGTATACTCTTTGAAACTTATGATTTGTCCTTATTAAAATTCCCTATATATTCAACCTCTTCATTAAACATTTCCTTTACTTTCATGCTCTAACCAAGACTTGGTTCTATTTTTCATGTAGCTTCCTCAGGTCGTGGCCATTTTTCCTCCTATGGCCTTTGAGCCTCTGAGCCTGAAATTGAAATATATGCATTTTTTGTTTCTCTCTGTTGTATCAGAACATTGTTACCCGCTTCTGAAAAGCTTCCAGGATTAAACCTTCTGCCATCAGACTGTCACTTGCTATTATTGTTTCTGTTAGCCATCCATAGGCCAGTTCCTCTTATTCTTTGAATATTTGGGTACTGGTTCATTATCACTTTCTCCAGTACAACAAATATAGAATTTTGGTGATTTCAATATCCATATAGATTCAAGTAGATGAACCTTTTAGTTCCCTGCCCTAGTCTCTCAGTTCCTTAACTTCATTTACTTACCCAATTTTTTACCCTAAAACAGCTAACTGCTTTGATGTTCTTACTCTAAACAAGCCATAACCAACAACTGCACTCCTTCCTCCATAATTTTAATTGTAAGCATCCTACTTTTTTTTGCTTCCCAGAATTGTATTATAAAAGTTTTCAAACACCAGGAAAAGTTAAAAGAATTTTACAGTAAATACCTATATACACACCACCTAGATTCTATCATTAACATCTTACTGTATTTGCTTTACAGTCCGTCTATCATCTATCTATCTATCTATCTATCTATCCAGCCAGCCATCTGTCCCTCTCTCCATTGTTAATCCATCTAATTTTAGGTACATGTCAAAATAAATTGGAGACATCAGTAAACGGCTTCTTTAATATTTCAGTATGAATATCATTAACTACAGTTTAATATTTGTTTACCATAACAATAGTCCTCTCTTTTTCTCTCTCTTCTCTCTCTCTCTCTCTCTCTCTCACAC